>NC_042997.1:169952815-170210315 GCF_006345805.1 Octopus sinensis
TACACACACACAAAAGAAGATAGATTCATAGATACAACTGAGTGGGCAAGCAAAAATATGAGACACTGCTTAGTGCTTTTTTTTTATTTTGATAAGCCTGTTACTTATCAGTTTCTTCTTGTCAAACCAGTAAGTTATGGGGATGTGAATAAAGGAACAGCAGTTGTGAAGCAGTAATGAAACACAGAGACAAAGACACACACAGACACTTACATATATACATACATATATTTATGATTGATTTCTTTCAGTTTCTGTCTACAAAATCCACTCACATCCCACAAGGGAATAAACATAGAGGGGAAAAACAAGGACAGACAAAGGGATTAAGTCGATTACATCGACCCCAGTGCTAACTGGTACTCTATTTATCGACCCCGAAAGGATAAATTAGAGAAGAACTACGATGTAGCAATTCAACAATAATATATTTAAATCATACCATATAGAAAAAATTAAAGATACGATAAAGCATTTACCTAGAACTAAATAAAATACGAAATAATAAATAAATAGTATATAATTAGTAAATAGACAATATGTGTTTCATAGCTATATTTTCAAATTGATAACAGTAAAATCAATTCAATTTTAATACAGTCACTCATCAGGTCCAAGGTAAAAACAATAAAATAATTAAATAAATGTACGTATATTATCCTATAAGAAAATATAAATATATATAAAAATACGTAATTTTTCAATAAAAAGTCGAACAAAATTCAACAATATATCTTTAAACAAAAACACGAAATATCTTATCAAATATATTCTGTTAACTAAATCTTTAAACTTAATGCGTAGGACCTAGTGTGTATAATAAATTTATCTCATTAAAAATGTGGTGTAAATCAAACTAGAATAAATAGATAGAAATATTTATTTTAGCTTATAGAAGAAAAATATAACAAACTATAGTATATCATTACTGGAAAATTAAAATACAAGTAACTAAAATGAAATATTTAAACAAAATATATAAAATACATAATATACATTAAGTGAAGCTAAAATACCATAGCCTAATCCATCTCCATCAAATTATTATGCGTGCTTATATATATATATATATAGAGAGAGAGAGAGAGAGAGAGAGAAAGAGATATACACACACACACACATATATATACACATATACATATATATATATATATATATATATATATATTATATATATATATATATATATATATATTGGAAGGTTTGGAGATGATGTACAGGTATTATATATTGGGAGAAAGCGCTAATCCGAATGATATGATATATATGTAAAAAATGTAATATATAAATAAATATCTATAAATATGAACCATCCGATCTGATTACCTCATTTTTTCTAATATATATATATATATATATATACATACATATATGTATATATACAAAGATATGAATATACACACATATATGCATATACATACATACATGTACAAACATGTATATGAATACATATTGCAAGTAATAGAAATGAAAGTAATTGAAATTGAAACCATATAATAGTGAAAGTATTGATAGAGATGTTACTGTTTCACTTTTGACATGTAATACGGAAACAGTATAAGAGATAAGAGATTGTTCCATGCTCGCATTAGGCAAGAAGTTGGAAATTTTTTCTGTCCATGACACTGCAGGGACCCTAAGTAAGGCATGAGTAAAATTTGAATGAGATACGTTGGGTAGTTCTCGAGTTTTAGTGATGCACACACATACAGACAGACACATATTGTCAGTTATGTGTATATATATATATATATATATATATATATATATATAATGTGTGTGTGTATATATATATGTGCACACATACACACACACATCTCAGAATTGACAGGCTTCATTCAGTTTCTACCAAAATCATTCTGGTATGGGGCTGGAACAGAAGATACTGGCCGAAGGTATTATGCAGTAGGCATGAACCCAGAACCACAAGGTTGTGAATTGAACTTCCTGACCACATGTCCATCTTTCTCTCTCTCTCTCTCTCTCTCTCTCTCTCTCTCTCTCTCTCTCTCTCTCTCTCTCTCTCTCTCCTCTCTCTCTCTCCTCTCTCTTTTCTTTCTTCTCTCTCTCTCTTTCTCTCCATCTCCCCCTTTCTCTCCATCTCTGTCTGTAATTTCGGAATTGTAGTTGTTTGGCAAGTGGCTTGATCTGAGGCTGTGTGTTGGAAAAGAAACAATTACATCATGGAAGAGTCATTTTAGTCATTTAAGAACAGAAAAACTGTGTTACATTTACATTTCATTAATTCCTTAATAGCCAGTCTATTATGAGGTGTATTGAAATATTTTGCCACACTCATTCAGCTTAGTCACTGATAGCATTCCAGATGCCATAGAACTGTGTCAATGACCAGGTCGCAGAAGTGCACTTTGTAATAAAGTTTACAAAATAAACAAAGTAAATTTAATAGTTTCTGTGTGTTCTTCAATGGTTAGAAATTACTTTCCCACAATGTAATTGTTTATATTTATATATATATATTATAATAAGAGATATATATAAACATACACAAGGAGTATATAAGGATAAATTATCCAAGCAGGTACCCATAAGAGCTCTCTATTACAGTCCAGGTTCTGGCTAACTGCACCAATTACTAAGAAGCACCAAGGGTCGCTTAGGGTGAACAATCCCACTGTATTTCTTCTGATAGTGGATTATAAATATTTTCAGGAGTGTAAATCCAAAAGAATACAAGGCTCGCTTTTTTCTTTATTTTACTATGGTTTTAGATACCAAAGGAAAGTGAAAGGGAGATGTTGAATCTTGATATGGCTATAAAATTTACTCTGTAGCTGACCTCATGTTAACCTTAGTTCCAGGACAAAATTGAGAGTTTTATACACTAAATTAGGTCAAAATATATCTTAGTGTTTTAATAGAACTTTATCTATGTATTAAAAGATATTAATTAGAAATAAATTTAATTTAATTTTATCAGTTGAAGGAATTGTCATGTACTTAAGATGTCCATATGAAAGGTGAGTTTTAGATAATATACAAGTTACTGTATCCTATATGTGTTGCCACGATTTGTAAAAAAGATATTTCAAGCTGGTGAAAATATCAATAACTTGTTGTAAATTAGCCTAGATATTATCCCAGCATTTACCCCTTAAATTTAAGCACTTTCCATTAGTATAATGAATACTATCTTATCCAACAACTGCATGGAAGTGTTTAAATGTTTTCTCATGCAGGTGAGGACAGCTCAACACCTGTTCAAGTCTACTGTTAAGTAATTGGCATTTTGATATAAAAATCTGGTAAATTTCCTCTATACATAAGTTACATCTTTTCCTCCTGTTATATAAAAGTACAGCTGTGCTAATTGTTTGTAATTGTTTGGGATTTACACTCCTGTATATACATATAGGGTAAAGACCCCTTCTGGTCATGAATGACCAAGGCATTGCACCTAGAAAGTTACCCTCCGAGGCACAAGTCCAGGTAAGGTTGATTCTGGAAGACCAGCGGTCGCCCATGCTTACCAGCCTCCCCTCTCCATGCCACCCATGCTGTCCAAGGGTAAGGCAAAGGCCAATACAGCTTGGTACTAGTGACATTGCATCTCATTTCTACAGCAGAGGGAAATGGAGCAACATGAAATAAAGTGTCTTGCTTAAGAACACAACACACAGCCTGGTCCAGGAATTGAACTCACTACCTCATGACTATGAGCCCAATGCTCTAACCACTGAGCCATGTGCCTTCACTCATCATCATCATCATTTAGCGTTCGCTTTCCATGCTAGCATGGGTTGGACGGTTCAACTGGGGTCTGGGAAGCCAGAAGGCTGCACCAGGCCCAGTCTGATCTGGCAATGTTTCTACGGCTGGATGCCCTTCCTAACGCCAACCACTCCGTGAGTGTAGTGGGTGCTTTTTACGTGCCAGACGAGGCTGGCAAACGGCCACGATCAGATGGTGCTTTTTATGTACCACCGGCACAAGGCCAGTCGGAGCGGCATATACTAGCAGAGATACCCAGCCTTGCTCAGGATTAAAATGGCATAGATTTTTATTACTTTACTTGTTTCAGTCATGTGACTGCGGCCATGCTGGAGCACTGCCGTTGGTCAAAGAAATCAACCACAGGATTTATTCTTTGTAAGCCTAGTATTCATTCTGTCAGTGTCTTTTACCAAACCACTAAGTTGCAGGAATGTAAACACAGGTAAACAGAAACTGAAAGAAACCTGTTGATACATATTTGTGTGTGTATGTATGTGTGTACCTTTGTCTTGACATCATGTAATGGTTGTAAAATGAACATCACCATCATACAAGCAATATTGTTCGTTTCCAGTCTTCCATGTTTGGTCCTGGAAAATATTGCCTTGCTTGAGAACAAGTGAGGGCTAGTGATAGGAAGGGAACTGGCTATACAAAATCAGCCTCAAGTTCCATCTGACCCATGGATGGAAAAGTGGACATTAAATGATTATGACAATCTCAGCAGAATGAGTGGCAAATTAAATTCCAGAGCATTTGAACCTAGCATGTACAAGCTGGCAACTAAATACTGCAAGGCTGTTAGTTTGGCGTCTGATCATTTCTGCTGCATCACACCATAGTTATTCTTCATAATGATTACATTGTTCATGTCTATTGAGAAAATACTTTTATATCAACGAATTAATTTATCGCGTAACGATAGCCAAAGCAGCTGCTCTGTGGGATTTTAATTTAAATTCTAATTCATTTTATGATAAGAGCAGATAACACTTGTCATGTAGAGAGAACATCATATTGTACAATTTTTGTTGGTGGTAATGATGTTGTTGTTGTTGCTAAAATTCTATGCATTTATATGATATTATGGTAGGTTGCAAACTGCAAATCATATCTTTTTTGGTTGCCATGCGATAAGTAAAAGTTGCTAATCATTTATTTGCTATTGATAACTTCACAGGAAAAGAGAGAGATTCAAACCAGAGATATTTGAAATACAGCTGCAATACTTTATTGAATGAGAAATTGCATAATTTTGGTGGATATATCAATTTAGTTTAGCAGCAGCTAACATAACCTTTTTTTTATATTTTTGCTGGTATTATCATGATTAATAACTTACCCACTTTTTCTGTACCACTTTATCTAAAAGTATATTGGATAAAAAAAAAAATAGGCTGTATCTTTTGTTGTTATTGTTATTACTAAATTATGAACTTTTATTTGGAACTAGCACTATGACCCGGCAACGCCGGTTCACAGTGCTAGTGCATGCATATACAGCTGCGTGCGTGCACACATACACGTGAGTACTGTCCAAATCTCCGACCAATCACATACATCAAGCTGGCATTCAATTGGCGTATCAAGTTTTGGGCATTTTGATTGGGTTTTGGATAGAAAATTCACAAAAAAGTCACTTCTATTGATTTTTTAATGGCTTTGCGGGGTGACTGGGGAAACGTAAAGATGTGCACGACCACCCTTGGACGGTTTTGAATGACCATAGAAAGTGCGAGCCCTCTAACTGAAAAATTGTAGATTTGTATAAAAGACAGACACACAGACATTTTGCCGTTTATATATATAGAGATAATTCTACTTTATTAAAATTTTAATTATGAAAATGTGTTATCTATGTACATATTAAGAGAAGATCAAAGGTCCTTCCTGAGCCATAGATTCATAAGGTCATTTTCCCAAATTCTATGGCATATATATATTCCCTGGATGGATGGGATACTGGTCTGTCACAAGATTACTTATTTTCACCAGCTGAATGGACTGGAGCAATGTGAAATGAAGTATTTTGCTCAAGAGAACAATGTGTTGCCTGTCCAGGAATTGAAACCATGGTCTTACAATCACAAGTGAAACACCTTAACCACTAAGCCAAATGTCTCCTTAATCCCGTGTGAGTGAAATCAACTACTCCTAGGAGATGTGTTTAACCCTTTAGTGTTCGCATTATTCTGCCAAGATTAATGCTTTTTCATCCACATTGTTTTGAACTTATCATGCATTATCTTGTAGTTATGAGATTTTGATGAGGTAGCTGTTAATTTTTAAAACGATATTGTAGGGTTGGTGTGAGAGACCAGATATGGCCAGTTTGAACATAAAACAGGCAGAATACTTTTGGCCGGATATGGCCGGTTTAAATGCTAAAGGGTTAAGAGAGATTGAAAGTGCCAAAACACTTGATTAGTTATTTACAAAGAAATTTCATGTCAAATTACTGTTATATAATTTGAAGCAATTCTTCTTCAATAGTCTCTACTTCCCTTATCTTGATGAATTTACACCCATCTTCACTTAAATCCTTTCAATACATCTACTCCTTCTTTTCCTCCACTTCTTACTGTTAGTATATCTAACTCTTCTCAAATCCTGTATTTTGAACACTTTTCCTAATTCTCCTCTATGACTGCATTCCTTCTGAATCTTATGCAAATTCCATTATGGACTGCTAAGATTCAATGGATCAGCACTTATTTCCAGTTGTTTCTGTGACTCTAAATAGCCAAGAGACAAAAGTTTTCTTGGATAAGTTATCAGTCTATCACTTGTAACATTTCCTACTGGGGCAAATTGAATGCAGCACTGCAAGGCAATGAATTACCAATTTCTAACCAAGCAGTTGGTGCTTACAGCTATGGAAGTCTGCAGCAGCTGTTTAACTTTAAGATTGAATTTGTCTGTTGAGAGTTAAGATCCTCGACTACAAAAATAACACTGTGCTAATGATAGGATACAAATTGCTGACCTCTTGACCAGTTGTCTAGCACTCCACCAATTTAGACATCTGCACACACACACACATTTAGTTTATTGTTCTATTATTCATAGAATCAGCAAAAGATGTACTCCATTCAGTGAGAGATAAATATCATTTAGTATACACAGTACTAAAATATCAGCTACTATTAGTTTCATGCTGTGGAGACCTAATAAACTGGCTTTGTGCTTCCAAACAATCCTTTAGACATATACACACATACACACACACACACACACACACACACACGCACATATATATAAGGGCAGCGAGCTGGCAGAAACATTAGCACGCCGGGCAAAATGTGTAGCCGTATTTCGTCTGTCGATACGTTCCGAGTTCAAATTCCGCCGAGGTCGACTTTGCCTTTCATCCTTTCGGGGTCGATAAATTAAGTACCAGTTACGCACTGGGATCGATTTAATCAGCCTAATCCCTTTGTCTGTCCTTGTTTGTCCCCTCTGTGTTTAGCCCCTTGTGGGTAGTAAAGATATATATATATATATATATATATATATAATCATTTTAGTGTCTGTTTTGCCCAATTTTTGCATGAATCAGAAAAGACTCACTGATACAGATTTTCAACAGGCTGATGCCTTGCTTGTCTCCAACCTTCATCTGTTTCTCAGTAAGGTAATATTTCCTGTTGTCTTTCAAACTTGAACAGCACAATGTAACTCAATAATACACGTGTAGCATATTAAAAGAGAAGATTATATTCATGTTGTGTAAATGATACAAATTTGTATTCCACTTATTTTGTTGCTTATTTAAATGAACGCCTGTGTATTCATTGACTATAGAATCAACTGTGACATTACATCAAGCAGTTTACTAGTATGGCAACAGTGCCAGTCATTGCCTATATTGTGGTTTTAAAGAAAAGGGCCATTAAAAAGAAATTAAATTGTTTGTCCCTAGTGTTTTGATACACACAGTTGAAATATTCATGTTAATGATTGGATATTCAATAGTACCACTGCTAATGTTATACAAGAAATGGATTGGCCCTGACGATGTAATATTCTACATGCACAATATTCTTTTCTACTCTAGGGACAAGGCTCGAAATTTTGGGGGAGGGGGTGCCAGTCAATTATATCAACCCCAGTATGCAACTGATACTTAATTTATCAACCCCGAAAGGATAGGATGAAAGGTGAAGTTGACCTTGGCAATATTTTAGCTCAGAACTTAAAGATAGATGAAATACTGCTAAGAATTTCTCTTAGTGTACTAACATTTCTTATTTCTTTATTGCCCACAAGGGGCTAAACATAGAGGGGTCAAACAAGGACCGACAAAGGAATTAAGTCGATTACATCGACCCCCAGTGCATAACTGGTACTTAATTTATCGACCCTGAAAGGATGAAAGGCAAAATCGACCTTGACGGATTTTGAACTCAGAACGTAAAGACAGACAAAATACCACTAAGCATTTCTCCTGGTGTACTAACGTTTCTGCCAGCTCGCTGCCTTTCTACATGCATAATATTATGAAAGAAAAAAATTGTTCTTACACTTCACAGCTCAGCATTTCTACAGAGATCCATGCCTCAATGAATCTGGCTTCTCTATAGACAGTTACAGATAAGCAGAGTAAATTATTTACCATTTTGTCTCTTACCACCTGCTATGCAGCTCATTTATTTGCCCCAGTATGACAACTCACTTATTGGCCTCAATATTACAGTTCACTTAGTCTCACTACGACAACTTTTCCCAGTGATATAACTCAGTTATCAGTCACATGTGTTAAAGGAATTCAGTTTGCTTCATTGCAATCATTACAATGATCCCACCCATCCAACAACAGCTTTGCAGCCCACTTATTGACCATGATGCCATATATCAATTCATATTACACGCCCTGTACATTTTTCCTTTTTTTTCTTTCTCTTTTGCAAGCACGTGCCGGTGGCATGTAAAAAGCAACATCCGAACATGACCGATACCAGCGCCACCTTGACTGGCTTCTGTGCCGGTGGCACATGACCTGCTGTGCTTGAGGAGACCTATTGAGTCAAGTACATCAACATCAAAATAAATATCAAATGGAAATTGTAGTTGTGATACCTGTGCCGGTGGCACGTAAAAAGCACCATCTGAACATGGCTGATGCAAGTGTCACCTTGACTGGTTTCTGTGCTGGTGGCACGTAAAAAGCACCATCTGAACATAGCTGATGCCAGCGCCACCTTGACTGGCTTCTGTGCTGGTGGCATGTAAAAAGCACCAACTGATCGTGGACGCTGCCCGCCTTCCCTGGCACCTGTGCCAGTGATACGTAAAAAGCACCCACTACAGAGTGGTTGGCGTTAGGAAGGGCATCCAGCTGTAGAAACACTGTCAGATCAGACTGGAGCCTGGTGCAGC
The DNA here is from genome assembly GCF_006345805.1 of Octopus sinensis. NCBI lineage: Eukaryota > Metazoa > Mollusca > Cephalopoda > Octopoda > Octopodidae > Octopus > Octopus sinensis. The sequence goes on from NC_042997.1 coordinate 169,961,930, forward strand.
CTCCTGGCTTCCCAGACCCCGGTCGAACCGTCCAACCTGTACTAGCATGGAAAACAGACGTTAAACGATGATGATGATTACTGTTACAAGGAATTTGTAGTTTACATGGCTGTTACAAGCCATTGCAGCTTACAGTTACAAGACATCACAGCTCATGATTACACATCCATTTTCATCTATCACAACAACCAAATCTTTACTTCAAACAGAATTTCTTCATTCAGCTAATCTTAATATGAGACACCTGCTTAAATGAATAAATACCAGAAGCAGTAAATTATTTCTGCCATTTCCTGTAAAAGTATATCTGTTTTCTGGCCTTTTTTTATGTGGCTCTAAAAAGAGGATCTGTAATTCCCATAAATTCTGTATAAGAAATTTTCTACATACAAATTTATTTAATGAACATTGACAGATGAACATATGTGTATAAGTATTTCTATGAGTATTTTTATGTATCTTGTTAATGATTATGTCCAGTTAAAATTTGTATTCGCTATCCTACTGAGCTAGTACTTTCTACAGGTTAGTTACTATGTTATTATAGCATATGAACTGCTGTTTTTTATATCACTGTCTGTGATGAGTATCCCATGACTATAGAGCAGACAGACCCATAGAGTACTTGTGGAAAAAAAATGTAGAAATAGACTCTTGTATGTATATGTATGTGTACATACATATGTATATAAAAAGAATTTTATAGTCTTTTCTGAGTAACAATACAACATTCTTCTACATACAGATTAAATGCAATGAACTGTTAAACTGCTTTCGCTATAATTCATTTCCAATATTCATCTTATTAAAATCAGCATACATCTGTCCTACTGTAGGAGGTCATGGAATAATTTGTTCTTAATATTCCGTTAATATCCATAATAATTTTAGAATAAATTATAAAGATTTTAGTGTACAGTTCTCAGTAAATGCTTATAAGTAGTAACTTCAGTATGCATTGTTTAGTTAAGCCCTGGAACTGTGAACCAACAAACCACTTGGTTAATCCAAGAAAATCATTATATGACAACTAAGCAGTGCAATGAATGATGTCCAGCTGTTGCAATTTCTCCATCTGTGTTTATTTTGGAATCTGATTAACTACGATAGAGGTAGAAGATTTTGAAAGAAAACAATGGGAAAGGTGATGTTGATGTGAAATCTGATTAAAGAAAACACTAGACTGACTGTCTTATTTCTAAAATGCTTTCTTTGATCACAAAAGCTGCTGTATTAGCAAGGGTTTGTCTTAATAAAACCTATTCTTGGCTAAGAAATATTTAAAGCGAATTTTAAGTTATTGTTACTGAGAAGATAATGTTGTTGTTTCTGATTAGCTGCTATGTCGCTGATATGATCAAATGGATTTAATAGTAATAAGTTACATTAGTATTGTTTGAAGCACAGAATTAAGAAATGTTTGGTATGGGAGGTTGTAAATCATATGAAGATTAATTGCTATTGTTAAATTAGATTATTATTTGCTTTCAATTTTAAGTGTTGGAATGATGCAGTACTGTCATGATAGCTTATTTTCAATCTTTAATCTTCACTGCTTTATCTTAATTTTTTTTTTACTACATAAATTCGACCCCTTTTGTAAATACCTCTATAATACATGCTATTTTTTATCTTTGTTAAATACTTATAATATATAATGTGAAAGAATCATCATTATATATATATATATAGGTAGCCACTACACATTTTTTTTCTCTCCTTGTTTCTTTCTGTGTTCCTTTCTGTGGAAGAGCGTAGGCTCAAAACGTAAAAGACGTTTTCAATTCCTGAGCGTTATACTAATACATCTGATTGTTTTCTACACCACCTGTCTTCGTCTTTTGTTTTTTTCGTGAATTCTCCTCCTATATATATATATACACACACACACACACAAATATAAAAACACATTCACATAGACATACAGCAAGTGTGTTCTACTTATAGCTCTGGGCTGACCCAAGCCTGGAGATTGGATTTAGTTGAAGGAAACTGGAAGAAGCTCATCATGTGTGTGTGTGTGTGTGTGTGTGTGCACGCATGAGCGTGTGTATGAGTTTGTGTCTCCTTGTCTTGACAGCACATGGTAATTGTAAATGAGTGTCACTGTCATACAAATGATCATTCATTTCCAATATTCTGGAAAAAACATGTCTGGCCATAAGGAAATATCACCATGCTTGGAAGCAGTTGAGGGTTGGTGAGAAGAAGGGCATCTAGTTGTAGAAAAATCCGCCCAATTGATGGGTTCTAGTGAAAATAGGTTACAGAAAGCAAATTTTGGAGATTGCATAATGTTAAAAGTAGAAGTAGGAAAAGTTGAGAGTATGGCATTAATGCAGTTTGAACATGATATAAATAAGGGATATATAAGAAATGTCAGTGGAAATGGTGAGGTCTAATAATGTATAGTGCTGGAAACCCTTTAAGTTATAAGTTGTTTCTGAGAATTAATAAAGGGTGTAAAAGAACTTTTCTTTGTAAGAACTGCCACAACAGAATTTAGTCTAGAACTCAAAAGCTTTTCACGAATTTTGTTCTTATTCTCAACTGTTTTGTTTCTCTAATAAATTTAATTATTGCTTGCTAATAAATTAGTTCAGGATCCAATATCACCCCATGCAATTTGAAACTTAAATGCTATTCTATGAATTTTGCTGAGCTATACTAAAAAAGAAATCCCCTAAATACAAACATGTGCACAATTATATACATGATCATAGACATATGCACACCACACATACACTCTCTCTCTCTCTCTCTCTCTCTCTCTCTCTCTCTCTCTCTCTCTCTCTCTCTCTCTCTCTCTCTCTCTCTCTCTCTCTCTCTCTCACACACACACACACACACACACACACACACACACACACATCGTGAGCAGCAGCAGCAACTATATTCCAAATAATTAAGAATGATTTCTTGAAATTAAATTCAGCCATATCCTACCAACCATTACCAAAATATTAAAATTCCAATCCATCCATTAAAATAAAAAAATCTGTGTTCCACTACTTATTACGATAAGCATTCCAGCAAACTTATTGCATTGATAAATTTTTAAAAGAAATGTTACATCTACTTGTACATACATTATATACATGACCACCAACATTCTAAAAGAAAAATTCCATTTATCTTCCTTGATAACTTGTGATTTTACAAATTAGGTTACATTCTGAAATTGAATATTTATGCAGAAGAAAGTTTAATGTAAACGTGAGAAAGTTATTATTTCATATAAAGTGAATTTATTAGCAGTGAAGTATGACTAATTGCTTTTATGAATCAAGCTGAAGGCCAAGTAAACGAAATATCTCTAACAATCCTTGAATCTATCTCTGGTCAGTATCAATGCCAAGTCAAGCTCAAAAGGCTTTTGATAGATAGATCAGTGAGAATAATATGTGGCTACAACTTCCTTCATCTAATTAAGAGGTAGAGAATGAATAATCTCAAGTGAAACCCTGGCATTAAATGTGCTTCTGTATGTTTATTCTGATATTTTTATTGATTTCTTTCTAAAGGGAAATGGCTACTAATAGCAGTCAAAACTAGATTACAGACATGGTTTCCTATTGTTCTATAGAAACCTACCTTCATTCTGTTGTTGTTGCTTGAAGGAACTTCAAGTAATTATCATTACATTATTGATGATATTTAAGAATATATATAACTCAGCAATGTGGAGCATTCTATCAATGCAAATTAATTTGCATAATTCAAAATAATGATGATTATGTATTGTGTATATAACATTTTAGATATGTAATATAAAGTGATATCATTTGATTAAAAGAAATAGTACGGAAGTATTACAAAAATTATCTGATAATTAAGAAATGGAAAAAATAATTTTAGATTTTAATAGGGTTTTTTACCCCAAATACACCAATATATTTAATGTAATAGAATAAATTCCTTATCAAATTTATTTTATTTACTCAAGTATTTTTGTAGTCTATGCTGATGGATTAGTTCACTAAAATAACTATATTTTTTTTCCTTTTAGACTTAATTTTCTTTTCTTATGCTATAGTATAGACTCCAAATTCAGATTATGCTAGTGTAAAATTACACAAACCTTGATAAGTGGCTGTAACTTATCTTATACTCAATACTTACATATGTTACATATTGATTAGGGAAGAAACAAAGGTAATGAAATTAATAAATATTATTGTTATTAATTAGTCTGTTTATATACTCTTTCAACTACTTCACCTGAATTGATACCATGGTTTTTATCCAAAAGATCCATTCCACAATACATACTGTACCTAGTCATTCGGCTGGCTATCCTTTTGTGCTATGTTTGGTCAGAGCTGACTGGGGCTATACAACATCAATAACAACCTACTATACATGATTTTTTGTTTTTATGTATTTTAATTCATATTCAATACAAGCTATACAGCTGATAAACCCCTCTCTAATTAGATTACTCATCTACCAATGAGCCAGATTGTGTTAGGAAGCACCTCTGTCCCATTTAAAGAAAAACATATGCTGTATTATCAGTTAACAAAGTCAAGGTGTCAGATATTTATTTTACATGGTATACTACTTACAAACTAGTTACTTTCTATTATAATAGCGTAGAGTTAAGATTTTGGAGTGTTTTGGGGTTTTTTTTCTCAACCTTTAATAGAATTGTTTGTTTGTTATACATTATCAACTTAAAACTAGTCTCACCATGTTTGGTCATAAAACTGGTTGCAAGTTACAGTATGGATGCCTGTTGTCAATGCTTAACCAGTTACTTTCCAATTTGTTGCTGCTGTGGTTGTTGTTTAGCACCAGGATTCCAGCTATAACCAGTCTTTCTTTTTTTTTGATATATAAAGGACATTGTCCAGTGTGTAGCTTCTTGTGTAAGACTGTAAGATGGGGATTTGGTTGCTATTTCTAGTAACATTGAAGTTCCCTCATTGGAGTACTACTTTACTATATATTTTGTCTATCACTAGCTTCTCATTTGCTTTGTTCATGCTTCAGGATACCTCTGCATTTAGAAAAAAAATCTCTGACACTTTGATGATTGAAGTACTAGAAATAGCTGCCAGATCTCCTTCAGTTACACTCCACCATCTTATAGAAAGCGGGGCACTTGAAGGTGGCGAGCTGGCAGAATCATTAGCATGCCAGGCGAAATGCTTAGTGGTATTTCATCTGCTGTTACATTCTGAGTTCAAATTCTGCGAGGTCGACTTTGCCTTTCATCTTTTCAGGGTCGATAAATTAAGTACCAGTTACGCACTGGGGTCAATGTAATCAACTTAAGCTCTTTGTCTGTCCTTGTTTTTCCCCTCTATGTTTAGCCCCTTTGTGGCCAATAAAGAAATAAGAAGGCAGGGCACATTGGACAGTGTAGTTCATGATATCAAAAAATAAGATGATGGATTCATGGCTGAAATGCATTTGATCAGAAGTTTACTTAATGAGAGCTAACCTGAGGACTAAACAACCTTTAACACCAACATTTGTATTCTTAACTGTACCCTATTCTATGGTGCCTGTCACCTTTCTGTATAATAACATTTGCCAATCCATGGTACTGAACTTACATACTGTTTTAGATCATGCTCAATGAACTTGTAAGCTGAATAAGACTGTAAACTGTAACCCTGAGGCTTCAGCTTTTTTTGCAATAGCTCTTTGCAATTACATGATTAGAGCTAAATGATGATAACTGCAACTTGCTGTCTGATTAGAAAGTCCTTACACTAAACACACTACGTGACTCTATGCTAACAATACACATCATCACAGAATTGATAAAAATGATATTGCAGAAATAAGCAGGGATGGTAATTTCTATGTAAGGCTAGAGAATATTTTTTGAGTTTCATTCAGCATGGTTTCAGCTGAAGAGAAGATAATCAATAAGAATAATTGATTTATTTTCAAATACTATATACCTGTTTACCTCAGCTACGCGTGTGTGTATACTGTCCCATATTAACAGCAGTTCAAAATGACAAATCAAATAAAGATAAAAAACCAGAAGGATTCATGAGACTATATGTAATTATGTGTGTGTATGTATGTGTGTCTGTGTGCATGTATATATGTGTATATATACATGTATATATATGTGTATATACATGCATATATACATATACAAGCGTATATGCGTGTGTGTGTGTGTGTGTGTGTGTGTGGAGGCGCAATGGCCCAGTGGTTAGGGCAGCGGACTTGCGGTTGGAGGATCGCGGTTTCGATTCCCAGACTGGGCGTTGTGTGTTTATTGAGTGAAAACACCTAAAACTCCACGAGGCTCCCGCAGGGGATGGTGGAGACCCTTGTTGTACTCTTTCACCACAACTTTCTCTCACACTCTCTTCCTGTTTCTTGAGTAATGCTGCGATAGGCTGGTGTTCCGTCCGGCTGTGGGGAACACATACGCCACAGAAACCAGGAAACCAGGCCCCTGAGCCTAACTAGGCTTGAAAAGGGCGCAAAAAAATAATATATATATAAGTGTATGTATTTATATATGTATACAACTCATCAGAAAAAGTAGTCAAAAGCACATGAACAGTGGATAGAATATGCACAGAAATTGAACACTGAATGAGTCGTTTAAAAAAGGGAGTGGAGGGTATCATATGTACTCTCATTGAATTTCTGGAAGTATGGAAGTTATGAAGGATGTAGTGTCCCAATAGCTAACAACTGATGGGGGTAGATTATTCCATGCTTCACCAATTCTGAGCATGAAAAAAATATTTTTGAAAGTAATGGGTGTTGTGTTGTTTTTTGATTTCATAAGCATGTCCAGACATACAGAATTTATGTGCATGTGTGTATATATATGTATGTATATATCTGTGTGTGTGTGTGTGTGTATTTATTTATATACATACATACATACAAGGTGGTGCTGAAAAGTTCTTGGCTTTAAGGGTTTTGCAAAAGACCTGAAGGCTCAACCTGCCAAGTTCTTTTACAGGGCTTAGAAAAACTGAATGACCACTGCAATAGGTGTGTGAATCTGAGACAGGAATATTTTCAATAAAATCATAATTAACTGGTCCTCCTGTATTTTCTTTTGCCCAAAGCCAGGAACTTTTTAGCCACTTCCTCATACATATTTATATATATATATATTTGTAAGAATGAAGTCAAGCCAAGTAATGATATTTTGAAAGCATTTAATATGTTTCAGACTTTGCATAATATATAATAGGAAATACATTACCCTACACAAGACCTTCTTCAGTTAATGCTTTTTAAAATATTTTAAAGTGTATTAACTGAAGAAGGTCTTGTGTAAGGGGGTGTATTTCCTATCATATATCATAGACAAATCTGAAACAGACATATTAAATGCTTTCAAATTATCATTACTTGCTCTGACTTCATTTTTACAAATTATATGCCTTGATGCTAGCTCAAACTAGCTTCTTCTGACTTCATTTATGCAAACACTCTAATAAGGATTTTGGTAGTTTGTTGTACCTTGCTTGAGTCAAGAATTCTGATATTGTGCATTGCAAACACAAAATTACTGTTTATATACTCTTCCAACTACTTAACCTGAATTGATACCACCTGGTTATGGTTTTCATCCAAAAAATCCATTCCACAACACATGCTGTACCTAGTCATTCGGCTGGCTACCCTCTAGTGCTATGTTTGGTCAGAGCTGACTGGGGCTATACAACATCAATAACAACCTACTATACATGATTTTTTTTTTTGTTTTTATGTGTCTGTGTGTACTGACGTACATATAATATATATCTGTCTCTGTGTCTCCCTCCACCCCTTGACAACTGATGTTGGTTTATTCATGTCTCCATGACTTAACAGTTCAACAAAAGAAGTCAATAGAATAAAAAATTAGTACTGGGGTCAATTGTCCTACTAAAACTCTTCAAGGTAGTGCCTCAGCACAGCTACAGTCCAATGACTGGTAAAAGATAAAAGATATGTGAAATAGTCTTTTTCATTATTCATTTCTTAATTGACTACTAGTTAAATGATATTTAGAAAACAATGCCTGATAAACCTTCTTGACACACAGCATGGTTAAAAAAAACACTTATAATTATTTCTTGTGTTATTTGCTAATATTTATAGGTGTCTGTGTGGTAAGTAGGTTGCTTACCAACCACATGGTTCTGAGTTCAGTCCCACAGCGTGGCACTTTGGACAAGTGTCTTCTACTATAGCCTCAGGCTGACCAAAGCCTTGTGAGTGGATTTGGTAGACGGAAACTGAAAGAAGCCCATCGTATATATGTATACATATATATAAATATATGTATATGTATATATATATATATATATATATATATATATATATATATGTCGTAATCAGTAGGAAGGTAGACAAATCACAAACACCTTCAGGTAGATGGCCCTGCTCGATCTGTAGAAAAGGTGTAGGTAGAAACTCTATAAGATGCACCAAGTGTAAGCTATGGACACATAAGAGATGCAGCAATGTCAAAGGAAGGCTAACTAGGAAGATGGTTTTTGTATGTGGCAGATGCTCAGGAACAATAAACACTGAAAATGCTCTGAGACCAACTTCCGTCACTTTCCAGGGAGAAAAACTAGAATAGTTGATAGTTTCCGTTACCTAGGTGACCAAGTCAGCAGCGGGGGCGGGTGTGCTGAAAGTGTAACTGCTAGAGTAAGAATAGCTTGGGCAAAGTTCAGAGAGCTCTTACCTCTGCTGGTGACAAAAGCCTCTCGCACAGAGTGAAAGGCAGACTGTATGATGCGTGTGTACGAACAGCCATGCTACATGGCAGTGAAACATGGGCCGTACTGCTGAGGATATGCGTAAGCTCGCTAGAAATGAAGCCAGTATGCTCCGATGGATGTGTAATGCCAGTACTCACACTCGGCAGAGTGTAAGTACCTTGAGAGAAAAGCTGGACCTAAGAAGCATCAGTTGTAGTGTGCAAGAGAGACGTTTGCGCTGGTATGGTCATGTGGCGAGAATGGATGAAGATAGTTGTGTGAAAAAGTGCCACACCCTAGCGGTTGAGGGAACCTGTGGAAGAGGCAGACCCAGGAAAACCTGGGACGAGGTGGTGAAGCACGACCTTCGAACTTTAGGTCTCACTGAGGAAATGACTAGAGACCGAGACCTCTGGAAGTGTGCTGTGCGCGAGAAGACCCGGCAGGACAAGTGAGTCCACAACCCGTGGCCTTCTACATGGGATGGAGCCAGCCTACGTATGCATACCTTCCCTTCTTGGGACACAAAACTCTACTTGTGAAGACGTGTTGAGGCAAGTGAGGAACAGAATCGAAATCGATCAATGGAAATTGCGGATGTGCTACCAGTGCCGGTGGCATGTCGAAACTCTGCTTGTGAAGACCCATTGAGGCAAGTGAGGATCAGAATCGAAATCGAATGGAAATCGATCAATGGAAATCGATCAATGGAAATCGATCAATGGAATTGCAGATGTGTTACCAGTGCCGGTGGCATGTAAGAGAACTTTCCGTTTCACGACCGTTGCCAGCACCGCCCCGTTTCGTGTCCGTTGCCAGCCTCGCCTGGCCCTCGTGCCGGTGGCACATAAAAAGCACCATCCGTTCGTGGCCGTTTGCCAGCTCTGTCTGGCACCAGTGCGGGTGGCACGTAAAAAGCACCCACTACACTCACGGAGTGGTTGGCGTTAGGAAGGGCATCCAGCCGTAGAAACACTGCCAGATTTGACTGGGCCTGATGAAGCCTTCTGGCTTCACAGACCCCAGTAGAACCGTCCAACCCATGCTAGCATGGAAAACGGACGCTAAATTATGATGATGATGATGATGATGATGATATGTATGTATGTGTGTGTGTTCGTGCGTGTTTGTCCCCCCAACATCACTTGACAACCGATGCTGGTGTGTTTACATCCCCGTAACTTAGCAGCTCGGCAAAAAAGACCGATAGAATAAGTACTAGGCTTACAAAGAATAAGTCCTGGGATCAATTTGCTCGACTGAAGGCGGTGCTCCAGCATGGCCGCAGTCAAATGACTGAAACAAGTAAAAGAGTAAAAGAGTATCTGCCTGTGCATGTGTGGATCATTATATCTGATAATTATATTTTCAGTTTTCAAAAATTAAGATTACTGATATCTCTTATGATTTACTTTCCACAATCTTATATTTGGTTTTTCTCCTTTTACCTGTTTTTAAATATTTTGCTTCACTGAAGTTATTCTTTAAAATGAATAGGCTGCTGTTAACTCTTATGAGATTTATATTAAGGTTGATATTCACTCTTACTCTCTCACCTTTCTAACTTTTCATTTCTTTTCTAACACCTATCTTTTTTCTTTGTGCCTTGAATCATGTGACTTACAACAGGTGTAAGTTGATTCAAGCCTATCACTTGTCCTTTTTGGTTATACTGGGTAACCTAGTCTTTTCACTAAAGAAAAACAATCATGCACGACATTCTGTTTGTTTATCACTTGACTGATCAACCCAGGCTGTGCTGCTTAATCTACTGAGATATTTGATCTGTTCAGTGGAACATTAAGTGTAGGAGGAAAAAGAGAAGAAAAAAACATCACAAATCAGGTGAAATGTACTCATACAAATAGCTACATATTCATACTTGATTACTTTAAAAGAATAAACAAATGAAAGAAAAAGAATACAGATTTTAAAAAACAAGAACAATCGCACAATACATACACACCCGGAAAAAAAATCGAGATACCAATGTGTAAAAACTGACCATTTCCAGAGTTTAAATGGATAAAGATCATAAGTGTACAGTAAAAAAAATTTTGTTGCTCTAAAATTATAGAAAGCAATAAAGGAACTAATTTAACAGCCTTGTTTTATATGACCCTACTTAAATTGCAACACATTATTTCTGATCAATTCATTTGCTATATGTACCTGAGGACATTGCTTAAATTCTGCATTATTTTGAAGGATTTTTGCCTGTTGCACATTAATGCAGACAAGTAATTTATTTATTAAATATAATATAAATTATTAAAAAAAGTTTTAAGTTACAAAACAATTTGTCATGATATTAGAATTTTCTTATTTTTAAGTAAAATTTCATCAAACTATTTCTCAATCATTTATGACTTTGTGTGTGTGTGTGTGTGTGTGTGTGTGTGTGTGTGTGTGTGTGCGTGTGTGTGTGTGCGTGTGTGTGTGCATGTGTGTGTGTGTTGGACCACTGAACTCAGTACGTTTTTTTTTTCATTCTCTCTCTATTTCCTCTTATTCCTTTCTGTCGAAGAGCATAGGCTCAAAACATAAAAACATTTCCATTTTTCCCAAGTGTCAAACTAATACACCTTCTTGTTGTTCCTACACCTGTCTTCATCTTTGTTTTTCTATAAATTTGAACAATATTTATATTGGTGAGGGGATACATATTTTCCCATACAAGTTTGGCTTAGAGTGGGGGTAGGATTTTTACAGCTAGATGCTCGTACTGTGACTGATCCTTACCTGCTGTTCCTGTAAGAGATTTTTTATTCCAGAAGAATTTGAAAGTGCAGAGCAAAGAGATGATTTGTTGACAGGAAATATTAACAAATGTCACCCTTTGTTGCCATAGCTTAGCACACACACACACACACACACACACACACACACACACACCAGTTGGCTTCCAATTTTTGTCTACCATTATTCCCGCACAAAGTATTGGGCAGCCCAGGGTCATAAAAGAGAATGCTTGTCCAACCAAGGTGCCACACAGTGGACTTGAACCCAAAGCCACTTGGCCAGAGAAGTAAACTTCTTAATCAAACAGCTTTGCTTACACCTATATATACCTTTGCTCTGTGTGTGTGTGTGTGTGTGTGCATGCAAAGACCTAAATGGTCCTTTTAACAAAAGAAAGTTATACAGCATCTAATACTTAATCTTAAGTTAGGGTAACTAATTGTAGCTAAACACCACTAAAATAATGGTCCTTTTATTGGTATTTTCCCAATAACTAGATGCTGGCATTAGAAATATTGAATTTCTAAATGTCTCAAAGAGACATGAGCGGTGGCGGAGCGATAGAGTGGTTGTATACTGTCAACATAATGTGACAGTCCCGTAAGGGAATTACACCACCGCTGTTTAGCCCTAGGAAGCATCGACGCTTCCTGTCGGCTTTGACACATTTCCTGTGTCCTTATATTTGCGAAGGCTAAACAGCGGTGGTGTAATTCCCTTACGGGACTGTCACGTTATGTTGACAGTATACAACCACTCTAGATGCTGGCAATATTCCAACAATATAACTACTTTCCATATTACATTGGTTTTCTTTTTCAACCTGAAATATTAAAAATATTAATTTGCTGGGATTGGAATATATGTATTTAAAGCACGTGTTTGTGTGTGTGTGTATTTAAAGCATCCCCTTCAAGTATATCACTGTCTTGACTGAATTATTTCAATTGAAGTGATATAGAAATCTTTGACAAATGTTAACTTTTTAAATAATGTATTTGGCACATAACATTTGCTTATTATTTATTATTCAGATTACTAATTATGTTTATTAAAATTGAACCACATCAGCTAAAGTCAGATTTCTGTTTTATTGAAACTATTTAGTGGTGAGATGGGTGGGATAAGTTTTTGTTCAGAATTTTGGTTATAATCAGTCTATCATGTCAGAAGGTTTTACATAAGATCAGTGATTGATAAATAGTAGGATTTGCATTTTGTGTTTCGTAGAGCACTAACTTTGGTAATATTTTCAAAAAACATTAAGCCAGCAGCATACATTATCAGAGGCAGACTCCTAATATCAGCTGCAATTTTTTTTGCTTCATTTTTATTTACTGTCATAAAGGATATTGAAATGATACCATTAGTCTAATAAGCTAATAAAAAAAGACACACTCTCTCATAATATAACTAATATAAATACAACTTGTTTGATTATTCTGTTTATTGAACATAAAATAAATTAGTTTAAATACTAATTTTGTTTGCTTTCTTTTTTAAAAAAAAAGTTCTGCATTTTGTGAGTTGTAAATAAAATATAATGAAGTTTATCCTGATTTAAATATCAATGTAATGTGTCATTATATCAAAATATATTTCCTACAGTTTTAATTTAAAACAAGGAAAATAACATAAGCTTTGAAGTAGAGATCGAATTTCTGTAATCTTTCACATAAATTTCTATGATGTTTATTCTTGAAAGATTGCTTCTTCACACCTTTTTTTTTTTCTAGAATAATATAATTAACATATTTGTACATTGATTTCTAAATTCTAGATCAATAATTTTATTTTTATCAATTTGAAGTTAAATCTCAAAACAGGAATAAGTTGAATATAATTGACAGTATATTTAGTATTTGTGAACAGAGAAGCTAGCTAAAGCATAAGTATTAATATATCTTAATCTCAGAGCAGAATGTCTCAACTTCCTGCAGCCCCAACCATCCCCATGTTTTGCAAAAAATAAATAAATAAAAACAGGTCATTTTAATCAACCAGAAGCTAATTCAGTGCAGTAATTTATTATCCATATCTTTCTATACTATCCCATTCTCCCCCACACCTTCTTTTATAGAACTTACTAAGACCATAAGAAACTATGTAACAAAAGACATGTTTCTGCTTACTGAAGACACAATCTACCTGCAAAATTTTTTTTTTTCTTTTGTAAATTGGTTTAAAATATAAGTATTGTACTTGTTTAAATATTTTATTGCTAAGTAAAATTATGACATCCTCCCCCATTAAACACCTAGTACATCCTTGTGAGCTCACAACGCCTATAATATGCTACTATTGTCTAGGTTAGTGCTCCGCAACCAGTATGCTGCGGTACTCTTGGTGTACCGCGAAATGATGCTAGGTGTGCTGCAGTATAACCTGAATATAAATTTTTTCCCCTATACTTTTAGTTATATTTTTTGTTCAGGTGTGCCACTGAATTTTCAAAAGGATGTAAGTGTACTGCAAGAAAAAAAAGGTTGTAGAGCACTGGTCTAGGTTAAGAACCACTACTTCAAATAATAGGACATATATTTTGGTCTAACTCTGAGTTCAAATCCTGCCAAGTGGTCAGATTTGCTTTTCTTTCTTTTGGGGCCAATAAAGTAAAATACTAGTTAAGTACTCATTTGAATTCAATTGATAAAACTCACACCCAAACTTTCTGGCATTGTGTCAATCAGTGTTAAGCAATCAGTGAAGCTCAATGAGTCTAGGTTTTTTTCTGTTGGACCAACTAATATTGATTTCTTACATACAAAGCCTAATATTTATTGAGGGTGGAGGCACATCGCCTAGTGGTTAGAGCAGCAGACTCGCTTATGAACGAAACACCTAAGCTCCACCTGGCTCTGGCAGAAGGTAATGGCGAACTTCTGCTGACTCTTTCGCCACAACTTTCTCTTACTCTTTCCTCCTGCATCTTGCAGCTCACCTGCAACGGACCGGCATCCCATCCAGGTGGGGAACTTATACGCCAAGGAAACCGGGAAACTGGCCCTTATGAGCCAGGCATGGCTCAAGAAGGAACAAACAACAAATATTTATTGACAGAGATGGATTATTTTATGATATTTCTATTTCTCTCAGAAAAGCATGAACATTGTTTATTTATAGAAGTGAAGTAGTTACCACTGATAATTAAAGCCAGTTTTCAAATTCAGCTCATTAGGAACTTATCTCTATAACACTTGTCTTGAATGAATAATTATTGGCCTTGATGAAAATTAATTACCATTTTCACTTTGCTCGTATAAGCAATGAGAAATGAAAAAAATTCTTATAACACATTTTTATATTAAAAAGAAGATAAATTTGATCATTTCAAAATGAACACACACAGATGCATACATAATCTTTTAACCATTTACTTGTTTCAGTCATTGTGGCCATGCTGGGGCACCACCATGAGGAGTTTTAGTCAAACAAATCGACCCCAGTATTTATTTTCTTTTTAAGCCTGCTATTTATTCTATCGGTCTCTTTTGCTGATCCAGTAAGTTACAGGGATGTAAGCACACCAACACCAGTTGACAAGTGGTGCATAGGGACAAAGACACACACACACACACATACATATATATACAATGGTCTTCTTTCAATTTCCCATTTACCAAATCCACTCACAAGGCTTTGGTCGGCCCAAGTCTATAGTGGAAGACACTTGCCCAAGGTGCCACACAATGGGACTGAACCTGGAACCATATGGGTGGGAAGCAAACCTCTTACCACTCAGCCATGCCTGCACCTATGCACACACACACATATAGATAGATAGATAGAGAGAGAGAAAGATAGATAGAGAGAGACAGAGAGAGAGAGAGATAAAGTTGTGGGTAATATGATGTCAAATGACATTAGATAATAGGTATATATAATGACTGGTACGGTCAAATTTCTGCCTAAACTCCAGTGTTAAGTGCATATCGGTATAAATAAATTATTAATTGATCTGATACCTGTTGACTGCCTGTTTAGGCTTTTCATCTATTCATACCTTTTATCTTTCACTTACTTCAGTCATTAGACTGTGGTCATGCTGGGGTGCCATCTTTATGAATTTTAGTCAAACAAATTAACCCTAGTACTTATTCTATTGGCCTCTTTTGCTGAACTGCTAAGTTACAGGGACATAGATGCGCTAACACACACACACACACACATATATATATATATATATATATATAATAGCTTTCTTTCAGTTTCTGTCTACCAAATCAATTTACAAGGCTTTAGATGGCCCAAGGTGCCACACAGTAGGACTGAACCCAAAACCAAGTGGTGAGGAAGCATACTTCTTACTACACAGCCACAAATTATTTGAATTCTTTCCACAAAGAAGGAGCTGGTTTCTTATAAAGAAATGCAGAAACTATTCCAGAAACGGAATTTGGATAACTATTGCAAATGAATGTTACAAGATGAAATTTAGGAAAGTTTTGCATGTTTTTAGTGTTCCGCTTACAGATTGTATTGTAAATTGCCTAATAGATGGTGACCTTCTTCACCTGAAGATCCTAGCTTTTCCAGATTGTCTCTTAAACATTTATTAACATCACCCAGCATACCAGTAATTATTTAGCCATATGAAAATGCATGATCCTGAGATTGCCATCCATAAATATATTCCTTCTCATGGATTTCAGAGGAAATGGTCATGTGTATACCAACATATAGTATGTATGTGTGTGTGTGTGTGTGTGTGTGCGCACGCGTGTATGTGTGTGTGTGTGTATATATATATGTATATATACATGTATATAGACACACACGTGTTTTCATTTTGATATTTAGTTACTTTTTTTTAAGAATTTAAAATTACTTTTATTCTTTTTTTTCTTTCATGAAAATAATGGCCCTGTCCTTTCTAGCATTGAGGTATCAGTAGACCTTTTCTCTTAAAATGGGTGTGTGTTTTATTCTGCTTTTTTTACTTATTTAAAATTATAAAAACATAGTAATATTTTTCACCCAGTACCCTGCTGACAAATATAGAGATACAGTTAATCATAAGTGGAGTGATAGACACAGTAAAATTATAGACTAAATACTTTGAACTATTTAACTGTGTATTTTCACATTCTGTTTTCCTGGGATTGGTAAAATACATACTGGTAACATACTGAGAATGATTCAGCCCTCTTCTACTGGAGCGTGGTTTTGTACCGAATTTGGAAATCGTGATTAGAATTATGTATGTGTTTGTGTATTCTTCTTTTACTTGTTTCAGTCATTTATTTGACTGCAGCCATGCTGGAACTCTGCCTTATAAAAAGTGAGTTTTCTGTATGCATGGGACTCGAACCCATATACATATGTGTTTATTATATCAAAAGTTGACAGTCTGTTCAAACTTTCACCTTGGGGTGAGCCATGTATGACTTCCTGACATATATAAAGTGTGAAACTTCAAATAAATTTATCATCTTTTGAAACGATAAACATATCTATCCGCTTTGTCCAGTGTATTGAGTTCTTTATCAGACAATGTATGAACTATGTAAAATAACTTTTTAATATATTTTAGAACACTTACATTATGGTGTTTACACATATACATATATATCATCATCATCATCGTTTAACGTCCGTTCTCCATGCTAGCATGGGTTGGACGGTTCGACCGGAGATCTGGCAAGCCAGAAGGCTGCACCAGGTTCCGGTCATATATATATATATATATATATATATATATATATATATATATATATATATATATATATATATATATATATAAATACACATCTACATACATACTTTCACACACATATAGAAATATATATATATATATATATACACACACACACATATATATACATATATGTATACATATATATACATACATTGATAGATAGATAGATAGACACACACACAGATAGATGTTTTTTTCTTGTGTATTTTTCTATCTTTTTGGATTAATTACATATATATATATATATATATATATATATACACTCACACACACACGTATACACATGCATATATATAAACATAATCATTTTGTTATAATAAATTTACTAAATAATCTCATTTATTCTACAATAGAATTGATTTGTGACATATTACAGAAGAAATGCATACTATGCATTTCACACACATGTTCAAACTTATATATATATGATATTGAACCAATAAAGGGGGCATCTAAATGTTTGCTTGAGCATCTAGATATTTCCTGACATAGACTTCTTTGCAGCGAAATCACCTTCAATTCACACTCAGTGATCTTAAATAAAATGAAATTAGATAAAGGATCATTCGATAATGTATTCTGTTATATGCCTGGAAGAAAGAAATCAATGGGATAGTCTTGACTGGAACATATTTGACCATATGTCTGCTTTGACTATTTGCTTCCCTAGGGCTAATATAAACAACCTGATGTGTGTGTGTGTGTGTGTGTGTGTGTGTGAACATTCACACACTCACACACACAGACTTTCATTCATTATATAAACACATGCTCAAATGCATTTTTTTTAAAACTAAGACAATAAACCTCTAACTCTCTCCATTGTGAAGTGTAAGCTAGAATCAATATATATTTATTGTCATTTCTATCATCTTTTTAAATTTAAAAAAAATTTACTCGCCAAATTGAGAAATTATTACTTTTTAATTAGCATCTTTGTTCTACCATTTTGTTTTGTTATTGCCATGAATTAGTTCTTAGTGACCTTATTAGCAAAAATACTTATAGAAACTACATTTTCAATAGTTGCTTTCAATTATGCACTACAACAACAATAATAATATTGATGATGATGATGATGATGATGATTTCTAAAAATAAGCAAAATTTATGGGGAAGGGCCATAGTCACTTATATTGCCATAGTACTTATTTATTTTATTGATCATGAAAAGGCAAATGTTAAAGTTGAAATTAATAATAATAATAATAATGATATTAATTTTTTGATGCAAAGTGAGAGTATTTGATGTTTTGTTAGCATCATATTCTTAATTAGATTAGGTACATTCAAACATACATAGATACATATAAAGTTACATATTTTAATTACCACCATGTGTATATTTTATATACACATGTGTATATAAAAATATACATGTGTATGTTTGCATGCGTGTATGTATATGTATAGATAAATAGATAAAATTCTTAGTAATTAATTATATATACCTACATGTTTACACAGAACAATTTATATAGTTTCCTTAAGTATACTTATTAAGCTAGTCCGTTGTGTATAATTCTGTTGTATCTTATTCCAAAAATCATATATTTAAAAAAGGGATTCTAAACTACAAAATCTATGAAGGAAAATATTTAAAAAATTTGATGCAATAACTAAAGAAATATAAATACCTGAATTAGGGTCTTGGTAAGAAAATATGCATACAACTGTGCAGCCAATTTACCGAATATGAAATCAATAAGGAATCTGCAAAGTTGGGTAAATTGATATTGAAACAAGATGGTTGACAGTTATTGGTTACGTTTTTGCTAAAGACACTACTGCTGATGATGTTGCTGCTGCTACTGCTGCGGTCAATGAGTGAATATAATAATAATCTATGGATTTTTGTTGGAATAGGGAAGCAAACAACAATAACAACAGAAAAAATGTATTATTTGTAAGATGAATTGTTTATCTATTGAAACATTGAATTCCTCATATTACTTTTTGTTTATCTTCCATAGTAAAAAAAAAAATAGATAAATAAACCCAGTAGGTTGTGAAAGACTTTGAACAATCCTATTATTGTGAAGGTGATGGACTGACTCTACAACAATGACATACTTTGAAGAATAAAAAGGAGTTAAAAATAAAAACGAAAAAGAAAGCATTTGTACATCACTGTCACTAAGCCCTTTCCATACCAAATATTTGTGCTGACTCACCAGACCTTCAGTCAGTTTAACTGCAACTTCTGGAACTATCTGTCTATTGTCTTTGTCTGTGGGTTCTTCTCCTTTCACTCATTTCCTGCTCTACTTCCTCTCATTCTCCAAAAATGTAATTTTAAAGGAGAGTGTTATTAGGGATTCTGTGGATTTCTTTCTCTCTTTCTTTTCCCTTCCTGGTATTTTTTTGCTATATCTCTCCAGTGACTTCTCATAATCATTATTCTGCTGCAGCAAGTCAGATACAGTTTATCACTTTTAACCTTCATTCCTAACTTTCAGTCACAATGACTCCATTATGAGAAATTCATTTAAGCTGATTTACCAGCTAATAAATAAATATTGTCATGTTGCCTGTTATATCTAGAAAGGAACATTTGGAAATTATTATTCTGTTTAGAAAGTCTTGTGATTATAAACACTAAACATTAGACTGATAAATGGATTATGGATTTTTACACAGTGCTTGTTATTTTGAAAGCTAACTCAGTACATATGCTTTTAACTACATAGTTGATTTTTTTAACAATAAAATCATTTATTGTAATATATGGCTATTTCAAATTTCATTAGTTAGTCACAAATTATCTCTACGTGAAGTTTAAATTGTTATATATTTCTAAGACTCAATATTATAGTTATATAGTTATAGAATCTTACCTTTAGGATCGATCTATTTAATACTTAGATTTGAGATTGTATCAGGGCCATATATAAGATTTTTATATATTTAAAGTCAAGACATGTTTACAATAAAGCAGCAGCCAAAATTCACATACACAAAATAAAGTGGTTAAATATAGGCTATTACTGATAACTTCATGTATATATTTTTTGTGTGTTTTTGGAATTTTTATCTAAACATTTATCTTTTACATTAAACATTTTTGTAATAAGATTTTTTTTTTCTCTACAATACTAACATTTTTCTTTCTTCCTGTTTACATAAAAATTTGCTTGCTTACATAGTGTATTTACATCAGCATAGTATTGGTCAGAAATGAAAAAAAAGAACAAGTGTCAATTTGAATTTACTAAACAACTTAACTTTTAATCTCATATATTTTATTAAGAATTGTCATTGAACAAAAACTTTCACAGTAGATTGTAGCCCATAAAAATATGGAGGCAGGTTGTTCATGATGTATAGTGCACAACTATGTATCCATTTACCCATCTCCTCTGCCACAGTCCCTGAGGGATTGTGAAGGTAGAGTCCTCAGACACCTCCTCTACAAGGTCCTATCAGAAGCAACCTTCATTTAACTTTACAGCTTGATTTCCAAATATGACTGACTGAGACTATGGAAATTATCCAACCATCTCATTTTTGGTCTACCCCTAGGCCACTTGCTCTTTGGCTCAGTTTGAAGAATTTGTCTTGCAATTCTTACCTGCAACCTTCTAATTATACTTCCATAGCACCAGAGCTATGACGTCTCAATGTGGAGAAGAAATAGCTCAACTTGGAGAGACTCCTTGATTTTCAAGCTACACACCCTGTCAATTAACATTACTTCAGAGGTCCTTCAGAGAACACCATTTCAGTCACTTGCAATTGTGACCATACTCTTTTAGCCATTATCCAACATTCAAGACCATAGGTGAGGGTGGGTATGAAAACGGAATTGAAGAGAGCAAGTTTGGCTTTTTTACCAACCTCTCTCCTTCTAAGGATTGAATGCTGGAGCTGGTGCATAATTGTGCTAACACCTGAAATTCTAGCATACAGTACTAACACCTGAAATTCTAGCATCCAGTATCAACACCTGTAATTCTGGCATCCAGTGCTAACACCTGTAACTCTAGCATCCAATTCAGCCTTCTGTTTCACATCACTTGTGAGAAAGACCTCAAGATACTTAATCTTCTACTTTGTCTCAGTGATGTTCCACTAATATGCAGAGTGTACTGGGAAAACCTTCTTGAGAGAACCAGGGTTTCAGTTTTCACTATGCTAATTCTAATCTCTGCCTTGCAGCACCCAGCAATGAACGAACCCACTCAGTGCATGCTGCAGATCACCTTCTGATGAATCAAGTAGCACCATGTTGTCTGCAAATATCAGCCAACTAATCCTAATTCTACAACTATGTAGAAATAGAAATACAGAATTTTCTCCAATAATGTCTTGTAGAATTCAGATTTGTACTTGCTTGGCTAATGATTTGATCTAAGACTGTCTGTTGAAACTGAGATTGTCTAATTCATTTGTCTTGATGTTTTATAGAATGTCACATTGTTTTTCACTGATTACATATAACAATAGCAAATCACATTTGTTTGTTTCTGGTTTTGTTCTTTTCTTGAAGATCCTAAGTGCTTTTCTTCTTTTGTTCTTATTGATTATCCCTAGGCCTGCCCTAATTGAGTGGACATTATAATCAGAGGTTTTATGGCCTTGACCACCTACTTCTGCTTTGGGGAATAGTGTATATAGGACTACATTATTCAATGTAACCTTCTTTATTTTTAAGATGGTAGGTTGAGATTTCGCTGCTATTTTTAGTGACCATGTGGGGCTTCCTTCATTATATAGGATGTTTTATATTATTATTATTATTATTATTATTATTATTATTATTATTATTATTATTATTATTATTATTATTATTATTATTATTATTATTATTATTAATATTATTATTATTATTATTGTTATTATTATTATTGTTATTGAGGGTGCATGGCTTAGTGGTTAATGTGTTGCACTCACAATCTGGCGATTATGATTTCAATTCCTAGACCAGGTGGTGTGTTGTGTTCTTATGCAAAACACTTCGTCTCACGTTGCTTTGCAATCACTTCAACACCTGACATGTTGTACACTGCACTTGTTCGGGCAACGTCAATTTGATGGAGAGAGTGAGCTAATGTGTGGCATGAACATTTGATCACTATAAACAAATCACTTGTGCAAGTCATTCAGCAAAAGCCGAACACTCGGTGGGAGAGTCCATTATCATTAAGGTGGCAAGCAGGCAGAATCTTTATTTTGAGTTCAACTCTGCTTTCCATCCTTTTGGGGTTGATGAAATAGGTACCAGTCTAGCATTGGGGGTCAGTGTAATTAACTATTCTCCTTCTTCTTATCATCATCAGCAGCAGCAGCAGCAGGGCTGTAGATTGTCAGAATCATTAGTGCATCAGACAAAACACTTTACAGTATTTCTTCCAGGTCTTTACATTCTGAGTTCAAAAGTACCTGTCGAGCACTGGGTTCAATGAAATTGAATCACCTCTCCCCTTGTGCCAAATTTTGAAGCAGTTATTATTATTATTATTATTATCATTAGTCTTATGTCCCCCTTTCATATATGAGTGCAAATGGTGCCATTGAGGAGATTGGTATGCAGAGTGTTGTCCAGCTGTGCTTTGAGTACACTGTTAATCAAGGCAAATGCCTTCCACCCTACTTTTGCTCTACATGAGATTTCAGAATTCATGTCTCAATTTATATTTACTGTCTGTCTTATGTAGGCATACTCCTTTATCTTTTCAATTTCATCACTTTCCACCACAGTTCGGCTTATGCTACATTTTTGGACTGCATGTATTTTGTTTTCCTATGGTTAATTTTGAGGCCTACTGCTGAACTGTGGGTGTCTAGGTATGTCATCATGGTCTGCAGCTAATCTGTGGTTTCGGTGATGAACATGATGTCGTCTTTGAATTTGGGATGTGTTCATAGTTCTCTGTTGATGTTGATGCCACGTCTGGGACAATAAATTTCCAAGTACTGTCCATGCTTCACAACACAATAGGAAAACAAAACAAACCCATACATGCCATTTACATAATCAAATATATGCTGGCTATTGAATGGTTGGGCAAATTACTAAAAAAAAACCATTCAACATTTTTACATTGGACAAAACATCTTGAGGCTGTATTCCACAACTGGGTACACCAATACCCCTCTAGACACCAACCCTTGTTTTCAAGTAAGGTACTTTGTCCTTTCTATTAGTCTTCACATTCTATTAATGTCATAACCACCATGCTCTGGTGTATCATTAAGAAGGACAACACTTATGGATATGGTGTTCTCCGTAACACCAGTTAATTTACAAAGTTTATTGGGTGCATCTTATCATGGCACCACACTAGAGAGGCTGTTTCGTCTTCTTAGCTCATACATTTTGCCCAATCATTATATAACAAAAATACAAAAATGAAGAATCTCATCAACATACAAGTTTTTTTTTTCTTCTTTTTAAATGGCTTAGTCAGAGGAAGAAGAGTAATGTTCATTAACCCTTATTTTCTGAAGAGACTAAAGTGACTAATGTAATTTTACTACTGCAGATATTGAAAGTTGTTAATTGTAAACATCATGGCTTTTACTGTTATATTAGACACATCTATATACATAAAACTGTAGTTGTGTGAGAGTCTGTCCCCTTCGATTTAGATTCCTAACTACTCCCACATTTTGCGGTGCAGTTTAACCAAATTCGGGTATCTTATAGTCGTGATTCATATCGAGCCCGTCTGAGTATTAGCGCGCGTCTACGATGAGTCTACGATTTTAAAAATAATTTAACATCATTTTTTATTCCATTTTAATGCATAATTTTTCGTGTGTCGATGGCGGCGGAGTTGGCGTCCATAGTCACACCTGCACCTGTTTGCTTCTCCCCCTTCTTCCCTCCCGCGTGAAGCTGTGAGTGTAAGGAAATCAACGTCGTAAAGCGTTGTTAAGGAGACCAGCGTTCTTTTAGAACAACGACTTCATGGCTTGAAGACACCAAAACAGAAATGGCTAAGAAAGCCCGAATTGGCATCTATAAGGGAAGTAACTCTCTAAAAATGCTTATATAGTTATTTCCCTTACAAACCCGAGCAACGCCAGGCGATACTGCTAGTTATATATAATAATACCATAACTTTTCACTGGCTGATTATGCATATACAACAAAGAACTATTTCAACATGCTATCTTACATAAAACAAAGCTTGATATAAAAGATTATCTGATAATACACCTGTCTTATTTATAATTCCTCAATAAACTAGAAGTTTACTTATGAAAATTACATTAATAAGGAAATAAATTGCAAAACTTAATATTTCTGTAGCTCATCTTAGCAACAAAATAACTGAAGAGACTATAGTCAAACTAGTTCCTGATTGCCGAAAGAAACTTGATGGTCAGAGATTAAATGCATTTTAAGTGCAGAGATAACCAATGAGAAGCAGACACAACATTGTTCTTATGATTCTTGCTTACAATAAAAAGCAATAAACCTTTTTATCTGATGCTTGCTTTGCCTCTAACTCCAAGCACTCTTCAAAATTCTCAGTCTCCCCTAATCTCCATGCTCTCAGCCTTATCATCACATATACATCGTTGCCATATATAAAATGTTCTTTTATTGCTCCAACCCAACAAGGAAACTGGGTTTGAGAACAGTCCCTCTGTTACCTTGATTACTACCCTCCACAACTGACTCCTTTCGCTGCCAAACTCTTCAACTTCTGCTTTCTCTCTCATACAATATGTAAATGTATAATACATATATGTGTGTGTCTATGTGTATCTGTGTACATATGCATATCATCATTCTTATGTCAATGTTTTCCACGCTTGTGTGGGTTGAACAAATTTTCTTGAGAAAGTATTCCACATCAGTTTACTCTTCTTGACACCAACTCTTACTTTCTTGCATGTATGCTACTTCAGTGCACTTGTCTTCACACATCAAAACCATCATACTTCAGACATGTTTAAGTGATATTTAATTATCACTGCTGCTCAGGCAATGCCGGTGTGAAAACATGCAGAGACATTCATGTGCTTGCATGTGTATGCATACAGATGCGTGTGTGTGTGTGTGTGTGTGTGTGTGTGTGCACATGTTTTGCTTCTATACAGTTTCCATTTACCAAATTTCACTTAGAACTTGAGGCTATGATAAAAAGACTTTTACCCAAGGTGACACACAGTGGGATTGAACCTGAAACCACATAATTGCAAAGCAAGCTTCTTATCAACACTGCCCTACTTCTGTGACACACAGGCTTTGCAAGTTGATCCCAGGCTACTCATTGAGAAGTTACTCCACATAAGAGCTGATAGAGAGTAGAGGGTATTCTTTAGTCTTCATCCCATAGGACAACTTTATTGGTGTCAAAATCATGATAGAACACATCCAGTAGACCCTGTAAAGAAGTTGATTATATGAAAGATATTCAATTATAGAAACTCTACCAAAAGTGGAAGATATGCACTCTACAAGCAATGGCAAAGTTACCCATGTTGATGGACTGTAACTTCAGTCGAGTGGGGCTATTTAGTTATCCTGAATAAGCTAGCTTCTCAAATGCTAGTGGTATGATAAAATTTTCCCAGTTCACATTGTAAGGCATACAGAAAAATGATGTTGGGTAGTATGGTTACGATGTATGCAAAATGATGCGAACTGTAACAAGTGGCTAGTCCCATCCATCACATTCTGATGTGGAAAAAATGGACTCAAAATGATGGTGACAGCGTCAGTGGCGATGCTGATAATGGTAATATTCACACATACCTTTTTCTTTGAAGAAACTTACATAACTAATCTGAGAAAGAATATATTGCTTTAAAAAAGTTTTTAAATATTCAAAGATTTTAAACTAGCACCGTATCTTATTATGAATTAAACATTTTATATATATAGGTGCAGGCATGATTGTGTAGTAAGAACTTTGCTTACTAACCATATAGTTCCAGATTCAGTCCTATTGCATGGCACCTAGGCCAAGTGTCTTCTACTATAGCACCAGGTTGACCAAAACCTTGTGAGTGGCTTTCATAAATGGAAACTGAAAGAAGGCCATCATATATATTTCTATGTGTCTTTATGTCTGTATCAGTCACCTACCACTGCTTAACAACCAGTGTCAGTGTACTTACATCCCCATAACTTAGCAGTATGGCAAAACAGACTGATAGAATAAGTAACCGGAATAAAAAAAAATTAAGTACCAAGGTCATTTCGTTCAGCTAAAATTCTTCAAGGCATTGCCCTAGCATGGTCACAGTCTAATGACTGAAACAGAAGATAAAAGAAGATATATTTATATGGTACCTGGAGATAAAAAGAATGGAACAGTTCAATGATTGTGTAAATTGAAGCAGCGCAAAAGATGATTGAATAATCTGATCAATACTTTCTGTACTACATGTAGCACATCTCTGAAATGCAGACAAGCAATTGTGAGATGTTAATGAGAAGACAAGTTGTAATGCAATTCTAGCTTCTACTGATCAGAAATTGTTTGGGATTTTTCATTATTAACCATAACTACATTTTCAGAGTGCTATTATTACATAATATATTGGCGAGCTTTATTGATGATAGACAGGCAGTCTAATAATATGAATATGTTAAGGTTAAAAGTTGAAGATGTTTTGCAATTAAATAGTAGATTAGAGTAAGATTAGAAGAATGATTGCATCACCATAGCAACGAGTATGATTGGAAGTAATATACAAGAGATCATTTGTTTAATGGGGATGGAAAGGGTCAAGGAGTTGACATATCCTAGGGAAACATCGGTCTTGTTGAGGTGGGGTTGGTGAAAGTGGTTACTTGATACATATGCTGACATGAAATTCACACTTTCTACTTTTAAAGAAATCCTAGGTGCAGGTGTGGCTGTGTGGTAAGAAGTTTGCTTCCTAACCACATGGTTTCAGGTTCAGTCTTACTGCATGGCACTTTGGGCAAGTGTCTTCTCTAACCTTGGGCCAAGCAAAGCCTTGTGAGTGGATTTGATAGATGGAAACTGAAAAAAGCCTATCATATATATATATATACATACATATGAGTCTGCTGAAATGAATTGATAGGTTCGCATATAAAATCTCAAGATACATCTCTCTCTCTCTCTCTCTCTCTCTCTCTCTCTCTCTCTCTCTCTCTCTCTCTCTCTCTCTCTCTCTCTCTCTCTCTGATGAAATTATGCTCATGTGACATAGATGCAAATTTAATGTACAAATTTGTAATTGAATTATTGAGTATTAATTGAAACGGCTGTAAGAAGCAAAGGTGACCAATTTGTTGATAATGAATAATTGTTAACTTCCTTGTCTCCATTAACATATACTTATTGTTTTAAGGGAATTTCATGCCCCAACAATACTAGGTATTGAACCAGTATTTCTTTGGATGCAACCATACCTTCACAAGGTTAACATATCCTCTAATTGTGTGTGTGTGTGTGTTTATGTATATGTTTGACCCCCACCACTGCTTGACAACCAATGCTGGTGTGTTTACATTCCTGTAACTTAGCAGTTCAGCAAAAGAACTAATAGAATAAGTACCAGGCTTTAAACTAAAAATTCTTCAAGGTGATGCCCCAGCATGGCTGCAGTCTAATAACTGAAACAAGTAAAAGATATAGCATATTGGCACTTGTGGTGTCTAGGCATTTATGTGACAATATCTCACTTTATGTCTATATCTCTATAGAGGAACATTAAGATTTCTGTTGCCCATAGCTATAGCTCTTTGAAACTCCTTTCAATGGTACTAAGAGAGGTTATTGTTTAGTCTCAGATCTGACCTGATTGAGCAAACCTATGCATTCCAATCATGACAATCACACTTTTTTTTTCCGTGTGCCGGTGGCACGTAAAAGCACCCACTACACTCTCAGAGTGGTTGGCGTTAGGAAGGGCATCCAGCTGTAGAAACTCTGCCAGATCAGATTGGAGCCTGGTGCAGCCATTTGGTTCACCAGACCTCAGTCAAATCGTCCAACCCATGCTAGCATGGAAAGCAGACGTTAAACAATGATGATGATGATGATGTGTGCATCCAGAATCACGTTATCCAATGTATATTTCTCCTTTTTAAGATGGATTTTAGGATTTGGCTTCTACTTTTAGCAGGTTGAAACCGTATAGGAACTCCCTTATTTTTGGCACAAGGCCAGCACTTTCGGGAGACAGAGTAAGTCCATTACATCGACCCCAGTGCTCAACTGATACTTATTTTATCAACACTGCAAGGATGAAAGGCAAAGTCAACTGACATAATTTGAACTCAGAACATTAAGACACATGAAATGCCACTAAGCATTTTGCTCAGTGTGGTAACAATTCTGTCAGCTTGCAGCCTCCTCCTTGTCTAATATTGATACTACTTGGCTACAGTAAAATATTTGAGGTGAAAAAGCCAGTGGTTAGTTTTAATTATTCCCAACATATTCAATGTGTATTTATGATATAAAACTAATTACATGTTTTAAAGAAGTTAACATTTTTGTTGATTAGACACACTAATGTGTGCTTTCCTATTCTGGTGCAGATACCTTTGGAGAGGAGGAAATTACATATAGTTTTGTGCATAATGAGACCCTACTTAGGAAAATAATATTTAAAGGGTGATGTTTGATATATCAGGGAGAAGATCTGTCTCTTAGTTTTGTACTGAGAGGCCAGAGGAGATGTTGCACTTGGCAACTGTAAAAAAAAAGTGATAGGCTGGGAGAGTTTATCAAAGGAATGTATTAATAGTAGTGGTGGTGGTGGTGGCTTTTATGGAAGTGGTGGTGGTGGTAAAATGGGTTTGTTTTGTTTATGTAGCAAATAATTAAAGGCAGAACAGGAGACAAATATGTTGGTTTTTTCATTGGGTAGTGGAAAAAGGTTGTTTTCATACATGTCTGTATTTCATATTTTAGTTGATGTTTAACCTTGTTTTTAGATGTTGATTTTTTTTTTTTTTTAATGGTGGAGGGTTATGTTAGAGTTCACTAACATTTCGCTTTCTGCTAATTTACTGGCGATTTCTTTGAAGAGTTTGATTCCATGTAGTTGGAGTTATTAACTCCATACCTTCCTGTACTGTCAGAGTTGTTTTACTACAATTGTAACAGATTATAACAGAATTAGTCATTCCATTATACTAAGAAACCAATTATCAAAATTTTAAATTCAGAATCCTTTTTTTTAGTTCTCTCTCTCTCTCTCTCTCTCTCTCTCTCTCTCTCTCTCTCTCTCTCTCTGCCCCCCCCCCTCTGGTTTTTGACTTTCTTGAAGAAATGTTAATTGTTATGAAAATATTGGATAACTACATGTACATAAATGTCACAGTCATAAATATTTTGTCCTGTAAAATTAAGCTCCATAATTAGATTGAGGATATTTTTCAGCAACTTGGAATACAGATAAAAACTGACTAGTTTCACAATTGTTATGACTCATCAGGACTTGCCACTCCATCCCAAATGCAGAGCTATGTATTAAAATGCAAACAAGACTGTGCTGGTCACAGCTTAATTATTTAATGTTACAAGGTTAATAGTCTAACATTAATTCTTGGATTGGGCAACATACAAGGGGGTGCTGAAAAGTTCCTGGCTTTAAGGGTATCATGAAAGGCCTGGTTGGAGGCCCAACCTTCCCAGTTCTTTTACTGGGCTTAGAAAAACTGAAGGACCACTGCAATAAGTGTGTAAATCTGAAATGGGAATATGTTGAATAAAATCATAATTAACTGATCTTCCTGTATTTTCTTTTACTCAAAGCCAGGAACTTTTCACTGCCTCCACATATAGTGTCCTCAAGCAAGGCATTTTTTCTCTTTTTATGCTGCTCCAGTCTACTCACCTGAAATGAGTAACAGCCAAGTTCTGGTGTAGCCTTCTCTCCCTCCAGATATTACATCCTGGATACTACACTGGGGAAGTGTGGGAGAACCAAGAGGGTCTGTACCTGCTTGCAAGCACTTAAAAACAATTACGGCATGGTACATGCTACCAAGTCATTCTCAGTTCTGGGTGATGACCATAGATTAAACCAATACAGAGGAGGTTTTGAATAAATATTTATTTATGAGGTGCCATATCTATGTATTTAATGTTACTGTGAAATTAAGTCCAATGGTTACACTAAAGGGAATACTTTTTCAGCTTCTTGGAATGAGGACCAAACCAACTGTTTTCACCATCATTTTGGCTCATCAGTATTTGCTTACTGTCAAGGTGCTAAGTAACTAAAAGTTACTTATTAAATGTAAGCAAAGATTGTCAGACACAACTAAGTTACATAAAATTGCAAAGTTTTGATTTTTTTTCTATAATTTCTTTATTATTTTTATTTATTTTTATTCTAATTTACATATATATTATTTGAAATGCAAGGATGGTTGTATAGTTAAAAACTGTCCTTCACAACCAGCTGATTTCAGGTTTGATCTTGTGGCAGAACACATTATGCAAGTGTATTCTATCAAAGCCTTGTAATTGAAATTTGGCAGAGAAAAATTTGTGCAAAAGTCAATGAATGGACTAAGCACAGATAGCTTAATGGATCAGGTACCAAACATCTAGATGACAGTTTATCCTGTCCATGGCATCTGCTATACTTATGATGCTTAAATCAAAATGGTCTGGTTCACTTGGCTGTAAATAGGTGACAAGTTTAGTTATTTCCATGATAGAGGAAGAGAAAACTTTTGAAGAAGATAATGGCAGATCATTTTAGTAATGTGGTAGGAAATACTTTGGGGTATGGATATTCCATGAGGCCATCAAAAGTCAAGATATCAGTTGACTGTTCCACCTCACTATATTCTTTTAAAGATTAGAGAAGTAAAGTAGGGAGCTGTTGTGAAACCAAGACAATAATATTCTTTTGATTCTGAGCTTTAGCAATTTAATTTCTTTTAGACTACTAATGTTCTCACCCCTCTTCTCCTCTAGGAAAAAGATGCCTTTTACAATTTCTCTCCAGAAATGGATTCTAGTTAATCAGGGGTTGATTGATCGCTTTGATTGTGGAAAAATAAGAAACTGACAGAGTTGGGATAAAACAGATATTTATTGCAAAATCTTTTATAATCATAAATCAGCATATTAAGTTTGCTTCCCAACCACATAGTTCCAGGTTCAGTCCCACTGCATGGCACTTTGTGCAAGTGTCTTTTTTGTCGCCTCGGGCCTTTTGAATGAATTTGGTTGATGGAAACTGAAAGATGTCTGTTGTATACATATATATGTGGGGTGGTAGTCTGTGTTTGTCCCCTACCACCACTTGACAATGGTGTTGGTGTGATTATGTGTCCAACAGTTTGGCAAAAGAGACCAGTAGAATAAGAACCAGGTTTAAAAGAACTAAGTACTGGGGTTGATTCATTCAACTAAAATCCTCAAGGCAGTGCTCCAGTGTGGGCACAGTCTAATGACTGAAACACAGAATTAGAAGAATGCTTTTTTTTCTTAATCTTAAATACATTACCTGTACTGAATATCTTTAAACAAGATGCATCATGGAAAATTGGGTGCTTGGTTTGTTGGTTGGTTGGTTGGTGGGGGGTGCCCCCATTTTTCTACATATTTCTGTTTCCATTTTTTATTATGTTTTTATTTTATGTCTCCTGATTACCACTGTTGTATATATGTAATTACACAAACAATTTAGTTGTGTGGCACTAACTTTTTTTTTTTTTATGTTAAACATACACATAGTTTTGTACTTGTAATGGTTTCCAATTTGGAAAGCAATCATTTCCTGATATATTAAGTAAATAAGCAATCATGTAATTTGATATTAGTTATTATGCAAAACAAAGCCCCTCAGCTACAAAATACAGTCATTAGTCTCCGTGTGAAGAGATTGTGTGTGTTTGTGTGTGTGTGTTGTGTTTTATTTATTTATTTTGGCTAATAATATCTGGGTTATTTGTTACATTTTGATGAAACTGATCTTTTTTTTTTTTTTAACTCAGTACTAATTGCAGATGCTATTAAAATATTATTTTGCAGATTCCCAATTTCCCCTTCCTACCATGCATTTTCCTTTGCTACTATATCATGTTTTCGTATCATATATTAGCTTGATGGTTTTTGTATTGTTGAAATTTCATTTGCTTAGTTATGTGTGTATATATATTTGGTTGTCAAATCTTTTTGCTTGTTACTTTCCCTTGGGAATTCTCAACTAATTTAATATGTGCTTAATAAGTAAATACATTAAATGCTATCATTTGTCAAATGTTTATCATAATATAAAGTAGGTGGTACTTTATCTTGTGCATGCATGGAATGAGAATGCTATTTTGACAAAATAAATATTTCCCATACATTATCTTAATTACTTTTAGGAGTCACTGGTTGCCAATACAAATTAATCTACAGTGAGAATATATTAGTTGAATGTTTCTACACATACAGGCATTTTATTTACCAATGCAATGCCTGTTCTTTAGTCTTCATCTATTTCTACAGATATTTCAGTAAAAGCTATTCTTAAATTTCTATTAATGAAATCCATTCCAGGAAAATTAGGATTAAAAAAATGCCAAGTTGCTACATTCTTATGTATAAAAATAAAGTTATTGTGTTTGAGATTTGGTTTAGTTGTTGAGGGTGTATTGTTTTTGTAAGAAGTATTTTGACAGATATTTTTAGTTGTTTATTAATTTATATAGAATAAAGAAACAGTGAAATCCTTTTTAATGAGTTCTTCGGTGGAATGAAACATTTATTATCATGCCAAAGACTATATTTTCAGTTTAATTTATGCAACATTCCAAGGAATGTAAAGACAAAAGATTTAATAGAAAAGAAAGTCATGTTAAATCATTCTGTTAGAATGCTACTAAACTAGTTACTCATTCTGTGGATATCTTTTCACCCACTGGGGTGCCTTCAGATTCATACAAAGCATATAGGGCAGGTTAACCTGGCAGATCCCATCCTTTTGCAGACTGTACTGAAGAAAGGATGTGAAGTCAGTATTTAAAGCCAATAAAATACTTTCTCCTTTATAGCTTACCCTCTCAACATATGGGGATGAACTGCACCTTCTTAATGTACCAATTTACATCTAGGTGTACTAGGCTTTGAAAGTTTAAGTATTTTTCCTTGAGGTACAAATATGAACCCTTTGATCAGCCAACTCCTTGTGGCTGAAACTGTCAATTATATTAACCACTTAAATGTTTATTTTATCTTTTATACACACATTGTATGTTTGTTATAAACCAGGGGTCACCAAACTTTTTCAACCATTGACCCATTTTAGCCATTTCTCCTTTCACATCGACCACTCTCCTCATTTAAAATATCTTAATATCATACCCTACCATACCATATCTTAAATGCGTATCAGGTACTGATGCTGGCAATTAAAATGTTAGCTAAAGTATATAAGTACGACAAATTAAGAAATTCTATTGAAGATGACACACTTTTCAGATTTAAAACGACATGTATGAGTATACAGTATTAAACTTTCAATTTTTATGAAATTCTTTTCATGGTTAGAAAATGGGGAAAATGCTTCATATTACTAGAATATCTTTTATTGAAATTGAAATTGACATCAACATGAGGGATGAGCATGGTGGTCCTGAATCAAGGCACTGATATCAGGTTGAATGTTGGTCAGTTTCTGTTTCAAATTGCCTCATTCCTCCAGGTTCAGGCAATTCCTCTGTTTACTGAGAATTGTGTTTGCATGGCTGAAGCTAGCTTCCACCATATAAGAGCTAAGAAATGCCAGAAGGAATGGCTCGGCTGCCACTTTAAGATGTGAGTACCATTCACTTGTTTCCTTATTGTACCAAAAGCCACTCAGACTTCTGATCTCAAAAAAAAAAGGCTTTCGCCGCAATATCAACACTCAAATCAGAGAGCTCACTTTCAAGCTCTGGGCTCATATTCAAATTTTTAAATTTCATGTCGAACAGCACCACCATCCATGCTGGAATTTTCATGTTCTCAATGTCCTCAAACCAAGCATGGAAATTATCTTGCAGTTTTTCCAAGTGATCAGTGAAGATCTCTATATCAGATTCTGAAATACTTCATCCTGAATTCAATGAGAAGTGCATCAAGTTTGAAAAATACTTAAAATCTCTTCTCTCCAAAGAATTTTTTGAACAATGCAAATTTCACCTGGAATCCCATGATAACTATCTTAGCTTGAATTATTGTTACATCCTTGCCCTGCAGACGTTTTCCAATCGCATTAAACTTGGAGAAAATGTCTGCAAAATAAAATGCTTTTCACATTTCTTCAATTCGTCATGCTTTTAGAGCTTTAAAATAATCAAGATCTTTGCTTTTTTTTTTCTTTTTCTTTTTGTTACTATGAATCCTTTCCATGTGTCCTTTCATTTTAGACGGCTTCATGCAATCATTGCTGAAAGTCTTTTCACAAAGTAGGCACATGGGGATCAATTCATTTTTTGGTGAAGTAATAAATCCCAACTTAAAATAATCTTGATTGTACTGTCTGCACTTTCTTTTGGCATGATTCTGCACTTTCTCTGACATGATACTGAAAAACAGAAGAAAAGCTTTTAGACTACAATACAAATACAGGGTGTCCCAATAATTGTAATCACATCATGAAAATATAACTTTTTTTGGTCAGTTTGGCAAGTAAAACTTTTTGTATGAATCATTTGGAGAAAATTATACTCCTGGGCCCATCTCTTCAGGCATAGACTACCTCTGCAAAAGCCAGAGGTAGGTCTATGCCTGAATAAAATTTGTCAAAGACCCATGACACAACAAAAGACTTAATGGCAAACCAGACAAAACTGCACAACATTTAAGGTTTAAAATTTCAGATTGTAGCATGCAAGTTTTATACATTATGTACAAGGCCATACCAACTGAAATGGTAGAAAGATATGGCGTCTAAGATAGGAATTTAGGAATACAAACGTAGACCTGTGTACTATTATTGACAAATCAAATGTGTCATTTGAGTAGCAAAATAAAAATTAAAAGTAACATTTTCAAAGGCATATTCCCCAAAATCACAATTTTTTCTAATATGACTATGATAGTTTGACAAAAAGCCAGCAGGGTGTCCCAAGAGCTCTGGATTTAATTAGGTGGTAAAACGCATAATAATGAAATTACAACAATTACTTGTGGAATGTTATATACAACAAATGTCGCCTATGACTCCCAAGGATTCTCTGTGTCTTAAGTCATTTTTATACGTGTATGCCTTTATCCATTATGTTGAAAGTGGACCTTGTCGCTGAAGATAATCTTCAAAAAAAACAGTTTCCACTTCATGTTTTTCCAACACTCATTCGAAAAAACCTCGGTGCTTGATTACAAACCCATATTTATAATGTGTTTTAACAATAATAATGTGTTGTTCCTTTGTTATGTGTTCAATGAGAATGCCAGAGTCCTATTGTTTAATTGCAAATATGGTAAATGACTGACTAAGACACTGTTTATAATGTTCATGTTGTTGCAGTGAGCTTCACTTCACATGACATTTATGTAAAACTCACACTAAATTGAAGGCCCTACGTAGCATATAGACCAATAAATAAATTTGAATAAGATTTCACTAAATGAAATCAGTATTAAAAAATCAAATCTCAAGCTGTTATTGGAACACCCTATATGTTAAAAAATATTTTCTTTGGATTCTGACCTTTGTCCTACATGTGGAGTGAAGATTTGATATATAGTTTTTTAAACACTTACATTACTTATAAGTGTAATTCATATGAATAATTTTAAGCATAAACATTTTGATATTCCAAATTAATGTATACAATCTTCAATGTATCCAAATGTATTCAAATTTAAACTTATCTTCTTGATAGAGGGATGACTGCTGCATAAAGGATGGCATAGCGTTCAAGCAATCAACATTTCATCTTTACAAATCCAACACTTACAATGACATACCAACAAAAACATTTATGAGATATGCATTTAATATCTTATCTCCCCTAGCAGGTCTAGTCATTTCCATTAGCAAAAACTTGACAGTTCGCATCTCCTCAATCACGCCTCTCAATCTTCGATTATGATACAGATTATGACATCAGGCCTTGAACATTAGCAACAGCAGACTTCTCGTGACAGTGAAAATTTATGATATTTTCCCACGTTTCATAGTGCTGACTAAGTATTTCAAGCAGTTCATCTGGGTGAGCTGGTCTTTTGCACACTGACCTCCATTCAACCCCTTGACTATCATCGACCCCCTGTAATTCCTTGCTGACCCCTAGTGGGTCCCTCGGACCCCCTTTGGCAACCCCTGTTATAAACTTTGCACCTTCTTATGACAGTGAATTGACAGCATCAGTAACATAATGGATAGAATACCTTGTACTTAAAATATTAGCCTAATCTCTTCAAATTATACCCCACCCTCTTCAAAAAGGGGAAGACACATTGGATTATGTAGTCTAGGATAAGTTGGAGTGGTTATAGCTGGAATGCTTTTGATCATTGGTATTTCTCTTCAGAGTTTACTTGGGGTTAAACAACAACAGCAAAACACATGTACCTTTTTTATATTCTTTTTATTCTTTTATTTGTTTGAACAAATCGACCCCAGGACTTATTCTTTGTAAGCCTAGTACTTATTCTATTGGTTTATTTTGCCAAACTGTTTAGTTACAGGAACATAAACACACCAACATCGGTTGTCAACAGATGGTTGGGGGACAAACATATACGCACACACACATATGTATATATGTATATATCTATATATATATATATATATATATATATATATATATATATATATATATATATATATATATATGTGACGGGCTGCTTTCAGTTTCCGTCTACCAAATCCACTCACAAGGCTTTGGTTGTCCCAAAGCTATAGTAGAAAACACTTGCCCAAGGTGCCACGCAGTGGGATTGGACCCAGAAGCATGTGGTTGGGAAGCAAGCTTGTTACCACACAACCACACCTGCACTTGGTTTTTATAGTTTTCTTTTTTAAAGATGAGATGTATTTCAATGTGTTTATTCAGTGATTAACGAGCAATGTAATAATATTAAATTACTACTAAGCTAATCAGCATATTCTGTTATGTCCAATGGCTTTGGTAGGGATTTTGAAACACCTGAACTGAATCAGTAGCTTCATTCCCTTTTGGATTTACTATTCAGTTCAGTCCAGGACAACCCTTAGGGAGCAGACTTATAATCTAAAGCAGTACTTCTTAACTTTTTTTTTTTTTGCAGTGCCCCCCACTTTTCAGTAGTTGTTATGCCTAACAGCAACCTAAGTGGCAAGTGAGGTATCATGACTAAACTAACTTAACATGAATGATAATATATAAATTTTACTCAAAAATGGATTGTATAAGCCTTTAACAGTGAGATAATAAAAAATAGATAAAAAGTTGTATATTTACTTTATACATTGCAAGTTAACAATGTCCCTGTGCCTGATGAGATCTCATTTTATTTTCTAACCATTACTAGTTTTATCATATGTAATGTAATTGCTACTATAGGTAAAATTTAGTATGTTAATTATGTTAGTCCACTGCTCCCTTCACCATCCCCTAAAGCCTAACAACCCTTTCAACATGCCCAGCACCCCCTTGGAGAAAGTTCCACCCACACTGAGAACCTCTAGTCTAAAGCATTCTGACCATGTCTGTCCTCGCCTATAAATATTCTGGACTATATTCTCTTAGAAAGTGGAATACGATTTGAAGGAGATTTATTTGCTATTTCTAGCAGGTCAAGCAACCATGTAGACACTCTTTCATTGGTTTACTTTGACACATGTTGTAGTTGGTAGCAGTATATTTAGGTGAGTGAAAGCATAGGAGTAAGCAATAGTCTATGATACAAATAATACAGTACCACTATACTGTATAAATGTATCCTTCCTAATATAACACAGCAGGATGTAGTCTGAGGGAGTTTTGGTGTATTTCTAGCAGGTTGAGCAGCCATGTAGCACAGCAGTTCCTAACCTTTAACATAGCAAATTATTAATCTCCCACCACCCTATAAGAAAAATTTAGCTTTATTGTATTATAGGTAATGAAAATGCTATATTTGGTTGATCAGTGACTTTCACTGGTAAGTCTCTGGAACATAAATTTTATCAAAATAGATTCAATATTTAGAGCAAGCTCTTGAGGTAGACTATGAAAAACTTCAATATATATTTATTTATAGTAAAAAAAAATAAGGAGTCACTTATCAAAAATGATGGCAGGAAAGCAGGAAAAAAATTATATATTGAAGTGAAAACTCAAAACTCCTGATCTAACTTATCCATACAGCCCCCTCTATTTATGATTTATAATTAAAGAAAGAAAACATTCCTGTTTCTTTCATTCATTTTATTTGAAAATCTATTGTGGCATATAGCATTTTCATTAAATCAATATAACTTTTTTTTTTATAAGTTCTATAGCCTTGTTTAGAGTAAAGCTTTCATAACTCAATAATTAGGATCTTTACTGAACTGAATAAATTTAAACTGTGTTGCTTTCACTGTGTGATGAGTTTCTTCATCTGCAAATTTTAAAAAAATGATGCTGTTTATTATTATTATTGTCATCATCATCATCATCACTATAATCATCATCATCATCTGTAAGGGAAAAAATAACGGAAGAGAACACCTGCTATTTTAGAAACTGAACATAAACATGATGACAGATGTAAAATGTAAATCTCTTTACTTCAGCTACTGAAGTGAACTGACAGTAACAATTCAGTTTGTATTCTTAAACAAACATCACTATAATTGAATATTGAAGCAATTCAAAAACCTTTTCTATCAGTTACCTCGACCTTTTTAGGGAAGTATTTCTATCTTTTTGTTTTTTAATTCACACCAAACTGATATAATGACATAATATGACTTGCACATAGAAATTTTAATTAGTTTGGTTGCTTTGAAATTTTATTGTTTGTCATCAATCAATACTCTTAGATTTAGTTTACTTTGTTCCTGTCATGATAGATATTTATATTTTGATAATTATTTTCTTTATTGATGTATGGTACTTTATCCATAATTATGATACCCAAATAATAGATTTTCATTGTCTTTTATAGTATTTGGGCAGTTGCAATTAACATTAGCAAATAACTATTGTCAAAGTTCTTGGTTTCTTGTTATACCTGTTATTCTTTGTCAGTTTCTGCTTGACTCCACTATTCTGAAGAAAATCAGCTTAAATCTATTAAAAAAATATGCTAATTAACTTACAAATTGGTATCCATAATTTTATAATTATCATGCTATATTTAGGGTTAAGAGATTTTTGACAAGGTTTGATAAACCTTATTTGCAATATTTTACGAAACATAAGGCTTTTGCAGTGTAACTCCAGGTGTGCTTTGATCAAACACTTAGGCCCATAGATTGCCAGCTGAGTGGCTGTGCAAAAACCACAGATTTGTAGTTCCGGATCTATCATACCTCCGCTTAGCTAACAATCACAATGCACACTCAAATATACAGTGATAAATTGTACAGGATGCAGTATGTCAGTGCAAGGATGTTAAATTCTCTGTTTCTCTGCACTGTCCAATCTATTTCAGTGTTCAAAATTTTCCTGGAACAACTAGATATATTTTAAGTATTCAGTATCCTAGATATGCAAATAATCTGGCTAGATCTTGTGTTACAAAATATATTTGTTTTTTTTTTGTTTTTTTTGCTTTTTTTTCCCCTAAGATTTCATGAAGATCATAAATTCAAAATTTACACTGGAAAGTCTATTCTTATTTTTAAGGAATATTTAAATATTTTTCTATTGTTAATTTATATCTGGATTTTTGTATTGTTATATTGAGTCAATTTTTCTTTTAATCTTTTACTGAATTTTTTAATACATGCTGGCATTCATCTTTAACTTTAAAATACTGCATTTTTAAAAATGCAACACATATTTAACATAAAAGTGTTTTGTCTTGAATGCATTTTATTTACATTAAATTTACATGGTTTAGCATCTACACCTTTAATTTTCATTTTATATGAATCTTTAAAATGTTAAATATCTGGCAGCTACTTGTACATGGTACTTAGCGGATGTTTGATGAATTTCAATGATACTTAAAAATGTGGCATTTATCAGAATGAATAAGTCTCATTATTTTTTAAAATCAAAACCAGATGTCTCTAGTTGCTATGTTTATAACTGAGATTTAGATAAGTTTTTCACTGATAGAAGAAAATTTTCTGATAAGTATCTCAACAGTTTTCTTAACATTAAATTTCTCTCTACTATCATTTCACTAATTATCTCGTGATATATGTGTGAGTGAGTGTGTGTGGGTATGAGTGTGTGTATGTGTGTGTGTGTGTGTGCGTGTGATATCCAACTTGATTTTCATATTTGATCAAATAGTTTTTATAAATTTTCATTCCAGAATGTATTTTTAATTAAAAAAATAGCTTCAACAACCAGGTGTCAGTAATTTTTGATGTTCTGATTTCCTGCCCCATTCTCTCTCTCCCTCTCTCTCTCTCCATCTATCTATCTCCCTCTCCCCCTTCCTCTTTCTCTCTCCCCTCTTCCTCTCTCTACTCCTCTTTCACACACACACACACACACAAATCCAGTTTATTTTTTTAAACCTAGCGAGCTCTTGCTATATATATTTTCATTTTATTTAGTTATGTTATTAGGAAATGTATGTATACATTGCATGTGTTATAAGACAACACTACACTAAGTTATATAAAGAAATAAAATGATAACAGGTAATCAAGTTGAAAAAAACTATGTGATTTTGATCATTTTGATAGTGCTTATTTAAATTTATTAACGTTTTGTTGTTTGCATAACTCTTTAAACCTTGACTCTGAGATATCTTCCAAAAACTAAAAGTGGGAAATATCTTAGAACTTAAAAGGTTAAAACATGACTGATTCATGAATATCTAATAAAAATCTATATTGTTGTCGGTGTTATTCGTTCCACGTGTTTTGAACCTCTACATGTTCATTGATTTGCTAAAACTAGCAGCCAGACTCCCTCAGTTATACCCTACAGACTATAAAACAAAGGCCACATGGAACAATGTTGTCCTAGAGACACAATAAGAATGGCGAGATAGTCAAAGCCAGAATACTTTTGATTATGTGTTTGCTCAACAATAATGTTAGCTCATTACTAAAGAATTATTTGCAAATATAAATGTTCTTTAGTGTAATACACATTACGCTAGATTACAGACTGTGAGTGTACTAGATGTTGACTTTCTTATATACCTGATTGTATCACTAGAAGTAGTTAGTAGCTTCTGTTACCTGGATGACATATTTATCAGGTGAAGTGAGTATTCAAAAACTATAACAATCAATATAAGAATGAGTTGACAACATTCTACTGGCAACAAAAATCTTCTCCTCCAGACTATATTATATGATGCTTGTTTTAGAAGATTGTAGTGAGATGCAAGCCTTAAGTGCAGAAGACCTACAAAGGCCTGAAAGAAATGAAGCAAAATGGATATGTATTGTTGGTGTGTAGTTAACTCTCCCTCTCCTCTGAACTACACCTTAGGTCTCCCATACCTTCTTTAACACCTCTTATTTCTGCTGTCATTCTCAACATCTTCTTATGTCCACCATGGATGCTCCCTCTCCCATTTGTCACTATAGCTACCTTTCTGTACCTCTGATCTCCATCTCTGTCACTGTACATCATCCTTCCCCACTCATATGTCCTGTGCCTCATCTCCCTACTTTCTGATCTATCTAAAAGTTTATGAGATGGCTACTCTCCTATCTTCCTTTGCTGTCATTTATCACCCCATCCTTCCTAAGCCATTTCTGTTCTCACATCATCTGCCATCCATACTGATATTTACCAACAATGATCCCTCCACCCTTGTTCATCACTTAGTACATTCAATCCTACCCCCTCTCTAACCATCTGTCACCCTCCTCTTATGAAATTACTCACATTCTTGTACTTGAGAGTATGCTCTGGCATCCCATCACCACCATCTTATTTCCTTTTCATCTACTCCCACCCATCCTTATATAATGCAAGGTAGTCTTGAATCTCCTCAATAGTAAGACACCTGTATTTCT
The DNA here is from genome assembly GCF_006345805.1 of Octopus sinensis. Taxonomy (NCBI): domain Eukaryota; kingdom Metazoa; phylum Mollusca; class Cephalopoda; order Octopoda; family Octopodidae; genus Octopus; species Octopus sinensis. The sequence goes on from NC_042997.1 coordinate 170,004,062, forward strand.
CCCTCTATCATACTTTAGTCCCTCAACACCTGGCATAAAGCCATCTCTCCTTCTTCCTCCTTTCTCAAATACACTTTCACTCAGTCAAAGGGGCTTTTTCTTTTCTTATCTTGCAAGTTAATTGGCAACATTACAAGTGCCAGTGTCATGAAAAAAAGGCACCCAGTACATACTGCAAAGTTGTTGACATCAGGAAGAACATCTAGCCATAGAAGCCATACCCAAGCTGACTTTGGAATTCAATGCAGTCCTTCTGTTTATTAGATCTTGTCGAATCATCCAATCTCTGCTAGCATGGAAAACAGATGTTTGATGATGGTGATTGTGGTGGTGGTGGTGGTGGTGATGGTGGTGTGTGTTTGCATAGTTCCTTTCTTTGGTCTGTATGCCTTAGGTTTCCAAGAGCACTTTGTAAAGTGGTTGGTAATAGGAAGGGCATTCAACAATGTAGACCAAGCAGGGATGAATTAATTGTACAAACACTACACTTTACAAGCAATATCTGCCAATAAGAAATGACATCGACTGTGACACTTGTCCAAACTATGCTAGCATGAAAAGCTGATGTAAAATGATGATGATGATTACAATGATCTCTCTCTCTCTCTCTCTCAAGCTCTCTCTCTCTCATGCTCTCTCTCTCACACATACACACACACACATCATTATCATCATTTAGACTTCATGTCATACTGGTATGGCTTATATATGTATATATATATACTATACACAACTGAGGATGTCTGTCTGTAAGGGTATATCACTAAAACTTGAGAACTACCCAACCGATTTCATCTAAATTTTACACATACCTTACTTAGGGTGCATGGAATGTAATGGGTGAAAGTATTTTCAACTTCTTGCCTAATGTGAGCTCAGAGCAATCTCTTATCTCTTACACTGTTTCGGTATCACATGTCAAAAGTGAAACAATAACATCCCTATTGTAATGTAATATCATACTTTCACTATTATATGGTTTCAATTTCAATTACTTTCACTATGTATTTGTATATGTGTTTGTACGTATGTGTATATATATATATATATATAATATCTACATAATAAACCTCAACATCTGTGTGTCTGTGCATCTAAAGGACGAAAGGGAATAGAAGATACATAAAAACAAAGCATGTGTTCTCATGTTAAATTTTACAAGAAAGATGATGAGCTACATAAAATTTACTTTCCATTGCAATTAGGGGGCTTAAAGTGGGGCAAACACCCCCTGTGAAATTTCAAATATCTCCAATTTCAATGAAAATAACAACATAGCTACTAGGTACTAAATGAAGACGATTTCCAAAATTTCACCAATTTACAATATTATTTAATCCCCCTAATAGGGTTATAGCACAGGACAGAGCCCCTTTGAAAGTGCAAATGAATCCACTTTTCATGGAAGGTACATAAAATTTAAGTACGTGTTCTTGGAATAAGTGTACTACAAAACTTCAACAATGCATATTTCATATATATATATATATATATATATATACACACACACATATATATATATTTATATACATGTACATATATGTATATATACATGTATATATATATATACATGTATATATACACACACACACATGTATATATAATAATAATATTAGGGAATAAATTATCATTCCAACCTTACAGGTAAAATTCAGTATAATAATATTAGACCGAATTTCGTAATATATAATATATGTATATAACTAATTTTATATAACTAAATTAGTTTTATACATGTATGTATGTATATATATATATATAGCAAGAAGAAAATGGAGGGAATCCAGAGGTAGTATTCATCAGTTGTTAGATATTATAATATATTTATTTATTAAGTGCAGTTTCTTACAGCTGTTTCAGCCAAGAGGTCATAGTACCCCATATGTTATTTTCATCTTTTCAGTATATTATAAATCTGTAGATAAAATTAGGGTACTTAGGCATGCCTCTAGGCTTCGTCAGAGAGTTTTTATAAGATAGTCCAAGAAGTTCATAGGGTTAATATATGGATATATAAATATACAAGGTTCGTCAGAGAGTTTTTTTTATATAAGATAGTCCAAGAAGTTCATAGAGCTAATTTATGCATATATAAATATATATATATATATATATATATATATATATATTATATATATATATATATATATATATATACATATAGATACCACCACGCTGAAAATAGCAGTCGAAACCTAACTCTAAAGCCACATTAAATGTTCATATAGCACTAGGAGAGAAGACAAAGCGACAAAATAAACTAGCAAAAAAATTACTGGATAATTTCAGATTCTGGATTTCTGGCTTTGCATAAGAGATGCTCTGCCTTCTTCAGTGGAATATACTCAGATGGTACATAAATACAAATATATGTATATACAACATACGATATACTTACATATATGAACGTCTGTATACACATATATATGCACGTGTGTACACAACCAGTTTAAATTGCCCGCCCTAAAGCTCCTCGTGCGATATGGTCAGAATAAACACCGCAGTGAATATAATGATGAAATAAATATATAAATTTATATAAATAAGGATAAGATCGATATTTAAATATTGATCTAAACAAGTGGCCAGCATGGGAATAAAAACCTTTCAAAGGTAATAATTATTTAAAATTATAATTTAGGGTATCTGAGAGATACCACCACGCTGAAAATAGCAGTCAAAACCTGACTCTAAAGCCACATTAAATGTTCATATAGCACTAGGCGAGAAGACAAAGAGACAAAATAAACTAGCCAAAAAATTACTGGATAATATATAGGTGCAGGTGTGGATGTTTGCTAAGAAGCTTGCTTCCCAACCACCCCGTTCTGGGTTCAGTCCTACTGAATGGCACCTTGAGCAAGTGTCTTCTACTATAGCCTGGGGCTGACCAAAGCCATATCAGTGGATTTGGTTGACGGAAACTGAAAGAAGTCTGTCCTATTTATATATATATACATATATTCATGTGTGTGTATTTGTGTCTGTGTTTGTTCCCCCACCACCACCATCGCTGAGAAACCGATGTTGGTATTTTTACATCCCTGTAACTTGGCAGTTTAGCAGAAGATATTAATAGAATAAGAACCAAGCTTACAAAGAATAAGTCCAGAGGTCAATTTCTTCAACTATAAGGCAGTTCTCCAGCATGGCCACACTCAAATGACTGAAACAAGTAACAGAGTATATAAACAGTGTGTATGTATATATATATATATGTTGGACAAAATAATGGAAACACCTTAAAATTTCTAACAAATTTATTTTAATATGGGGTAGGACTGTCTTTGGCATTGAATTCTATGAGCTATGGACTCATACAAAGTTTGAATTGTTTCCAAAGAAATTTTTGTCCATTCTTCAGCGTAAACAGTCTCCAGTTCTTTTACTGATGATGGTGGGGGATAACAACTCCTTACTTGTTTTTCTAAAATGCTGCATAAATGTTCAGTAATATTGAGATCTGGAGATTGTGGTGGCCAGATAAGATGTTCAACTTCACTTGAATGTTCCTTGTGCCATTCAGTAACAACTTTAGCTGTGTGAATTGATGCATTATCTTCCTGAAAGATTGCATTTCCCTCTGGAAATAATGCTGCAACCATAGAATGAATTTGATCAGATAAAATGCTTAAATAGCTATTAATTCTGCCTTGAAGAGGAAGAATTGGACCAGCGGATTTCCAAGATATAGCCCCCCCAGATCATCAGAGATCCTCCTCCATGTTTAACAGTTGGAAGAAGGCAGTCCAGGTCAAATGCTTCTTTTGGCTGTCTCCACACATATACTCTGCCAGTGGTTGGAAATAAGGTAAAAGATGATTTGTCTGAGAAAATAACATTCTTCCACTGCTTTAGGGACCAATTCTGTATGTTTTTACTCCACATAAATTTTTAGTTAAATATATTCAATGAGAATATTATATACTGAATTTATATTGAGTGCTCTATTGTATTAAAGTATTAATACTATTAAAGTATTTATGTATTTAATACAGGCAATTATATATATTTTATATGATATATTATTATTAATATCAGGAAATCAATATTAAAAAATTCTTCAGAAAGATATATATGTGTGTAAAATAATTGTTTTATTAAATATATATATATATATATAAATATATGTAAATATGTATAAGTATAAATTTATAATAATGACATTTTAAAAGTTTCGAATTAAGTTTTTAAAGCATTTTACGATCGTTTTGCTTTTTACTCCACTCTAAACGCATTGCAGCGTTTGTTTTTGAAAGTAGTGGTTTTCTGATGTAGCCCTCCCATGAAATCCAGCTTTGTGCAGCTCCCGGTGAAAAGTTTTTGTGGAAACTGGGTTCTTGAGGTGGTCATTAAGCTCTGCAGTAATAATTCCAGGAGCTGTATTTTTGTGATCCTTTCTAACAATTTACATAAGAGTCTGACGGTCCCTATCTGAAAGTTTTGGTTTTCTTCCAGAGTTTTGTTTCGATGAGGAGGTTATTTTTCCTTTCTCAAAGGCTGTCATTACTTTTGAGAAGATACACCAGACATTTCAGCTGTTTTCATTACACTAGCGCCTGCCATACGAGCACCAATAATTTGGCCTCTTTGAAAGTCCGATAGATCTGTCATTTTAATGAATTTTAATTACCTTTTTCTGATGATATCTGAAAAGAAACAGCAATTTTAGCAAAACATATTAAACAAAACATATTAAACAACACTAATAATAAATAAAAAAAACATAAAAGTTTAACAAGCCTATGACAGTTTTATAGATATTTCAAAATTATGATGCTATGATGCTAGGTGTGTGTGTGTGTGTGTGTGTAGAAATATGATACTTGGAAGGCTATTGAAGATTAAGTTGATGGCCATTGTACAGGTGTTCTTTAAATGTTATTCTTTAATTATCATTTATGTCAGGAACCTCACTAATCTGGGATTCGTTAATCCAGCAACTTCAATGACTCAGGATAATAATTTAAAGAAGACATTAGTTTGCAGGACAGCTGCTGTGTCACAGTGCAATCTTATGATCATGAGCTGAGTACCCTAACCACTTTGCCATGTGTCTTCACATATATGTGTGTGTGTGTGTGAATACAAACACACACACACACTGGGCTGATTTCAGTTCCAATAACCAGATCCACTCATAAGACTTTATCCCCACCAGGCTATAGTAGAAGACACTTTCCCAAGGTACCATACAATGAGACAGAACCTGGAACATGTATGGTCCCAAGATTGTCAGTTCGACATTTATTATCCAAGTAATTTCATTATAAATATTACTTTAGTGAACTTAGAAAAACTTTATTTAAAGAGCATTTTTTTCCTTAATAAATGAAGGTATTTTTATGATATTGATACAGGTACTCAATAAAAATATGAACATCATATTGTCTACATGAAGTATTTATATTCCAATCTTCTCTAATGTTGTTTAGCCCAGGTCTGCCCTGATCAGATGACCCTATGATGAAATGCATGCTACCTGTGATTATTCTGTTTTTATAAAAACTGTTTTCTCCAGTAAAATATTATTCTATATATTTTTGTTTAAAGAAAAAAAACCATTAGAGTGTGATTTAAGAGAGCTTTGGCTGCTGTTTCTGGCAAATTTTCAATCCCATAAAGGTTCCTTCAGCTGTTTATTCTCAGTGTTGCTTGTAAAATTTGTTTTTGTAGCATAATGAAGCTTCTCTTGAAAAGCTGTCATTGTTTTGGAAATTATGATTATTGATATTGTAAAGATAATTAATTCCAAAGTGTAATCTGAAACAGCTTTCTTAAAATTGAAGAATAATTCTATTTGAACTAAAAGTGACTGGAACCATGTATACACACAGACATATTCTTACTTCAATACTAGGATAGTTCCTCCTCAATGCCAGCTGTGGAAATCCAGATGTGATTGTTTACACTTCAAACTAAATTGGGTTATTCACATGGAAACATGAACTTAGTTTAGCTTCATACCAGAGCTTTGCTCTTCATTTATTTATCTATTTATTTTACCTCTGTCAGAATTGGGTAGTTAGAATCAATGCTGAGGTTGACACCATTATGCCACTTATGTTGTTGTTGCTGTTGTTGTTGTTGTAGTTGCTATTGTCATTAGCAGTGTTATTTTTCACTTTGAAAATCAGTTTTAGATAACTATGCCAGAAAGAATATTACTGCTATTATTATTTAAAATAATAATAATAATAATTCATTCGTTTATTGGCCACAAGGACTAACAAAAATTAATAATAATGATAATAATAATAATAATAATAATAATAATAATAATAATTTGTTCGTTTATTGGCCCATAATATTAATTTCTAATATAGGCACAAGGCCTGGATTTTTTGAACAGAGAGGGACAATCGTTCACATCGACCCCAGTATTTGACTGGTACTTAATTTGTCAACCCTGACCTTGGCAGAATTTGAACTTAGAATGTAGCGACTGGCAAAATGCTGCCAAGCATTTCGTGCAGCATGCTAACAATTCTGCCAGCTTGCTGCCTTATTTAAAATAATAACAACAATAATAATAATAATAATAATCATCAGTGTTCTTCAGCACTGCTGAAATCTTGTTTGGAAAACTTTTTAAAAAATATAATAAATAAATAAGTAAATAAAAGCCACCTCAAACTTTAATATTAGAAGTGGGGAGGAAACTGGTGCTTATAACACACTGGTGAACTACTGTCAAATGTTTAGTGATATGTGAATGTAATCAGAGAAATTAAGTGAGAGAGCAGGGAAGTGGGCAAGGAAGTAAAAAAAAAAAAAGGCAAGCAGTCTATCTTGAATGTAATGCTCTAGCATGGCCTTTGTCATGATGGCTAAAATGAACTTAAGAACCTAACTATCATTATGATATCTGAAAATGGTAAAGAAATGTTTGTGTAAATGTATATAGGTGTTTGTAAATGTGTGTACAGAGATGCACTGCTTGTAATATCAATATGCTTGAAAAGTTGGCTGCCAATCCAAAGCCAGTTTTTGTTTTATTCTCCCTGCCTTTCTTTTTCTTTTTCTTTCTTTTTTCCCCCTTTAATCACTAACTGTTCCTCTTTCCCCACACCTTATGTTCCTTCTATTATTGGGAAGAGAAAGGTAGTAACAAGGAACATACAGAAGTAACTTTTATGTGGCCCCTCTGATAACAACTCTTCCTTGTTTACATTTTCAACTTACTTACATTAAATACTAAGGTAGCTATAATTGTATGCACACTACGCTGTGTGTCCCCTTTTCTCCCTTATATTTAGTGTTTATCACATAAAAGTATTTTATTTTATGTTGTTCTTCCTTCATATTATTTTACAGCCCCAAATAAATGATCTATAATAGAACATGATTTTAAGAATCATATCTACTTATATAAGACAGTATACAAGTAGATATAAGAAAATTCACTCTTTTTGTTTGCATTCTTTTTATATACCAAATATTTTGCTTTTATTGTGATATTTTTTTTTACTGGTTTCACTAATTTAAAATGTGGTCATACAGGGGCACCTCTTACACCTCAGTACTTATTTCAGTTCAGTACTATTTTATCAATCTTTTTACCAAATACTTTAGTTACCTTTTGATGGAAAGAGATACAACATTATATACATGAACACATGCTCATGCACACACAGACACACACACACTGTGGGCTTCTACAGTTTCTTATTTCTTTATTGCCCACAAGGGGCTAAACACAGAGGGGACAAACAAGGACAGACAGAGGGATTAAGTCGATTACATCGACCCCAGTGCATAACTGGTACTTATTTAATTGACCCCAAAAGGATGAAAGGCAAAGTCGACTTCGGTGGTATTTGAACTCAGAACGTAATGGCAGACGACATACTGTTAAGCATTTCACCCAGCGTGCTAACGTTTCTGCCAGCTTGCCACCTTTTTTGGGGGGAGCAACGTGAAATGAAGTGTTTTGCTCAAGAACACAACGCATTGCCCAGTCCAGGAATCGAAACCACAATCTTATGATCATGGTGTTGATAGAATAAGTTTAAGTACCAGTCAAGTACTGGAAGTTGATATACTTGTGCCAATGTTAAAAATCAATAATACTGCCTAGTAAATATTAATGATATGGTTTCCTCTTTATTTGGAATTGAAATTCTATCTTAAACAGCTTGGAGGTGGAGATGGTTCAGTTATATTGATTACACTCATCATGTAAACAAAGTACTAAAGCTCCCATTTTACTAAAACAGGAATTGATTTCACCTAATTAAAACTCTGTTGTTCTTATAGATAATGCATTGGTGGATATCACACTATTGTATCTTCTTACAGATCAAATTAAATGTCTAAATCTGTGATTCTTAACCAAGGTTCATATAATCCTTGAGGATCCATATAATATGTTGTTAAAATTTGTCTGCAATAAATTGGTTATATTTCTACAATCTTAATTTTTTTACACAAGTTCTAATAATATTTAATTATAAAATACTAGCTTACAAGCCATACTCCGTGTGGACTTTTAAGCTAGCTGCTACAGAGGGCTAATTGGGCCTGCAGCGCAAAACCAAATAGAGCTGAATCAATAATACTGCCTAGTAAATAGTAATGATATGGTTTCCTCTTTATTTGAAATTGAAATTCTATCTTAAACAGCTACATCGGATATCCCAAACATACATATTGGAGACCACTGACTACAGGAGGTGGAGAAGTTTACCTATCTTGGCTCTACTATCACCTACAACCTATCTCTTGGTGTCGAGCTCAATATACGCTTTGGCAAGGCAGCTGCTGTGATGGCTCAACTCTCCAAATGGGCATAGGACAACAATAAGCTGACCAAGACCACAAAAATTTAAGATTTACCAGGCATGTGTACTTAGCACTCTACTGTACGGCAGTGAAACCTGGACGCCATACACATGCCAAGAGCGTCGCCTAAATATCTTTCACTTGTGCTGCCTCCAGGAAATCCTTGCCATCAAATGACTATAATACATGTATAATGACTATATACCCTGGTGGTGTTTGATCAGAGGTTATGGACAGATGAGAATTAATTCTGTAATGCAATCCTTCTGTTGTTCCAGTCCCTAGTTGAATTCCAACTATTGACCAATTTGTCCCAAAGTTATTTTGATGTAAAATTATCTCCCCCTTGATCTCTGACATCATCTGACAAATGCCAACCAAGCTGGTGTGAATCAGCCAAGCTTTACCTATTAGAAATAACAAATGCTTTTAAGTCAGATCCCAATGCTGGATATTCAAGAATCAAATGAAGAGCAGATTTTCAATCCAACACTGCAAAAATGTTTTGCTGTTTCTATCAAGGTTGCCCTCAGTAGCTGCCCATCCTCCTCTGCTGAAAGTAGGTAGAATTATATCAGGGAAGCTTTGTATACCACATCAATAGATATTTTCAGCATGAGTGAAAGGCAAAACCCAGCTTGGTTCAGTGCTGGGCTCTCAGAGCTGGAACCAGTTATCAAAGCAAAGCATGGAATATCTCTTTACCATAGAATATCTCTTCTCAGTACTGTTGGAAAGACCTTTGCTCACGTTATCCTGTCCAGACTACAACTGCTTGCTTCTCGAATTTATCCAGAATCACAGTGTAGCTTTAGAAGAAGCAGATCAACTATTGACACGATATTCCCCATATGCCAACTTCAGGAGAAGTCCAGAGAGCAGAAAATGCCATTATATATGGCCTTCATTGATGTGACAAAGGCCTTTGACTTGGTAAGTAGAAAAGGCTTCTTCATCCTGCTCCAAAAAATCGGATGTCCACCAAAGCTGCTGAGGATCATCAAATCTTTCCATGATTATATTCAAGGCAACATACAGCTCAATGGTTCAACATCAGCCACCTTCCAAATAAAAAAATGGAGTAAAGCAAGGCTGTGTCCTTACTCCTACATTATTTGGCATCTTCTTCTCGCTGCTGCTGTCACATGCCTTTGAGACATCAGATGATGGAGTGTTTCTGCACAGAAGAAGTAACAGGAAACTGTTTAATCTCTTGCGTCTGTGTGCCAAGACCAAAATCAGAAGCATCCTGATCAAGGAGATACTCTTTGCTGATGATGCCGCTCTGGTATCACACACAGAAGAAGCCCTGCAAAGGCTCAACTGCTTTGAGCAAGCCTGTAGCGACTTTGGCATAGTTATCAGCCTCAAGAAGACCAACATCATAGGTCAGGCTACATCAGATATCCCAAACATACATATTGGAGACCACTGACTACAGGAGGTGGAGAAGTTTACCTATCTTGGCTCTACCATCACCTGCAACCTATCTCTTGATGCCGAGCTCAATATACGCATTGGCAAGGCAGCTGCTGTGATGGCCCAAGTCTCCAAATGAGCATGGGACAACAATAAGCTGACCAAGACCACAAAAATGAAGATTTACCAGGCATGTGTACTTAGCACTCTACTGTATGGCAGTGAAACCTGGACGCTATACACACGCCAAGAGCGTCACCTAAATATCTTTCACCTGTGTCGCCTCCAGAAAATCCTTGGCATCAAATGGCAGAATCATGTCCCCAACAAAAATGTCCTCAAGCAAGCAGGAATACCAAGCACGTTTGCACTCCTCACACAAAGACATATGAGATGGCTTGGACATGTTAGTCATATGGAAGATGGCAGAATCCCCAAGGACATACTCTATGGAGAGCTTGCTAGGAGCACTAGGTCTGTGAGAAGACCATTCTTATGATACAAGGATGTTTGTAAAAGGGACATGAAGGCCTGCGATATCAATATTAGCAACTGGGAAGCAGTTGCCAGCAACTGTGGAGATTGGCAACACACCATAGAAGAGGGAATACAAAGGAGTGACAGAGGGAAAAAAGAGAAATGGAAAGATGAGAAAAGATGTCAACAAGAAACTATGACATTACAAGCCGCCAAGCAAAGTCTTCGCTACATTTGCAGCACCTGCCAGAGGGAGTGTTTGTCCAGGATAGGACTACACAGCCACAGCAGGAGATGTATTAGGACATGAACTGTAAAAACCAGACTAGATTATTTTATGCGCAACTCCATTGTCTCCTGAGACAAAAAGGGTGCCAACAATGTGTTGCATACTATGGCTGGCCATACCCCAAAAAATCACTTTATGATGTAACAAAAGGTATATGTCAGCATGACCAGCAAGCTCTCTGAACACCTGTTGCAAGTAGCATACATTGTTGTCACATCTGTGCAAAAGTAAATCCCTAGCAGGACTGAAGTGCCTCATCCATGTTGCACAGGTCTTCAAAAAACAATAAAACATTGCTCAAGATTGAAGTGCAGCCATTGGGCACAACTTTTTTAGATGCAGGTGTGACTGTGTGGTAAGACGCTTCCCAACTGCATGGTTCCAGGTTCAATACTGCTGTATGGCAACATGGCAACTTGTGTCTTCTATAATAGAACCCTGGGTTGACCAAACCTTGAGTGGATTTGGTAGACAGAAACTGAAAGAAGCCCATTGTATGTGTGTGTGCGTTTGTCCCTCATCATTGTTCAACAACCAATGTTGATTTGTTTATGTCCCTATAACTTAGGAGTTTGGCAAAAAGAGCTTGATAGAATAAGTAGCAGGCTTTAAAAAATCAGTACTAGGATCAACTTGTGCAACCAGGATTCAACATAGGATCTATTGTTTAGGAAAATACTATTTACTTGTTTAAGGGTTGTACTGGATAAATTGTGAAAATAACTCTAACAGTTCAAATACTAAGAAATAAGCATACTCAATTTCATTTTTACCAAATAATTTAGGAAAATGAATGGGCTATTTCCCTTGGCTATATATAAGGACACCTTCCAGGAGCGAATGGGTTATTTCCCTTGGTTTTTAAAATAAAATATATTACATATATATAAGGATCCCTTCTAGGGGCCCTATTATCAATTTGTTTTCAACAATCTGAGTATGCCATGAGGTTTCCAGACAGGAGTTCTATTCACATATCAAGTTTCTTCAAAATCCATAAAACGATATAGGAGGAGTTAGCTGACTGCTCCACAAACACACCCACAGACAGAATTTCCAACATATGTTGTAGATTTGTGTGTGTATGTCTGTATTTATCCCCCTGCCATCACTTGACAACTAATGCTAGTGCGTTTACATCCCTGTAACTTAGCAATTCAGCAAAAGAGACTGATAGAATAAGTACTAGGTTTACAAAGAAAAAGTCCTGGGGTTGATTTCGTTGACTAAAACCCTTTAAGGTGGTGTTCCAGCATGGCTGCAGTCAAATGACTGAAACATGATTGCTGGCTTGTTGTGCCCTTGAACAAGACACTTTATTTCACATTGCTCCAGTCCACTCAACTGGCAAAAATGAGTAAAACCGTAATTCAAAGAGCCAGCCTTGTCACATCCTACATCACTTTGAATTTATCTAAGAACTACTTTAAGGGTATGTGTGTGTTATAGAGTGCTCAGCTACTTGCACATTAATTTCCTGAGTAGGCTGTTCTGTTAATTGGATCAACTGGAATCCTCATCATCATAACAAACAGGAATACATTTTTTTTTTTTTATGTGTTAAATCAAACAAGACCAAGGCTCTTCTCAACTGTATTATCTACACTCCTTTACAAACCACTACTACAAGTAAAGTAGATGCATATAGTTGTGGCATCAGCACTAGGGCATTGCCTTGTACCCTGCAAAACAAAAAAGGGATCTTCATTGTTCTATATTGATTCCATTCATGGAAAGTGATGTATGTCCCTTTCCTTCTACCAAGATTGATAAAATACCAGATAAAATAACCTTGTCCAAAGTTACAAACCAATCAGTAGAATGTTTGACAAAGTACATTGTGATATTTGGTTCTATCTCCTTACATTGTAACTTCAGGTATTACAAAGGTTGACTTTACCTTTTTGTGGTCAATGAAATAAGTACCAGTCAGTTACGTAGATTGATTGAATCAAGCATACCTTCTTCCTAAATTAGTGTTCTTGTGCCTATGCAAGAAAAAAAAATCACATATAGAACACATTATAGTTTCATACATTTATATTTACTTCTAAATTAATAGGCTAAGATTTATCTCTTTACTCAGTTTAATTTCTAACCTACATTTCTTCTCCCTTCAAGGAAGGCTCCACTCTGCTTAACCTTGATTTACTCTTTTGCATGTTGTGTGTATGTGTATGTGTGTGTGTGTTTGTTTATTTTGCTTATATTTGATAAATGGCATGTGTTTACTATCAGGTAATAAGAGTAGCAGAGTAGAAAATACTGCTTTTCTTCTTACCTAGTGAATTTGATATATTGTTTAAAATAGATCAGCAATATCAGGGTGCTTTCTATTTTTAGGGTCTGAACAGGATGTTTAAATAGCATCTCTTATGATTATCTAGTTGATCTTTTTTTTTTTAATTGAACTTGTCATTTTGTTTTAAATTTTTGTTTCCATTTAAAATTATTTGCAAACTACTATGATTTTGCATTAAATTCATCAAACATTTAAAGATGGTAATGTCATTCATTTAATTGATGATGATGATGATGGAGGTGGGGGTGATTGAGGATGATGATCATGATTTTTTTTGTTGTTGTTGTTGTTGTTGTTGTTGTTGCTGCAAAGCAACAAGTCGGGTAAAGGTGATGAGGTGATGGTCTAGGGCTTAGGGGCAGGAGACCCCAGACCTTGAAAAAAAAAAATACTTTGGTCATCTTGTTGTAGCCGAGGACTCTTCATTGACGCCCGAAACCACTGGGAGGTGGCCCTTGAAGTCGCTGGAAATGGAGATCTCCAGGTCCAAATTCTTAATTGACGGCTGCTGTTGTTGTTGTTCAGCCCCAGGCCAGCCTTGTTTAAGCCACTTGTGTTCTATCTATGATTGTACAACACCATAAATATCAATCTTTATCCAGTATGACAGAGCAATAGTTACAGGACAAAAGGCACAACAACCTACAACTGCAACATGGGCAACACCCTGAAACTATTGATTTAGATAACATAACGACTTAGATGGAAGCACTTCCTCTTGAACAGCTCCAAAGCTGAAAATAATTTACCTTTTCAATCTTCTCTGATACAATTTTCAGATTTGATGAGAAAGAAGTAACTGCATACAATAAATATATATATTTTTTTCTATTCTTCTTCCCATTTTCCTCTTTTAACTCTTCCTCTTTCTCTACCTCCACTTCTGCTTCATCCAGTAATGACCAAAGGATCCTTTTAGTTGTTCAGTGAAGAGCCATTTGTTGTTCGTTAAAGTATGTCTGATGTTATTGTTTAGTTCTAGGTTGTTCCTGATGAAATAGGCCTATGATCAAAAACACGTAAGGCCATGATACATACACACATATGCATGCACACACACACACACACACATTTTTTCATTCATTCAGACATAGTGTATCTAGAATTACGCTATTCAATGTGTACTTAATGATGATAGGTTAGAATTTGAGGGAGATGTGGTTGCTATTTCTAGAAAGTTGAATAACCACATGGCTGCATTAGTTTTGATTGGGCTGATGGGTTGTTATTATTTTTTATCCACACGCATTTGAGAGAGGTCGTTGCCAGTACCGCCTGACTGACACGTAAAAAGCACCCACTACACTCTCGGAGTGGTTGGCATTAGGAAGGGCATCCAGCTGTAGAAAATCTGCCAAATCAAGATTGGAGACTGGTGCAACCATCTGGTTCGCCAGCCCTCAGTCAAAATCGTCCAACCCATGCTAGCATGGAAAGCGGATATTAAACGATGATGATGATGATGACACACACACATACAACTCAGCTTTAATCTAACCAATATGATTATATTCCAGCCATGACTATCCGATATTTTTTCTTCCCTAAACATAATGTATCTCAGACTCCCTTACCTTATGTGTCCTTTCTTTTCTTCAACACAGTTGAGTGCAAAAGATTTGGATCAGAGGGTGATTTAGATCAGTGCCCCACAACTTGTATGCCATGGCACACTGGTGTACTACAAGATGATCCTAGGTGTGTTGCAGTGTAACCTGAATATCATATTTTTTCCTGATACTTTTAGTTATATTTTTAGGTCAGGTGTGCTGTTGAATTTTGAAAAATATAAGTGCACCATAAGTGAAAAACAGGTTGCAGAGCACTGATTTAGATGCTGTTTCTCTGTTTGAAATCACATGGTTCCAGGTTTGATTCAACTGCACTGCACCTGAAATCAATCAGTGGAATGTTTGCACTTGAAATTGGGGATACAGAAACTGCAAAAGCCTGTTAGCTGGACTGTTTTTGCCCCTGAATTGTAGATTTAATTTATCCCTTGGTTTAACACCACCTCATAACTTTTAGTGCCTTTAGCAGTATTATCTTTGATGTACTGCTTCCTAATACAGTAATGCTTAAATCATAGTTTCTTCCTCTCTTTCCTCTACAAAGGCCTTACAGAAAAGTTTTTGGGTGTTGTCCTTCTTTCTGTAGCTAAACCATTGAAAAAACAGAAAGAAAGGAAGGAAGGCAGAAAGAAAGAAAGAAACACCCTAGTAGAGTGAGAAATACTAGCATTCTGTAAATTTGCCAATTTGTACCATAAATCATTGCACTCAGTTAAAACTTGATGCCAAAGACATTCCTTTTGTAATAAGATGTTCATTACAAAAGGAAGGTACTTACAAGCCTTGTTTATGTGTAACAGATTATGTGACAACTGAGAGATAATGTAACTAGTATAGGATTTTCAAGATTTGGCACTAACTTTTCAGTGGTAAAGCTATTCCACAGGTGACATGTAGTTGGCTTTACAAGTCTAGGCAGTCTTGCTTAGTTGACAGTGCACCAACAGTTCTTAGTAGCTTCTCTCTCTCTCTCCTCTTAACTTGAGTAAATAACAATTTTACATTATTTTTCTTACGGTGTGTGTGTGTGGAAAGAGAGACAGCCAGACATTAAATTAACTTAATTTAGAATTGATTCTCTTTTTAATATGTAGGAAGCACAATAATTTTGACAATGATTTTAAAAGTCTTGAAAATCTATATTGAAGCTACATAGCCAGTATTTTCTTTCATTTGTCCTATTCAATCGATTTTTGTTCTTTTTCTTTTTCTGTTTTTTTTTTAGTTCTGTAGTCATGCTTTTAGAACAAACCACTTCCATTTAGAATTAGCGACTGTCCAAATTAAAAATGGATAAGCTTTAACATTGCATCCAAAAAATTATATTCTGATCATCAAATTCGATATTCGGACATTGCTATGGTGATTATTTTGCAGGTTCATTATGGATATATTTAGGAAGGAAAAATCAGTAATTCAAATAGCTCTTGATATTGACTTTCGTTGAAACTGATCATCTATTTGCATTTAATATGATAACCATATTTTATAATTCATCTTCCCATTTGCAGTTAAAGATCAATATCTGTCAAGCGCATTAATTTATAATGAATGTTTCTTGAATTTCTGATTACTTCTAATGCTCTATAATGTTACATAATGCTTCACTGTTCCAGATATGCTCTCCTTTCATTTTCTTTTATATCATCTGTTCACAAAGAAATCAATGTTTCATTTGCTTCAGATTTGCCTGTTCCAAGATTGCAAGATTGCTTTTCAACAAATGATTACTCAGTAGTCAGTTAAAAGATAACCAGTTTTTTTTTGTCTTGTTTTGTTTTGTTATCAAAAGAAATATAGACATGTTCATAAGAATTTTTTTTTTATTATTTCCAGCTACTATGAATTGGATGACACAGATTACAGCTCTATTAATAGATATTTGTCTGAATTAGTGGAGAAATGTGTTTACGATTTGAGCCAGTCATACTGCATTGGAATTGATGAGGTAAATCCTTTTGAAATGTGGAATTTCAATCTGTTTTATAATTAATACTAAATAAATACAACTTTTGTAAGTTTTTTTACTAATCTTTATTTCTGAAGCTTTACATACAATATAGACCATTGTTTGCATTGTCTGAAAAGATAATAATACAAACCGACCAGATTAAAAATATTCTTCATTAGTGTTTCACAAGATGTCAGTATTTTATGTATTGCCTGTGTTTGACAAATATTACATTGTTTGTTTTGCTTTTTACTTGCTAGGACTGGAGGGGGAGGTAGTGCCTTGACTTCTGTAGATCCTCTAAGACCAGTGAAACTGATGTTGTTAATATTCTGTTTAAATTTTTGCAAGTCGCTATCTGCAAGAAAAACATGTGCAGGAAGGAGATTCCAGGGGGCCAGTGTTTTTAGAAGGAATAACTGGGCATAATAGTTTATGCAGGTCTTGGGTAATGGGAGATGGTGAAACATGTTTGTTGGGAGTATCTGAATGAAGGAAGTACAAGGCCAGCCAACTCCAAAGAACAGAGGCCATTATAGTAGAGTAGAAAAGACAGAAAGAGGAGATAGCATGCATGTGGGCCAGAGACTGGAGCATGTCTGTAAGTGACTTAATATCAGTAGGTCAAGTAGTCTTTATCTGGATATAGTCCAAGATGTCTGGGTGCATAGCAGTATACTATCCTAGATGTAGGAGCAATAGTCCGTTGCAGGTTTTGCTTTTGTCAGTGATTATTAGGGTCTAAAATATTTTCTAGCCTTCAGGTTTGGGATATAGTCCTAACTATGTTAAGCCTTTTACTATGGAAATCAGATATATCCACTCAAAATTTCATTACCCTTAACTGCATAAAGCAGTTTTATATACCAGTCTGTCTTTTTGTTGAGATACATTGTGTTTGAAGCTATTTTCTGTTGAGACCTACCAAGTTTACTGAGGTAACGTGACTTGCAAAAAAGCCAATTCTTTTTTTTTTTTCTTTTTTGATAGATATGTAACATTACTGGAATAATTATGAAATTTAATTTAACAATCAAAGTGTTAAGAATATGCTTTTGCTGAAGGAGACATATGTGATAGTGAGACCAAAGATTTAGAGCAAACATGAGAGCTATGTGCCACTCATGTTTAAGATAGGGATGTAAGTGTGTTTTCTTGATATAGATAGTACTTGAGTGGTATTTGGTTGAGAGGTCCTGCTTCTAGGAAATAAAGGTATACAAAATATACTTTTTGAAATATTGATTGAAATGTTAATGTTGATGTAATGTGTGTAGCGGCACAAGCAGTCAGCGCCATATTGGATGAGATCTCGCAGCAGCCATTGCCATCTCCGAGATTGGAGCGAGACCTCACCTGCATCCATTTGCCATGCATAAGATCACAACGAGGCTCGTGATGGAAAACTATATAAGGGAAAACCCGATTTAGACCTCTTTCTTTTGGCGCTACTTCACAGCAGTGCTAGCTGAACACCACCACTGACTGGGCCTTTCTGCATATGTACCTCCAGAGGCAATTTGTGCCTGCACTAACGGAGCTACTACACAACGCACACAGCTTCTGATGGTTGCTGAGAGCTGCACACTTCACCTATCCTGTAAAACTTGTAAATAAAACCAGTTGTAAATAGCATTTGTACTTGAAGTCTTCTCTCTTCGCCTGCCAGAAGCCTGAACTACACAAAGAACAAAAGATGATGGAAGAAGACGATATTCTGATATCATAAACCTTGCCTTCCATTATATGTGTTATAATGGGTTTTCTTTGTAATATTTGCACTTTATCATAACTCCTCTCTTAGAATAGAAACTTTCCACTCCAACTTCTCCAACCAAAGAATCCTCACTGTTGCATATTCTTTGAATTCCCAATATACTATTATTTCTCTTTGAAACTCAGTATTCTCAACAACAAAAACTGCTAAAATGTATTTTTACCCTGATCAATTACTAACACTTTTACAAGGCTTACATATGTCTCCTATATATAACTGTGCACCCTCTAATCATTTGAATTTTACGAGGAAGGGAAGTTATATATTTAAAAATAATCTTTGTTAGCCTACCAATAATCAGTTTTATATTTACCTCTTTCCCTTCAAATTTTCTATACTTTTCCCATTTCTATTTAATATTACATGCTATGATAACTTTTTTTTTCAAATTGATTCTTTCACTGATTCTCTTCCATGCAACATATTAAATCCTTCTTTTTTTTAAAAAAAAATGTTGTTGTTGAGAAGGGAATCAGAATATGCTCTAATTGCCTTAGTATAGTTCCTACAATCATATATTACATGGCAAAGTTCAAACCTAACTGAAACATGCTTTATCCATTGTCTATCTCTGTTGAATATTTACTTAGTTACTTCTATGCCAGACATCTGCTGGAGCAGATATTCTGCTGTTAATTAACAAGAACAACTTAATCTATGTCTAGCTGTTTTCTACATGTAAGGTTTACATCATATAATGATTTTAACATTCCTTTTATAAGAAGGGTTTGGCTTTATTGGAATTATCCTTAGGACAGCCAATACAAAATGCAAACTCTTTTCCCTTCAACATCTGTTTTTACATGCTTACATGGATGGAATTGTTTTTCTTTAAAGAGTCTTTCTCCTTCCTTCTGCTAAGCCATACATACACACACATATGTTATGTTTGTATGTCCATGCTTGCATAAGTTGATCAAATTTATGTGAGCACATCTGTCCCCATGGCGGTTGTAGAAATATGTAAAAGCAATATATATACCAGAACATATGTAACTAAAATAATGTTCAAGCTGAATACATTTCTTCATGTACAGAAGAAGCAAATTATGATTAAGAGAAACATTGTTTTAAAATCTTTGATAATATGTAAAATTGGTTGTTAGATACAATAAAACTGTATGAGTAGAGTTGTATAAACTCTCACTGGAATTAATCAACAAACCATATTTTGATTCCCAGCTGTAAGTCATTCTACTTTTATATTGCTTATATTCTTGAGGAGCAGAGAAACCTTAGAAAATCTCATTTCAATTCTCCTTCAAATACAGGAACTTTTGCTTAAGTATGAAATAAATATCCCATCCTTACATAAGCATGAAATCTCAGAATTTTAGGCATTGTGAAATTATGAAGTTGATGATTTTTTTCAAAGGCATTAGAAATTCAATTTCTGCTTGGTACCCACATTTGCTGATTTTGATATCACTAACTGGCACTTACGTACCTTTAGGAAAGTCTATATTGTTGAACATAATCAAGCCAGGTCTTTGGTCTGAGGATAACTTCCTCCCACCAGTCTCATGGGCTCTAAAAAGGATCATGGGTGTTGACTTTGTTCTCTAATTAAATTATTTTTAAAAAGTGGAAAAAAAGAACATCTGGTCACAGATTCAGCTTGCTTGAGAAACTTAACCTCAAAAGCTTAACCCTCTTGTTACTCTGTATCTAATTAAACAATAAGTTGCTTAAACAAAATGCTAGGCTGCTAGGTGTTTCCATTATTTTGTCCAACCCCTATATATATATATATATATATATATATAAAGGAAATGAAGAAAATGCTGACAAAATAATTTAAGTAAGGGAGAGTGTATTTAATTAGGTGAAAGTTCTTTTTACCAGTTGCGCATTTGTTATGCTTATCAAAAGATATTTTTTAAGAGAGATAGAGTTCCTTTCTGATAGATTTTTTTCTCTTATTTGATAGATTTTTTTCTCTTATATATATATATATGGAAAGCAGACGTTAAACGATTAAACGATATATATATATATATATATATATATATTTATATGATTATAGTTTACAAATGAAAACTTTAAAATTAGAATTTTGTTTATCGTAGGACCAAAAGCAGTCTCAAATGGGTTGATAGTAGAAGGATCAAGGGAAAGGGTATTAAGAGTTTGGCTATGTAATTAAAAAGTTAACTTCTCAACAATATAAACTTGGGTTCAATTCCACTGCACAGTACCTTGAGCAAATGTCTTCTTCTGTAGCCTTGCGTAGGTCAGAGTCTTGTAAGTGAATTTGGTAGGAAAAAACTGTGTGTGTGCAATGAGTATGTATATACATATGTGTGTGTGAGTGTGGTGTGTATGTATACATGTACTTCTGTAATGAGTGTGTGTGTATGTGTTCATGTCCCCTTGTCTTGATATGATATCCTAGAGTATCACTGTCATACAGATGGTGTTGTTCGTTAATAATCTTCCATGAAGTCATGTCTGCCTATTGTGCTGTTTATACCTGAAGAACTGGAGGAAATATTATCTTAATATTGACAACAGCCAGAGTATCCAACCATAGAAAATCTCAATGCATTTCATCTCACCCATACAAGTATGAAAAAGCAAACATTAAAACTGTTGTTGTTGTCGGTGGCAGCAGCTGCTGCTGGTCACAGTAATGATGATGGTTTTTAATGTAAATGTTATCAAATTTAAGAACCAGTTCGTACACATGCAACATGCAGTGAACCTTTTACTCTGAGCGAGAGGCCCTTTATTACCAGCAGAGGTAAGAGCTCTATGAACTTTGCCCAGGCTATTCTTATTCTAGCAGAATAGCCTGGGCAAAGTTCAGAGAGCTCTTTCCTCTGCTGGTGACAAAGGGCCTCTTCACTATAAATAAATCAAAAAACATAAAAGTAAGCAAGCTTTTGACAGTTTTGTAGATATTTCAAAATTATGATGCTAGGTGTTTCCATTATTTTGTCCAACCCCTATATATGTGTGTGTGTGTGTATACATATATTTATATATACAGAGACCTCATTATACTTTCTTATCTGTGTGGACACTACTCATTAATATAATGCCCACATATGTTAAATCATTACAAACTGCACAAGGCATTTCTACTAAATACTACATTAATTATTTAAATGCATCAAATGATGTCAGTTTGTTTCTATAAATCTTTCAAAGACGATGCTGTCTGTTTACTTCTGAAATGAATTCTCTGAGTGTGTGTGTGTGCGTGTGCGCGTGCATGTGTGTGTGTGTGTGTGTGTGTGTGTGCGTGCGTGTGTGCGTGCATGTGTGTGTGTGTGTGACAGGTTTCCACACAGTTTCCATTTACGAAATTCATTCACAAGGCATTGGTCAATCTAGGGTTATAGTAGAAGACACTTGCCCCCTGTGCCATGCAATGGGACTGAACCCCCGAAGTATGTTGTGGCAAAGCAAACTTCTATACCTCAAGGCCATGCCTGCATGCAACCTAGCACTGAAACTGAAGAAATTTTAAAAGATGTTTTTCTTATTCTTTCAGCATATTTTTTGTACAGTTTTTATTCTGTCACATTCCTAATTTCTGTTGTTATTGCCATGACAGGACAATTCCAGAATCCAGCCAACTACCCTTGGTAGAATAGCATCTTATTACTACTTGAGCCATAAAACTCTCAAGATGTTCCATGAAGAACTGAGTGAAGTTTGTGGAATACCCGAACTTATCAAAATCTTGTCTGTAAGTTTGTTTTCTTATTTTTCATTATTATTTGTTGGTTTATTTATGTGCATTAAATAGAAAACTACAGGTGTGAATTGGTAGACAGTTACATACAGTAGTGCCAATCATTTAAAATGGATGGAACACTTGTGGAAGAGGGAGACCCAGGAAGACATGGGATGAAGTATTGAAAGCCAACCTCAAGACACTGATCTTTATGAAGGAGATAACTAAGGATTGAGATATCTGGTGCATTACTGTACTCAAGGAAACCTGTCCACCACACTAGAAATGATACTGGTGCTGGTGTTGGTGTCTAGCAATAGAAACTATGCCAGAACAGACAATGAAGCTTGGTGCAGCCTTTGGCTTTATCAACTGTGGTCAAACCAACGAACCCATGCTAACATGGAAAATGGATGTGAAATGATGGTGTCAGAATGTAGGAATGCTTTATGGTGTTTGATCTGGTTCTCTGCTCATTGAGTCCAAACCCTGCTGAGATTAACTTGATCTATGATTTTTATGAGTTGATAAATAGAGTGCTACTCCAAGTTCAAAGGTCATTTCCTCTCTCTCTCTCTCTCTCTCTCTCTCTCTCTCTCTCTCTCTCTCTCTCTCTCTCTCTCTCTCTCTCTCTCTCTTCATACGTTTCGTCTCATTCGATACCCTGACCCCAATGTTTGTTTTGTCTGTCCTCGTATTGTCCCCTCTTTTTCTCAACCTTATGGTGAATAAAGAAATTCTCTCTCTCTCTGTCTCTCTCTCTCTGTCTCTCTCTCTCTCTCTGTCTGTCTGTCTCTCTCTCTCTCTCTTCTATTGCACAGTGATTATGATCATGCTGGATCTCTCAAAATGAAGAAAGGTTGAGGGAGGAGCTAGGCAACCTCTTTTTATAGAAATACTGATATGCTACTGAAAGTTTTCAATGAGGGCCATATGCGCAGTACAGTGCAGAATGTAAATTAAGGAGAAAATTTCAAAAGAAATACATTACTACTATTTCATTGATTTGGGGTGGACAGATTGAGCTATCAATAAGATATTCAGTTTCCTTATTTACTTAATTTATTATTTGAATCATATTGTGTACTTTGTAAAGGAAATACAAAGAAAAAATATCCTATTCAGTAGAGAACTAAAAAAAACTATGACATTGTAAAACTGAGTATGTCATCTTAGTTAAGACACTATTTAGATTGATTATATTATAAACAAGAAATGCAAGCCAGTAAGAGAGGAGAAGTATGGTGGGTTTACTCTATGCGTCCTCATTGATTGATTGAAAGATATTGATATGAAAATCTGTTATTGTTATGTATATTGCAGTTTTTATATCATTGAGATTATCAAAATGAAAAAAATAAACAGTTACTCCCATCATTTTGCAGAGATAAGAATGACATATCATTTATCCTTTATCTTTTACTTGTCTCACTCATTGGACTGCAGCCATGCTGGGGCACTGCCTTGAAGGGTTTTAGTCAAACAAATTGACTCCAGTGCTTATATTTTTTGCTTAAAGTCTGGTATTTATTTCATCAGTGTATTTTGCTGCACTGCTAAGTTACAGACATAAACATAGTGTTAGACATAAACAAACCAACTCCAGTCGCCAAGCAGTGGGATGTATGACAAACACAGGCACAAAGACACACATACACATACATACACACGACAGGCTTACACACAATTTCTCTCTTCCAAATTCACCCACAAGGCATTGGTCAATCTGGAGCTAAAGTAGAAAACACTTGCCCAAGGTGCCATTCAATGGAATTGAACCTAAAACCACATGGCTGCAAAGTAAGCTTTGTAACCACACAGCTATGCATGGAGATTATCCAAATTATACTTCCAGTAATTCAGGCAAAATTATTTTAATTTTCTGAACCATGTTGTAAATTGCACTATCACAGTATTTAGTGTAAGCAATTAAACATAAAAATATTTCAAATAGTGACTACATTAATTTGAAAGCAAACATAAAAAACAAAAACAAACAAACAGAACATGGCTTATAAATTATGGTTAATTTATGCTAAAATGTCTAAGAGGACTAAAATTTCGAATCTTAGTTTGTAAATTATTTTTAATTTCAAATTTTCATGATAGAAATTTTTATAAAGTAGAACTGATGCGTGCAAGAGGTAATCAACTAATTAAGTTTTTTGGTGTGGTTTTTTTTTGTCTTTTATTTATTTATTTATTTATTTAATTTTTGTTCTGGCTTGGCTGATATGAAAATTGTTTTTATTTTTATTTAGCAAAAAAAAAAAAAAAATTGTAACAGTTGTAGATCTTGATTAAAAATTTTTTCTGTCTGTGGACAACATTTCATCAACACTATATAGCAACAAAGTTTTATAGACCATAAAGATTAATGTTAGCACTGAAACATTTCACAGATTTTTTTTTTTTCAGAACAAATATTAACAGACAGAATGTTAATATCTTATTTAACAGTTATTGCCAAACAAATGGATAAATATTGTTATTTAATTAGGGTTCAGCACTGATCAGATAGATCTATAATCAAAAGGTATTCCAGCTGTGACTATCCTGGTTTTTACTCTGACGGGGTATATGTGGGACTACATTATCGAGTATACCCTAACTAATTTTCTAAACAGCAGGGTGTCATACAAAAATGTGTGGTTACAATTGGTTTTAAATTTTGGCACAAGGCCAGCAATATGTGGTTACTATTGCAAGCTGAATAACCACTTAGAAGTTCCCTTGTTGTTTATATGCAAGTGATATCATGGCTGCATGTAAGATGGCTTGCATGCAGCCATCTTTACATGTAGCATCAATTTGTATGTGAATTAAGCACAATCATTTTTGATATCTATTTTTCCATGCTTGCATGGGTCAGATGGAGTAGATTGAGGCAAATTTTCTTTGTCTATTGCCAACCATTACATGACCAGACATGTTTTCACAGAATGTTGTAAATGAAGGACATTCATTTACAACAATCAAGTAATGTCAAAATAATGTTAAACATGCATTTACTTTTGCACACACACACACACAGTCAAGTGTGTGTGTGTGTGTATGTCATGCCAGTGCCACTTTAAAAGCACCCAGCACACACTGTAAAGTGGCTGGTGTTAGGAAGGGCATCCAGTCATAAAATCGAGGCCAAATCAGACTGGAACCTGGTGCAGCTCTCTGGCTTACCAACTCTGGTCAAACCTATTTCTTTGCTACCCACAAGGGGCTAAACACAGATGGAACAAACAAGGACAGACAAACAGATTAAGTCGATTACATCGACCCCAGTGCGTAACTGGTACTTAATTTATCGACCCCGAAAGGATGAAGGCAAAGTTGACCTCGGCGGGATTTGAACTCTCAATGTAAAGACAAACGAAATACTGCTAAGCATTTTGCCCAGTGTGCTAGCGTTTCTGCCAGCTCGCCGCTGGTCAAACCATCGAACCCATGCCAACATGGAAAACAGATGTTAAAGGATGATGTTAATGATATGACAGGCTTTTTCTGGTTTCCATCTACCAAATCCACTCACAAGACACTTGTCTAAAGCGTTACATGGTGAAACCGAACCTGAAATCATGTGGTTGGGGAACAAACTTCTTAGCCGCACCTGTACCTTACATGGATTTAGACTTTACTAACATGATAGCATTTTTTTTTTTTTGTAATAGTATATTTGACAGATTTCTCATTTTCCTCTGGTTTAGTTAAAGTAATGCTGCTTAATTACTTTTGCACTAGTAATTATCAAGTCTAATTTTCTTTTATTTTGTTTTAGGTAATGTTATGTGCTAATTATATGTTCTTAATTCTTAATTCGATAATTATTGTTTTTGAAGTTATTAATTGTTTTGTACTTTGTCCGTGAGTGAAGAAAACCTTTTTATGTATCTATTTTGAAAGAAAAATAAATGAATCAGAGGTCCTTCCCAAGCCAGATTCTGTGGCATATATATTTCCCACCTGGATGGAATGCTGCTCTGTTGCAGGATTACTCACTTTTGCCAACTGAATGGACTGGAGCAACAGGAAATGAAGTGTTTTGCTCAATATTGCAACACATCACCTAGTCCAGGAATCAAAACCACAATCTTACAATCATGATTGCAACATCCTAACCACTAAGCCAAGCACCTTCTCATGAATCTGTTTATCTAAATTTAATTGAAGTTTTAGCCAGGTTTTGTCTCTCCTGCTGAAGCTATTTCTTAACTTAGTAAAAATAGTTCAGGCATAGCCATGTGGTACTAAGAGGCTTACTTCATAGTCACCTATTTCTGGGTTTGATCTTATTGCGTGGTACATTTATTTAAGAATTCAAGCATGTCTGTATGATTAAGACTTCACTTCAAAACTACATAGTTTTGGGTTTGATCTTGATACACAGCACCGTGAGCAAAGAATTTCTATCTTAGCCTTGGGTTGACCAAAAGCTTCAAAGTGGAAGTCCATCAGATGCATATATCATCATCTTTGGTAGTAGCTATGGTCACAGTGGCATTTTAATATCCATTTCTCCATGCTTGCATGAGTCACAGAATTCATTGAAGCATATTTTCTGTGATGCCTTTTCTGATATCAGGCTTCACCTGTTTCCAAACACAGTAATATTTCCTCATTACATGAAGACTGGAAAATATGGAAAACTGCGAACAAAGAACACTGTATTACAGTGACACTTATTTATAGCTATTGCACAATATCTCAGACAACACAACACACACACACACACACACACACACACTCATAATGGTCTTCTTTCAGTTTCCATCTACCAAATCATTTCATAAGGCTTGGTTGGCCCAAGGTTTTAGTAGAAGATACTTGCCCAAGGTGCCAGAATGCTGTGGGATTGAACCTGAATCCACTGGTTTTAAGAAGTCAACTTTTGAACCACATAACCACACCTTCATCTTGTATGTGTATATACAAATGTACATAATCCTGGATACATGATCAGAAAATAGTGTTGGGTGTATTCATGGCTGGAACCACTTAATCATTGATCTGCTTGATCAGAACTGACCTGGGGTTAAACAGCAACAATGACAAGTCATTTAATATGAGGCAGCATTTTATAATTCCTCTTTCCTTCTGTAGACAAAGATCAATTTATATGTCTATCAGGTGCATTAATTTATAATGAAATCTACTTAAATTTCTGATTGCTTCTAATGTTTTGTAATATTATATAATGCTAGTTCGTTCCAGATGACGTTCTAGCCATATTTTGTTTTATTGTTGGCTCACAAAGAAATCAATGTTCCATTTATGTACTTTGTTTATTTTATACTGCAAATAGTGAACAATAGGCTAGTCTCCAATTCACTGCATTTGTCACTACAAGCACTCCCTTGTCAATCTCACCGTCAGAGTGAGAGAGTTATAAGGGAGTATCTGTAACACACTGCAGAACAAATATTTCCAGGGTCTTCATTCACAAATGGAAAAGAGGATGACTTTTTTCAGTTTTCTCATAGTCATTTACATCCTTTGCTGGTATGCACTGGACAAAGACACACAGACACATACACACATGTATATGTGCACACATATATGCACTTATATATATATATATATAAGTACACATGTGGATGCATTATGGTTGAATGGTTAAGAAGTCTGCTTTGTAGCCATGATGTACCCAGTTCAATTCCACAATGTAGCACCTTGAGCAAGTGTTAACCCAAGCCTTATGAGTGGAACTGAATATAGAGAAACTGTGTGGAAGCCCGTGAAATGGATTTTTCTTTCTGCTTGTTTCAGTCATTAGACTGTGGCCATACTGGGGCACCACCTTGAGGAATTTGTAGTTGATTGAGTCAACCCCAGTACTTTTTTTTTTAAAGTCTGGTACTTATTTTATCAGTTTCTTTTACCAAACCACTAAGTTACAGGGATGTAAACACACACACACACACATATATGAGGGGTTTCTTTCAGTTTCTGTCTACCAAATTCCAAGACTTTGGTCAACCTGAGGCTACAGTAGAAGACACTTGCCCAAGGTGCCACACAGTGGGACTGAACCCAGAACCATGTAGTTGGGAAGCAAGTTTCTTACCACACAGCTACACTTGTGCATAATTTATTAAAGATGCAACATTGTCACACAATATCACGCTCATTCTACCGAGAATTACCCCAAGGACACACATGTCTATCTACCATAAGGTCCAGTCCTTGTTGTGGTGTGATGGCTTGTGTGCCTTAATGACCCTGAGAGGCATACTGTTGGAGTGCAATCTCCTTGTAGGGCCTCCTATGCTACACAGGTCAAAGGATAGAGAGCAGACTAATATGAACTTCCTCTTCCAGAGGTAAAGGTTAGCTTGCATAGGGCCAACATCCCTACCTAGGAAAAATGGAATGGTGATGGAAAGATTAATGATGATTCAAAACCAACAAGACCTCAGGAAGGAAGATTTTCTTTCAGGGAAACATGGCAAGATGGAAGGAAGGATGCCCTAAAAATAGCTGGGAACAGGATACTGAGGCAAAACTGAAAAAGTAGGGATCGAACTGGAAAGAAACAGAAAAGACAGATTTGGGAACTGTAGAGAGAAATTGTCAATGACTTTTGCTCTATGGGGAGCAAATGGCTTGAGTAAGTAACACACGTCTGTGGAATTATCAGCCTCTTACACTCAGAATCAATAATCAGGGAGTTTGTGTGGTCAAACAATTGAATAAGCATCTTCGAAAACAATAGGGTTTCATTTGCTTTCCATACACTTTCTGTCCATTAAATTCCACTTACAGTGTCAAGCTAAAGCTATGATAGAAAACACTTGCTTAAGGGGCTACACACTGCAATCAAATGTGAAACCAGATGGTGGCAAAGAAAACTTCTTTTTTATTACATAGTCAGATTTGCCTGTACAGTTGTTGCTTTGCTACAAATAATTACTTCATCTATTTAGAAGATAAATTATTGTTGTATATATATATTTCTTTTTTTTTTTTTTGAAAAGGTAGGGGTATAAAGAAATATAGGCATATTATATGATTTGTTTATTTTTAATCAGATAAATGGAATAATTTCTTAACTTCTATTGAGGAAATTAAATTAACCTTGAAAAATAGATAGCAGAGAAAAGAAAATGTTTATCTATTTATTCCACCCATAAGTGTTCTACGGAAATAACTGGAAAGTTTTCAAATGTGTAATTCTTGAAACCAAAAGTTGACTTGACATTTTTGGTTCCCAGTGAAAACAAAGAGGCAATCTAATTTTGAAATAATGAGATATTGTTGGAGTTGTAAATGAGAGAAAAGATTAAACACAATTTTAAATTTGTTTGGCGTAGAGCCAATTTGTATAACCCTTTTGTGACCGTATTTCTCATAAAATACACTGCAAATGTGTCTCAGTTAATTTTGAAAATAATCAACAATTTATAGGGGTGTAGTAAAATAATTAACATTTTTATTATTATATTAGTGATGGAACATACATTGCGTAAGTTGATAGAAGATTTGAATTTAAATATGAACCCTTCAAAACAAGCAGTTTTGTATTATGTGATGAAGAGTAATATCAGGTTGATTGATACTGAAACAGTTATGGAAAAGCCACTATCAACCTTATCAATTCTAATGTAGCACTGATGCTTATTTTATCAACCCTGAAAGAATGAAAGATGTAGGAGACCCCAGTAAGTTTTGAACTCAGGCTTGAGAAGAGTAGAAGCTAAATGTGGTTCAGACTCAGCTAAATGCTGTTTGACATAGTGCTCTACTGACTTGACTATCTCCATTGCTCTTTGCCATCTTAATAATCTTACCAAAACAATCACTTACCTCAATATTATCATGAATGTGTTGTGTATTTGCATGTGATTATTAATTGATAATGATGAAAGAACAAGACTACTAAAACTAA
Organism: Octopus sinensis; assembly: GCF_006345805.1. Lineage (NCBI taxonomy): Eukaryota > Metazoa > Mollusca > Cephalopoda > Octopoda > Octopodidae > Octopus > Octopus sinensis. Next base: position 170,034,199 of record NC_042997.1, read on the forward strand.
AGAATGACATATGTTCTGTCTCTAATGGCATATTCAGAAATCTTATTAAACCTCTTTAGATTATCAAATTGTTTTTTTTTTTAATCCATGTGGGGTTTCCGTTTTTTTCTCTCATGTCAGATGGGTTTCATGAGTTACAAGTTTGAACATTTCTTAAGCAGGTTGGATTCTCTTCATTACAGCAGTTACCAGTTAGTCTTAGTTATTTTCAAACTAAATGATGTAACAGCACTCACAGACAAACAATAACAAGGAGTCTCCTTGCATTGTTCATTATTCAGAGAAAGTTGCATTTGATGGTATCTTCTATTAGTTGGAATATTTATCTTCTGTTTACCATCAGCTGAACAATCTTCAATCTCTCCTTCCCCTCTCTCCCTCTCTCTTGCTCTCTTCCTCTCTCTCTCACTCACACACACACATATGCACACACAAACATCTGTCAAACTTAAATGCTCAAGGCTTTTTATTTGGGGGGCATTATTTCAGATGTGTGATTAGCACTCTAGAGTAAAAGATTTGGGGTTACGGAAAAAAAAGAGATTTGAATCAACATGAAATCTTCAAGCTACTAGCTGTACTTTCTTTAACAGAAATTAGCAGAAACAAATAGCATACTATACAATGTCTAAATCCTTTGACTTATTGATTTCACTTTGGTGTGGAGGTACATGGCCTAGTGGTTAGAGCAGCGGACTCGCGGTCAAGGGATCACGGGTTCGAATCACAGACCGGGCAATGTGCGTGTTTATGAGCGAAACACCTAAGCTCCACACAGCTTCGACAGAAGGTAATGGCGAAACTTCTGCTGATTCTTTCGCCACAACTTTCTCTCACTCTTTCCTCCTGCATCTTGCAGCTCACCTGCGACGGACTGGCGTCCTGTCCAGGAGGGGAACCTATACGCCAAGAAACCGGGAAACCGGCCCTTATGAGCCAGGCATGGCTCGAGAAGGAACAAACAAAAAACAAATTTCACTTTGGTGAAATTTTCATGATGTTGTAATCTCTTATTTTGTTCTTTAACCCTTTAGCATTCAAACTGGTCGTATCCGGTCCAAATATTTAACCTGTTTTATGTTGGAACTGGCTAGATCTGGCCTCTCATTTCAACCTTGCAATGTCATTCTAAAACTAAACAATCACATCATCAAAATCTCTAAACTACATGATAATGCATGATTCACTCAAAACAATATAACTAAACAAACATTACATTTGACAGAATAATCTGAATACTAAAGGTTTAATTTCCTTCCAAAATATTTTCTTTTATAAAAAAATCTTTTCCCTGTCTTCACTGTGTTTAAGTTATATACGACAATGACTTGTGGAAAGTATTGTAGAGATGAAAGATAAACTCCTTTGGTTTCAAATTTTAGCACAAGGCCAACGAGTTTGGTGGGAGGGGGGAAAGTTGATTACATTGACCCCTGTACTTAACTGGTACTTATTTTATCAACCCCAAAAGGATGAAAAGTAAAGTACACTTCAATGAAATTTGAGCTCAGAGAGCACTAGTGTAGCTACATGTGGGGTGGAGGGATGGGTACTTTTATGGAGGTGGCACCAATTTTGGGTCCGCAGCAGGCAATATGTATTTTTTGTGGGGGACCTGAGGACAGCAAACTGAAGGGCCACACCAGGCAGCACACTAGCTATGCTAGTGTCAGAAGTTAGAGACAGATGAAATGCCACTAAGCATTTTGCCTAGCATGCTAACTGTTCTGCTTTATATCTGGCCAAAATATTCTTCATGTTTTATGTTCAAACCAGCCGGATGTGGCTTCTCATACCTAACCTACATTGTCATTCTAAAAATAAGCAAGCACATCATCAAAATCTCAAAGCTACTAGATAACACATGATTAATTCAAAGCAATGTGAGTAAATGAGCATCACATTTGACAGAGTAATCTGAAAGCTAAAGGGTTAAATGACTTGTTAAAGCCATTTTGGCTACAAATACTTTTACTTCCTCTCTCCTTTATTCATCAACATCTAAAAAATATACGGTAGGTAAATCTGTCAGTATATGTGAGACTGACAGCAAAGGAGGGAGTGTAAGAGAAAGTTGGAGGGAATTTAAGATTATGAGACCAAATTATTAATTGATAAATCCAGCATTTGTTTCTTTGTTTTAATGTGATTAAATGCTAGTTATTAGTATCCAGCCTTAGAAACCATGCCAATGCTAACATTGGAGCTTATCAGCTCTGCAGATAGTTGGATCCTGTCAAACCGTCTAACCCATGCCAGCATAGAAATTGGCCAGTAAATGATTATTATGATGATGGTGGTGGTGGTGGTGGTGGTGGCAGCGGTGGCTGTTGTTGTTGTTAAAAAGAAAAAAAGACGCTTGACCAATGGTCTTTCGGAAATGAAGTCAACAACAAAATCTGTGAAAAATGGAAGAAAGATAATTTTCAAAAGAGAAGGTGGTTGTGGTGGTGCTTCTGCTTAGCTCCAGATCAACTCTGGTCATGCAGAACTATAATGAAAGCATACCACTCTCGACCATCCTGTCTTTTTCTTACGAGCACATTATCAGTGGCCCTTTCTTTTCCTTTTTTTTTTAAAGATAGTAGAGTGTGATTTGAGGTAGATTGGGCTGCTGTTTCTAATTGTGGAAAGTAGTGGAGGAGGTGGTGGAGGACTTGAAACTAGAGAATCAATGAAAGAGAAGGTCAGTAGTAGTAAAGATAACAATCAAAGTAGGGGTTGGGGTGGACTATGCAAGTGTTGGTTATTGCTAACCAAATTGCTGCTGTAGTGGTTCAGAAACTGATAAATACCAAGCTGTGCCCTATCACAAAAAATACAAAAATATACAGTAAAATTTTTTTTTTTTTTTTTTATTAATGTGAAAATAGAATAGTTTGTATCCATATACAGGCATGGCTGTATGGTAAGAAGTTTGCTTCCAGAAACCACATGGTTTCAGGTTCAGTCCCACTACATATATATATATAGTTGTGTGTGTGTGTCTTTGCATTTATGTCTGTTCCCCTCTGCTTGACACCTGTTGTTGGTTTGTTTACATCCCTGTAACTTAGCAGACTACTAGAATACGTACTGGAGTTAATGTGTTCAACTAAAACCTTTCAAAGTTGCATCCCAGAATGGCTACACTCCAGTGACTGAAACAAGCGTGCACGCGCATGCACACACACACACACACACAGAGTATGCACCAAAAGTCATGCACCAAAAGATTTGACATTTTATTTGTTTCACGTTATTATATTTTTCATTTTGTTCATCATGTACAAGTATGTGTGTATTCAATATTTTATTTATTCTATTCAACTTTAGAAAAGTTTGAGTAGGTCTTTGACAATTCCAGAGAATATTGAACTTATTTTGTGCATGACTTTTAACCCTGTATATATATATATATATATATATATATATATATATATATATATATAATATATATATATATATATATATAAAGGAAAAGTTTACGAAAATAAACAAAAGACGAAGGCAGGTGGAGTACAAACAAACAAATGTATTAGTATAGCGCTCAGGAATAGAAAAAGTCTTTTACGTTTCGAGCCTACGCTCTTCGACACAGATAAAAACAAGGAGAGAAAAAAATGCGTGTAGGAGCTAACAATCTATCATAGCGAATTATATATATATAATTCTTCATTCTTCATCATGGGGCTGGACAAGTTTAAAATGTTCAAAGCCCTTTTCAATTTTATTAAACATGGCAATTTGTCCAACCCTTTTCCAGTCCTCACAGCTCCCAGCTCATTGAGAAACACTAGCTTAGAGTATGCATTGTGAAACCAAATTAGAAATAAACCAGATGTCTTATGACAACAGATTAACAAACAAATTCAATAACTTTTGTTTTTGTTGGGAGTTAAAAGTTCAGTTGATTTATAATATAGACAACTATAAAGTGTCTAAAGAAATTATATTGTAATAAGGTCATTTTTCTGATTGTGTGGTTCATTTTTTTCTTTTTTTTTTCAATGGAGGGGGTACTTTTAATATGGAAAGTTATGAAAAGTTTATTTAATTTCATTCCAAGCATTTTCATAATTAGTTTAGGATTTGATATGAATTATTTATATAAAAAATCTGTGTCAATTAGATGATATCTGGAGAAGAAGCAACCTAATTTGCTCGGCCCATTTGTTCTCCCTCCCCCTCTCTCCTTCTCTCTATCTCTCTCTCCTTTTTGTTTTCCTCTCTCTCACACACACATATACATTACATTGTGTGTATGTGTGTGTGTGTGTATAAAACATAATTTAGACATCTGAGATAAATTATTACCAAGTAAAGATAAATATCAATTTACAAGTCACCATTAATATTGATATATTGACAAAATACTAATTTGATAGTTATAGGAAAAATAATGAGTCTGAGTCATATATGAAGAGACACCGAAAATGAAATGGCAAATGATTATTCTTTATCATGCCAGGTGATTATCGTAAGGCTCTGAAACATTGATATTAACTCATATCATGTTGGTTTCAATCTTTGATGTTGCTTCATTAGGGAGAAAGTCAGTATCAAAGAAGTAAATAATCTTGCTGTAACATCTCATCTCCTGTAGCCTAAATTTTTTTCTTTTCGTTTTTCCTGTTCTTTTTTCCCATTTTTTTTTTTTCTGTGAGAGGGCTGACAGGAATCTAATCATAGTCCACATTTCTCAAACATTTTGAGAGACTGATGTCACAGAACAGCAATATCTTGTGATTCTGTTTAAAACTAAACTGATTGTGTGTGTCTGTGTGCATGTGTGTGTGTGTGTGTGTGTGGGTGGATGGATGGACGGACGGACGCACGGACAGACAGACAGATAGACAGATAGATATACAAACAGTCAGACAGACAGATAAAGGTTTGTTTGGGTTTAAGCAGGAAGAAAGGAAAGAGCATGGCCAATTGATTAAGAAGTTCACTTTGCAATCATGAGATCCTAGGTTCAATTCTGCAGCATGGCATTTTGGACATATGTCTTTTATTGTAATGCAAAAGATCCAGCTTTGTTAAATTTTGAAGTGTTATGCTGATTCTGTTTGAGGTCTAAGTTATATAATGTCTGTGTGTGTTTAATGTAATTGTATCAACCATTTATATTAATTCAGATCATATTGTTCATTTGACTGAAGAACAGAATGCCCATTGCCAAAACTAGCTGATATTTATTTATTTTGCTTATATATATATATTACTGCTGTTATCGTGAAAGAAGCATCCTATACACTCTGTAAGTGGTTGGTAAATCAAATTGAACACTAATAACACAGGATTCAAGATGGCTCTCAGTCCTGCTGAGAACATATATATGTGCTGCCCTTCCCCACACTCACACACTCAGTTGAGGGTCTCATGAGTTACTTGATAACCTCACTAGTGCCAGTGCTGTGAAAAAAAGTACCCAAAAACTCTGTAAAGTGGTTGGCATTTGAAAAGGCATCCAGCTGTAGAAGCTATGCCAAAGCAGACATTGGAGCTCAACATAGGAGGACATAATTATCCAATTTGTCATATCCTTTAAACAGTCTATGTAAGCATAGAAGATAGACATTAAACGATGATGATATGTGTGTGTGTGTCTATACATGTGTGTTTTTATCTATATATGTGTTATCATCATCATCATCATCATATACACACACACACACACACATATACTTTGGAAGGAGAGGTAAGAGAACTTTTCTAGAATTACTTTGTAAGGGATGGAAGAATACAATATCATACAAATTTTGAACAGTGACTGAGCAAGAGTTTTGTTTAAAGTAGGATTGTATGACAAAAAACCTTTCCTTTATTTGACCTGAATGTTCATTTTTAAAGTAGTTTTTGTTGTAACATCAAAGACAATCAAAACAAAGATATGCAAAACACACATGAGAAGGATTCAAAATGATCTCTGAGCTATCAGTTTAGATACAAGAGCATTAACATGACAAGGAGGCATTGTTAGAAATCTTACAACACAGCAGAAATAACAATGAGGTGCAAACAGAAGTTAAGTGTTTTTTATGGTCACAAAGTCCTCATATTTTTATTGCCTTTCATATTCACTTTCTCTGACTGAACTTGTTTAAAAAAAGAAAAACAATCTAAGCATTATATTTTTAAACAAACTTTCATAAACAAGTTTTTGTCATACCTAGTTTAATCAAGCTTAGCTCATAACAAATAGATTAAATCAATAAATTGAATACAAAAAAGGAAAGAAAATTGTACTTATATATACATATATATATATTCGTTTTATCTAGTTTCAGCTCACGAGCTGTGGTCATGCTGTTTTTTTTTTCTCTTCTGTGAACGTAAACATGAATTTCCGAGTTGTTATCAGATATTTATTGAATGCTCTAACATGTTCAAACCCGTAACTGTTATAGTTGTTAAGCTAATTGATTATTATATATATATTCTGTCATTTAGTAGTTGATATAAATCTTCATGATTTTATATGTCAAATGAGATTGGATGATTCAATAGATATTCAACACTGATATTGAACAAATTTATAAGTTCATCTTTGTAAGATTTTATTGTCATAAATATTTTATCATTTCCTTTTAAAGAAGTTTTCCAATGTATTTTTCTCTTTCTTTGAAATAATATTTCTACCAGATAGTTTACTAATTCAACAGTGTCTTATATAACAACTTATCATTCTCATCTTGTCTTTGTACTGTGTTGTTTTCTTTCTTCATTATAGAACATTGTTAGCTAAGTGTGGAGTATGTCTTCATTGGGCTGTAGGTTCACTCTCAACCCTATGGTATAGGTTTCAAGAAATAGAAATTGTTACTTGATCTCTACTTTGAACTTACTGAGAAAAATAAATTTTGGAAGAAAATAAATATACATCATAAAGATGAGAAGAAAAGCTCCGTTCTTCAAAGAAGAGCAATCAACAAAAGATTATATAGAAGAAAGTTTTATGAGTTTTTTTCTTCTTTTTTTTTAAACATAAACCTCATGAAGGTAGCTCATTAGTTAATAAAGCACTTCCAGCCGAAAGCTTTAGTATAATGACTATTGATTGAAGTATAAAGACATTTTATATTGCTGGCTTAGGAAATAAGTTTCTAGTAAGGACACTAAATCTTCCCTATTTTTTTTTACAAATTAACTAATACACTAATACACACACACACACACATTTGCCATAAATGTTTTCCTCCGCTTATTTAGTCTTTGTCTAAAATCTCTCCTCATGAAACTCATAACTTAAATCACTACTACATTTTTTTTTCTAATTGGTGCTGGGATAGGGCCCAGGATCTTTGCACAGTCTGAGACAGACTGGAGGTAAGGAGACAAGTATTCAGATTGGACTCTACTAAAATTACCTAAGATGCCAGATGGTGGTGTTAAACCAGTTGATGAAATAAATCTACCAGCCAGTTTTAGGCCATAGTAGGATTTGAACTCAGAATGTAAAGTGCTGGAACAAATACCATGAAACATCCAGTTCAGCATTCTTGAGGTTCTACCTGTCCATTGACTTGGATTCATGCCTTTTTATGAACACTGAAAGAATAAGAGGCAAATTTGACCTCAGTATATTTGAATTCAGAATGCAAGAAGTCAGAACAAGTATCTATTCATGATCTATTATTATAGAAGTTTCCTTTTATTCAAAGACCTCCAACAAGAATTCCATATATTACTGAAATTCAATAATATTACCTCATTATTTGGTGCATGATTTTATTGTATTCATGAACAGATGCCTGTCTTCTGTATTTCTTTGTAAATGTAATTCACAATTTTTCAATTCGTGATCAAGCATACACAAGCAATATCTCATTAAGAAATAAAAGACTGATTAAATTAGGAAGACAATACATTCATGATAAAAAGGAATTGGATTCCAAGTTAGCTTTCTGCTAAATTTCATTGTAGTAATCATCTTAGATTCTGCATCATAGAATGTGCCTAAAATCATCATTGTATTATGTTACAAAGTGATTATTTTGACTAGAAACAGTGTTATCTAAAAGCTCCTATTGCTAAGTATTTAGCTGTATGTAATAAATCCCAGTTTTATAGTCAAATAAATAAGAGAAACTTCACTGCTGGGAATAGTATTGCTAATCTGCTAAGTCGATAAACACCAAGAAATATTTAAAAATTGAAATGAAAGCAACAAAAACTTGCACTACTTTTTCAATCTACTTTTAACATAAAACTTGTGATGCAAAGTAACCATTTTCAAACAAAAATTTGGTTAAAAAATAAATGAATTTGTGAAAAGTTTGCTTCGTTTTTTTTTTTGTTTTTTTTATAGTTTGACTTAATTTTGTTGGAATATTTGCATAAGCTACAACAAAGATAATTGTAAAATTAAGTGATTATACCTGAATAATTATTATCATCAAATGAATTTTTAATTGTATTGTTTTAATTATTGGCTATTCACATCAAATTATATTATTATTTCAGAATCATCATTATCTCCCCCATCCCTGTCCAAACCACCATCATCAATGATTTAACAATTGTTTCTCCATAATAGCACTGTCTGGACAAGCTGGAGAGCATGTTTGTGTGTGATCTTATGTTTTTGTTAATTTGTTGTAGGAAGCAAAATGTAGGGAAAAAATAATTAAAATTTTAACAAACAGATACAGGCATAGCTATGTAGTTAGGAAGTTTATATACAACCACATACTTCCAAGTTCAAACCCTCTGCATGGCTTCTTGAGCAACTGATTTCTACTATAATCTCAAGTTCACTAACGAATTGCAAATGGAACTCAGTAGCCAGAGACTGTGTGGAAGCCTATTGAATATGTATATGTGTCTTTATATACACATGCATGTGCATACACAAACACGCACATATATTCATACTCATATACAAACACATACATGTGTGATACGTTCATTCATTCAATGTCCAAATGTCCATTTTTCTGTACTAGCAAGGGCTAGACAGAGACTTGTTTTGAAGCAGTATTTTACATCCTGATGCCAGCCCTTAATTTTTTTTTTCTCAAATTAGGGATTGTTCTTGCATTCCACTGGTCTTCAGATATGTAGAGTGACCATTCTTAATGTCAACAAGGGACAGAAATATCATATCATCACTTCACTAAAACACTAACAAACAAAGCTGCTGACTACCAACATTCATATGCACATTCATACACACACACACACGCACATGCTTCCAAACAGTTTTTTTGTTTAACAATTCCACTCACAAGGCATTGGTCAGCCTTAGGCTAGAGTTGAAGATGCATGCCAAAGTTTCTATGAAGTGGGATGGACAAAATCCAAAAATTACATGGTTGTAAAGTGAACTTCTTAACTACATTATCTGCACTACACAACCATGTGTTTGTGTGTGTGTGTATGTGTATAAGTGAATGACAAAAGTAGGAGTTATGTAATCACTTTCATTAGCTTACAGCTGTGTTTGCTGTGAAGAACTGTGCACCTGATGTTGAGTGCAAGTGCAACATCTCATAGCTTCCTCAGAGCCATTTCAAATATATACACACAAACATGTATATCATCATCATCATTCAACATCTATCTTCCATGCTGGCAGTCCAATAACTGAAAACAGTAAAAGAATAAAACAGTAAATACATTCAACTTGTGAACTGTCATTTCAAATAATTAACCATAATTCATCTAATTTATTAATCTAATCCAGTGCTCTTTTAATTCATTCAGTATAAGAACTTTTTTCTTCTTGAATATTTTCATCCTAGAATTCACATGAATATGCTGAATTACCTGTTCGTCACAATGAAGATCAGCAAAACAGGTCAGTTTCTAACATTATCTGCCACCAAAATTACCTACAGGTTTTGTTTTTATTTAATTTTTTTTTAATGTTATCAACTATATGATTAATTCACCAGCATTCCAGTTTGTAATAATGCCATCTTGAAGAATATTCAATATAACTAGTTATAAAATATTATCTTAATTATAACTACATCAGCAGTTTAGAAAAAACTAAAAATTTCAAACAATAAAGATGAACCTGTATACAGGTAACATGGCATGTTAAAAATAACAGCCAGATTCTTCTCATATCACACTTTACTGTATTAAAAATGGAAGGAAAGGACATTTTGGACACTGTAGTTTTAGATGTATTGTGTTTGTCAAAAGTTCTGGGATTTGTTACACTGGTAATGTATTTTATCACAGATTGGTTCAATTAAAGCTGAGCCGGGATTAAATAACGTCAAAACTAACCTTAACAATACATAAAACCAGGCTTGTCTAATCAATGTTTATCTACTTCAGTAAATTTTTAATATCCTCTTCTAAAGTAGATATTAACTTCTTATACTTAATCAACACTTAGGAAAAAAGAAGCAGGTATTTAGATTTTGTGGTTGTCATAAATGTACTAACAAAATCCATGAAATTAAATGCTTATAACTATAAATCAAAATTGTCAGTCTTCTACTCAATTCACAAGACAATGTTATTTTTCTGTTTATTGAAAAATGTTTTATTTTAGTCATTTAGTTCTTTTTCTTTTTCTGCAAAGCACCTGTGAATTATTAACTTTTGATTAATTTAGTATGTTAAGTAGCTCTATATATTATATAAGCTTTGATGTATTTCATTTTAGTGTCAGAACATTTCTTTTATATCATTAATTGTCTTTGAAAAAGTATGAATGCCTCAGCATCCAGTGTGGAACCTTGGGCAAATGTCTTCTATTATAGCCCCAAGCCAGCCAAAGTCCTTTGAGTGGATTTGGCAGATGGAACCTCAAAGCAGCCTGTCATGTATGCATGTATGTGTGTAACCTTGTTTAGTTATCATGTGATTAGAATTATCATCATGTAAGGTTGTTTGTTTCCTGTTTTCCATGTCTGGCTTTGGAAAAGTATTACTTTGCTTGAAAACAGGTGACAGTAGGTAACAGAACGGGCATGCAGCCAGAGAAAATCTGATGAACAAATTTCGCCCGACCTATACAAACTTGGGAAAGTGAATGTTAAATGCTGATGATAAAATGCAAACTCTTATTTCCCTGTTAGATGGAAGACTGATGTTTGTACAAATAGAAAAATGATTTTAAATGTTTTCCAATATTTTGTTCAGTCCTTCTCCCATCTGAGTTTAGTTTATGCCAAAACTAACATTGTCTTTACTCTTTCTCTCACAATCAATAAAATAAGCAAGCACTCCTATAAAATAATTGAATCTGTACAAAGTCAATTGTACAGAAAGCTGTGGGTTTTTGTGCCACTGCTGCTGTGCCAGCTTAGTGAAATGTTTTACAGTTTGAAATCTAGTGTTTGGCTCTTCTGACTTCAAGTCATGCTGAAATCAACATTCCATTTCATTCCTCAAGATAATAAATATCATCCACAAATCAATTGACTGTATTGCTGAATTCTTTCCGCTTCAAAATGCTCCTGCTTGGTTGTAGCTATCTGTCTTCTATTACATTACTTACAACATTGAGAAAATTATGAAGGGTTCACAGTTTTATTTCCCTCTTTTTTGTGCATGTGAGGGCCTTGTAGTTCCATGTAAGATGTCTTTGTTCTTATATGAAAATAGTTTATCATTACGATATATATTTCTTTTTCCCAGTGAACTTGCTCAACAGCTACCATTGGAAGTAAGCCCTCATACAATGGACTCATCACATACAAAGACAAACCTACTCCTTCAGGCTCATTTCTCTACTCTTACACTACCCTCCTCCGATTATTACACTGACACAAAATCTGTTCTTGACCAAGCAATTAGAATTCTTCAGGTAAGTTATTCTCCTTTGGTCTTCTCCAGACATTGTTCTGCCTCAAAGAAAAAATGAAACTAAAAATGAAGAAATTTTTTATTTTTATTCCCAAACTTAACCCTTTTGATATCAACCTGACTGAAGCTGCCACTGGTCCATGATATGATCTTTTTTATTTAAAGTGGTTTAAATTAAAATATTCTGTCAAAATATGTTAACTTATGTTCCAAATATCAGTTTAATAACATCAAAGTTATGTTACTAAATTTTTAATTATTTTCAAGATTAATTGAAACAAATGTGGTGTAATTCAGCAGAAATATGCTAACTAAAGGGTTAACATTTATATTATTCATGCTGTTTAATTTAAATTTTCATTAAACAATCTGCTACTGTTGCATACTTTATTAGAAAGAACATTAATGATCAATCGTTGCATTGTTACACTGAAACAAGTTGTCAATGTCAACAATGTTGCCTTCATCGTCATCATTATCATCATCGCAATCACCATCGTCACCATCACTACCACCACTCCACCATCCTCCTCCTTAGCATCATTCATCACCACCACTACAACCATCCTCCTTTACATCATCATTGTCACCACCACCTTCATCATCAGCACCACCACCACCACCATCCTCATTATCATCATCATCATCATCACTATCTCCTTATTACCGTCATCATCATCACCACCAACTACAACATTGTCTCTTGTCTTTTAATTATTTTCTGAATCTGCAATACATCTTCTCATGGGGTGTCTGAATCTCATAGCATCACCTCTGGGGTTTGGATGATAATTATGTACACTTTTAACTCCTTTGTCAAAAATGAACATGTATATTGGCATTAGGAAGGGCATCCAACCACAGAAACCATGCCAAATCAGACTGGAGCCTGATGCAGCCCCTCAGCTTACCAGCACTGGTCAAACTGTCCAACCCATGCCAGCATGGACAACAGATGTTAAATGATGATGATGATGATGACAACAATATTTAGATTAAATTTTGACTTGTTTCAGTCATTTAGAAGTTTGAGTTCTAATTTCAAACCCAACTTGGAGTGAATGCACATATTCAGGAATAAAACAATTTATATACATAAATAAATATAAATTTGTAGCTGTGTGTGTGTGGTAAGAAGCCTGCTTGTCAACCACATGGTTTCAGGTTCAGTCCCACTGGGCAAGTGTCTTCTACAATATATCCTCAACCAACCAAAGCTTTGTGAGTGGACTTGGTAGATGGAAACTGAAAGAATCTCATTGTGTGTGTGTTTATGTTTGTCCCCCACCACTGCTTGACAGCCAATGTTGGTTTGTTTACATTCCCATAACTTAGTGGTTTCGCAAAAGAGACTAATAGTATCAGACTTAAAATTAAGTACTGAGGTTATGTTGTGCAACTAAACCCAGTGAAGAGGTGGCCCTGCATGGCCACAGTCCAATGACTGAAACATCATCATCATTGTTTAACATCTGTTTTCCATGCTGGCATGGGTTGGACAATTTAACAGGAGTTGGCCAAGCAGTAAGCTGTCTAGACTTCAGATTGTTTGTTGTGGCATGGTTTGTACAGCTGGATGCCCTTCCTAAGTGCCAACCACTTAACAGAGTGTGCTGGGTGTTTTTTACATGCCACCACCACCTGTAAAGGACAAGCCTGTATGTATGGATGACAGCGATTTTACTTGGCTTGATGCGTCTTCTCAAGTACAGCAGATTGCTACAACTCCAGGTCCCTTGTCATTTCCTCAGTGGGGCCCAGCATCTGAAGGTTCTTTCTCACCACTTCACTTCACAACTTCCTGGTTTGACCTCTTCCACAAGTTCACTCCACAATTAGAGCTCAGCACTTCTTTAAGTAAACATAAAAGCTATAAATATACAAATACATTCTAAAACTAATGCTAATTGTCTTGTAAAATATCAGCTAAGTAACTATAACTCATCTCAGAACATAGGCATTTAAGTTTCATCTGTGAATTCCATCTTATCTCACTTTTCCCGTGTCTGTTGAGCCAAGAAAGAGCTTCTGTATGGTCTCTTGGCCTGCTAAACATGGAAGCCATATCACCCTCAAACCATCCTATCATCATAAATATGGACACATTAGATAATGCATGAAGTAAAAAATGCCTAGAAAAAATCAGGATGGTCATGGCTAGAATACCTTTGTATCGTAAGCCTGCTTGATCATAGCTAACCTGGGGCTAAACAACAACTACCACCCATGTCTATTTTCATTTATCTCTGCCATATATTACACATTCAGGCCATTAATTATCCACTTTATGTGCTTATGAAATGCACTGAAGGTTTCCTCTTCGGAGTTTATCCCATCCCTGTTCATTAACTGCAATTAAATGAAGACCTGGGGAAGGAATTAATAAATTTTGTTGCTAGAAATAGCATTCAAACCAGAGGCTTTTGGAAATTTGTTTATGCTAAGAATAAAGAAATTGTAAAATGCAAATAATATATTCTTTTCTACTGTAGGCATAAGGCCCAAAATTTTTTTTTGGGGGGGGGGGCAATCGATTAGATCGATCCCAGTACGCAACTGATATTTAATTTATCGACCCCGAAAGGATGAAAGGCGAAGTCAACAGATTGCATAAAGGAAAGCCTTAATGCTATCTATATTATTTATAACTATAATGGGTTATGAGTACTAGCCTGGATAAAGTAGGGGTTCAATGTGGTCACTTGACCTGCTAGAAATAGCAATGAAATCTTCCTCAAATCACACCCTGCTGTCTTGAAAAAGAAAGAATATACTTGGTGACAAACAAATATAAAAGAAAACTGAAATGGTTAAGGCTGGAATATCTGTGATTACAGTTCTGCTCAGTGGCACTTGATATAGAGTTAAACTACTAACTGGTTCTGTTTTGCTTTTAGTTCCTCTTATTACTAATCCCTACATGAAGATAAAACACTTCTATTTTGCCTTTTTCTTCTCTGTGTATGTTTGCGCACGCGCATGAGGTGATAAAGCGTTCGCAATGTTTTATAAATTTAGATGGTAATGATAAAGGGAGGTAACCTTCTAGCACCAAGATTCCCAAATACCTTTTTAATACGAAAAACATAGAAAATACAATAAGAGAAAAAAATCTATAGTACTGATAGTTTTTCTTTTCCTTTATATTTTTTATTGTTGTATAAAAATTAAAGGAATTACCTATTGATATAATTTTGGTATATTTCTTAATAAGGGATTCCAAAATTGATACATAACCTATTTGTTAGGGAAAAGAGTGAATATTAACTCCTTTTAATACGTTTTATACCTTAATTCACCAAATATTTCCTTACTTTTATTTGAAATATTGAAACCCTTAAATATATTTTAAACATGTGGTTTGGGGTTCAGTCCTGCTGCACAGCACCTTGGGGAAGTGTCTTCTACTATAGCACCAGACCAACAAACGCCTTATGAGTAAATGTTGTTGGCAGAAACTGCTTGGAAGCCCATCTTGTGCATATCTTTTATCTATTGCTTGTTTCAGTCATTAGACTGCGGCCATGGTGGGGCACTGCCCTGAACAATATGTTTTTTAGTCAAATGAGTTGACCCCAGTAATTATTGTTAAGTATAGTATTTATGCTATCGGTCTCTTTTGCTGAACCACGAATTTACAGGGACATAAACACACCAGCACCTGTTGTCAAGCGGTGGGGGGGGGGGACAAACAAAGACACATACGCATAAATATATATGTGGTTGGACTACACTCACGGAGTGGTTGGCATTAGGAAGGGCATCCAGCTGTAGAAATACTGCCAGATCAGACTGGAGCCTGGTGCAGACTCCTGGCTTCTCAGACCCCGGTTGAACCGTCCAACCCATGCTACCACGGAAAACGGACGTTAAACAATGACGACCACGTATGTGTGTGTGTGTGTATACACACATACACAACAGGCTTCTTTCAGTTTCCATCTACCAAATCCACTCACAAGGCTTTGGTTAGCCTAAGATTATAGTAGAAGACACTTAACCTAGGTGCCACGCAGTGGGACTAAACCCAGAACCATGAGGTTGGGAAGCAAGCTTCTTACCACAGAGGCATGTGATGGTACAGGGCGTAGTGGTTAGGCTGATGCACTCATGATTGCTAGTTCATGGATTCAATTCCCAGACCGGGCAGTGCATTGTGTTTTTGAGCAAAGCACTACATTTCACATTGCTTCAGTCTCCTTTCAATCCATTGAGAGTGTTGGCCTGCTTACCTAGCCATTGGGGTGGCATCATTTGATGGCTGAAACAATGCAAAGTGCATTGTGACCAGGGATGTGTAACAGCATTTGATAGTCTAGTTAGTCATGTGATATATGTCTATGTTTTTATCTTTGTTTCGGTGTTAGTCACACACACCCCACCACTACCACCACTTCACAACTGCTGTTTATTTACATCCCTATGACTTAGTGGTTTGGCAAAAGAGACAAGTGGAATCTGTACCAGATTTTTTTCTAAAAAGAAGGAAGAACTTAATTACTGGCTCAGTTTGTTTGACTAAAAACCCTTCGTGGTGGTGGTGGTGGTGGTGCCCCAGCATGCCTGCAATCCAGTGACTGAAACAAATATAAAAGATAAAAGGTTGTACAGTGTAAAAGAATGACAGAATAGTAGTGGGGGGAAAAGAATAGTAAATGAATATTGATTTTAAATTTTGGCTCAAGGTCAGTGATTTTGGGAAAGGGAAGTAAGTCAATTACATTGAACCTAGTACTTGTTCTATCAACCCTAGAGGATGAAAGGCAAAGGGGACCTCAGCAGAATTTGAACTCAGAGCATATAAAAACAGATGAAATATTGCTAATCATTCTGCTAGTTTGCCACCTATTTTGTGAATAAAAAAATGGTCTCAAATTTTGGCACAAGGCCATCAATTATATTGACTCCTGTGTTCAACTGGTATTTATTTTATTGACCCCCCAAAAGGATGAAGGGCAAAGTTGTCCTTGGCAGAATTTGAACTCAGAACATTCAGACGAAACATCACTAAACATTTTGCCCAGTGTGCTAACAATTCTGCCTGTTTGCTCTCTCTTTGGTTAGTAAATATTAAAAGTATATAAAGTATAAACTGCATCAGGTTAATCTAACAGGGAACATATCCAGGTGCTTTTAGTTTGAATAAAATGAATTATTGAACTTGGGAGCAGAGAAAGTAAATCTACCTCAGCAGCTGTTGTTGAGAGGTTTTATGTAGTCAATCAGCCAAATAGAATTAGCGACCAAATATATTGGAAATCATACTGCTCTGTTTTATAAAAGAGTGAAGGATGCATTGGATGAAGTAGTCCTGGATTAACATAATGTTCAGAGATAAAGCAAATGGATTTAATGCATTTGGTATAGGTTTGTTCAATAAGGGCTGACCTTGTTTAAACAAGCACTTCACTTGAATCATATTATTAGAATTTTGTTCCTCTTTCTCTCCTTCCATCACTATTACTGCAATGATGTACATTACTGTTGCTGCTGTTGGTGTGTGTGTGTGTGTGTGTGTGTGTGTGTGCGTGTGTGTGTGTGCCTCTGTGCATGTATGTGTGCCTCCGTGTGTGTGTGTGTAAAGGTTTGAAGTAAGAATAGAGTAGATATGCATGGCTTAGTTCAAAATATACATACTTGTGATGTACACAGCTATTTACAGATAGAACTACCTTGTGCTAGAATCAAACTTGTTTCACTCAGTATACTTCTATCTTGTCAAAATCAACATAAAAACTTTATATAAAGTATTTTATCTAAGGATGATAACTTGAGTTATAAGTTATGTCATATCATTGAAAACAACATCAATTAAATGCTTGTTTTTTGCTCTCATGCTTAATATATTGTAACCTTGACACACATTACAGAGATTAACAGAATTCAGAAAATATTCTTTGAATGATAATTTAGGGTCATATTAATGTGTAAATATTATAAATCAGATAAATTGCCTGCAGAGTAATAGGAACTAGTTATTCTTGGAAGTCATAGTGATATTTTTAATGTTACTTGTAAGTTCCTAACCATTCATGTACCAGAATTTAGAAATTGATTTATTCTTATTGATATTGACCTCACTTTTTTAATTCATTATCATCATTTATATCCCGTATCCATACTTGCATGAGGAAGAGGACTCATCATGGTTCAAGTTCTTGTTCAGAGTTACTTGCTCACATATCTCAGTTTTTGTATGCTTTTTATGACTGGATGCCCTCCCTAACACTAACCACTTTACAGAGTGTGCAGGGTTCATTTTATCATAGCACCAGCACTTGAGAGGTTGTCATGTCTTCATCAAGACTAAAGTATCTTCTCAGTTCATATGTTCTCTCAGTTCAATTAGCCAACTATTTTGTAGACAGCACCGGAGGATTTTATCATAGTACCTGCACTAGTGAGGTTGTTTTGTATTTCACAAGTCTATAAAGCTCCTAAAATAAGAGGAAGAATAGAAAAGGGAGTGGTGATAGAAGCTGAGCTTATGGTAAGACTGTGAGAAAAGCATAAGTATGATGGAGAACAAAGTTATTTATCTGAGTGTGTGACAGAAGAGAGATTAATAGAAAAAAACATGCTGAGAGTTGGGTATTATTTTTAAAATGATTTATATGCAAATTTGTTTGTACTTATACCTTTTTATTTAAATTTTTTTTTTTCAGAATGAAATTTATTGTAACATAACATTGTAAAGTGATATCTTTTATTAAACTCATTTGTAGGCCCTTCTTGATACCAGTGCTGATCAAGGGTGGCTTGTGACTAGTATGTGTATCATCAACCTACTTCAAATGGTTCTACAAGGGCATTGGTGTCATGAGTCAACCTTACTTTGTTTGCCACATATCATGACTTATCATTTGGAGAGTTTCAGGTAAGCAACAAAACAACTTAAGACAAACAATGTGGATCAAACCTTGATTTACTTCCACTAGGAAAAAGTTAAACAGTTCCAAAAGCTGATTGTTCTAGAGAAAATGGAGGATCCAATAACCTTTTGAGAATATGGGAAGAGAATTATCATCTATTATATATTGTTTTCTAATATGAGCACAAGTTCACAAATTTGGGAAGAAAGGATGATAATATCTACATGGATCTGTTCTTGGTCCTCTAGTGTTTGTTGCATATATTAACAAAATAGATGCCAACTTCATTTCTGTTCCTGAGTTTAGACATGCACATAACATTAAGCTATACCTGGGGATCATATATGGTATAGACCTTTCCTACACATAATCCTGTAATGGACTGTTGGCTGTAGACAAGTGCATCAATATACATTTTGGGTACAAAAAAAAACATGGAATTTGCCTACTTCCAACTCAGCTTCTACTTTAAAAGTCTGCTGGTGAATATAGGGAGAGTTTACGAAAAAAACAAAAGATGAAGACAGGTGGTGTACAAAACAAACAGATGTATTAGTATAATGCTCAGGAATAGAAAAAGTCTTTTATGTTTCGAGCTTACGCTCTTCTACAGAAAGGGACACAGAAAAAAACAAGGAGAGAAAAAAAAATGTGTGTAGTGGCTAACGATCTATCATGGTGAATATAACTTAGGCATTAATGTCAACAATCAGCTATGTTGGATAAACCACATTTCCAAACTTGTAAAAAAAAATCTAAGGCATCATTCAATAAGACCATTTGCCAGCTGCTCACTAGCTATATATTTAAAGCTACATATGGCTATAGTACATCCACAGTTGCAATTTCCATCTCCAATTTGGAACCCCCATCTTGTCCAGAAACCAGATGAATTCTCTCCATCTGTCACTACGTCTTGAGCAGCTTCTTTATCTAGATGTAACACACTAATGCTTCAATGTCTTGTCATCTTTTCATCAACAGTATTGACCAGTTTTAATTCAGTATTTCTGCCACCTATGAATAAACTCATAAAGTCAAAAAAACAGTATAGTACCCATGACTTTTGGAAACGCTTTTTGAATGCTCATAATTGTCAAAACATGGAATAATTACCTGCACTGATTGTCAGGACCCTGCATCCTTCAAAAACTCCATGCTTCCTGAAATTTTACAGCACTATCCCTGATGTGCCAGTGTTTCCTTCCCTCTTTGACTTGATTTATTGCTGCTTTCTGTTTTTGCTTTAATCTTTTTCTGTTGAGTTGTACTGCACCTGAGCACTGTATGCAAATAAGCTCAATATTATTACACTAATGCCAGAAAGATGAAAAGTAATGTCTATTCTAGCAGGATTTGTACTTAAAACATAAAAAGATGTAACCAAATAACACATGGCATTTTGCCCACTGCTCTCTGATTTTGATAGTCTACCATCTTTTTTATCAGCTGTAATATATTAACAAATGAATGATGTCAGTTATATCCTGGTTGTGAGGATATTTCCATGGCTAAAGTGTGTAATCTATTGAACAGAAATATATCAGGAACATTCTCATAGTTCTGTATTTTTATTGATTAAAACTGACAAAGATATAAAAATAACGATGAATAAATTACTATGTCTGGAGTTAATTATAGAAGTAGTTTTTGCTATAAGATTGCAAGTTGTAAAGAATTCAGTTTGATCAAAATAACAATTTAGGATTAAAGATTTGAATAGTATAAATAGATGAGAAATCCTTAAGGAAACAAACTTGTTTAATGAAGGTTCTAAACCTGAGAAATTTTGATAGCCAAAAAATATTTGTGGTACAATTACAAGAATTAATGTGCCAAAAAGCATGTAGCCATTCTGATTTGGTTTGTTATGTAAAAAAATTAATTTCATTAGAATTGTTTTCTTAAACATCTAATTTTATATTTTGTTTTATTTTGATAAATAAAAACAGGAAACCTAACGGTAATTTAATTGAATGTTTACCTGAATTAATGGCATTGTGTGATGGCAAGTTCGAAGTGTTGTTTTCAATGTTGAAAGATGAAATGCGTCGAGCCCATATTGAACAGGTAAGGAGATGGCTTCCAATATTCTTACAGTTTTTTTGTATCATCATAGCCTGAACTTATTATTTATCATGATTTATTGTCTTTATCAAAATATATTCTTAAAAAGAGAAATTACTTGATGTTGTAATTTTTGGTTCTAAGATTATGTTTCTATTTTCCCTTCTGATTTTTTAATATAAAACAAAAGTAAATGCTGGAATTCATCTGTAGTTCTCTTCTATAGCAGATCATTTTCACTCTTTTTATAAATATTAACCTTATTTTCATCATTGGGTGGACGGCAGAATTGATATGTTGGACAAAATGTTGTGTTACACTTGGTTTCATTCCATTGATTATATTTTGCTTTTGATTCTTCCAAGCAAACTAAAATGACTACCAGTTTTGTCTTAATAGACTAATTCTAGAAGAAGAGGGCCCCAGTATGGCCTCAGATCAATGACTGAAAAATTTTCAAAAATATAATATCAACAATTCAATCCTTTACTTGAAAACCTCTAAAATTGAAATAATTTTTCTAGTGAAAGAGGACCCACAAATGGAAATTTTTTTAAACCACACAGAAAGGCTTTTTTAAGAAAGGGAGTAAGTGGGCATAAAATGAAATTATAAAATGTATAACCAACTGAATTTGAACTATAACAAGCAGATTACATTTAATGAAAAGCAAAACACTCCGAGAGCAAAATTGTTATATGTGTGATACTTGGCTAGTGCTAAATTTATGTAAAACCACCTCTATGGTATATATATATATATATATATATATATATATATATATAAGCTGAGTATGAAAAATGTAAATGGATAAAATGTTTAGACTTTGGTTGCACACCTAAGCTGTTCTCTGTAATTAAGCAGGGGAAAATGTTCAGTGTTGGTAAGAACTCTGGAAAGTGAAGAGCTTTTGTTAAATGACCATCCTTTCTACACAACTATAGAGGTGAACTAACAAGAAAACCTCTACACAGTCACATGACCTGTTAGATATAGCAGCCAAATCTCCCTCAAACTGCACTGTACTGACTTAAAGAAAAGATCATCATCATATTAAATGGTTACAATTGGAATGCTTTTTAATCATACAATTGGAATGCTTTTTACCCAATCAGAGTTGACCAAGAACTATACAACAACAATTGTTATGGCCTTTGCATTTTGAAACTGGATGATCTCATGCCTTCTCCCCTTGAGTATTTCTGATTCATCCTTCCTCTCATCAATGATATTGTGTCTAGGTCCTGTTGTAATAACTATGTCTAGCCCATCCTCAGCAGAATATTGATCCTCTGCAATTCCTTTCCTGAACATGTTTTACAACTGTTCAGAAACATTAACCACATCATCTCACCAGTACTAGCATAGTTAGGGTGTGTGCTACACAGGACAGCCCTTCATTTTGCCACCCTTGGACCCCAACAAAGAATACATATTATCTATTGCATACCCAAAAGTGGTGCCACCCCCTCTAGCTATGCTAGTGCTCACCAGTCTCAAAGGGCTTACAAAGGATATGTGTGCAACTCCTTCCTTTATACTAAATCAATGAAAATATTTAAAAAGTTTGAATAAAAAGATTTAGGGTAGTTTCATTTTGGAGTCAATAAAGGAAAAAAATTAAAATCTCAAAGTAAAGTCTACAACCAGATTTAAATTCTTAATTCACGGTTTGAACCTTGTCAATCTCTAGCAATGACTGATCTTATGTTTGTCAACTGCAAGGAAAATCTTTGGCTAGGTCCCACTAATGGTTGATTAGATGAGTGAGTGATCAAAACTCATCAAAGCTTTGAAGCCAATTATAAAATCATAGCTCATAATACATTCATTGAGGAACTTGAAATCCTTTCCAAATGTATGTTTATTCCTCCAACTATTCTAACAGCAAAATTTAGGATAGAATTCCTGTGAAAATCAAAGATTTTAATTTCATTACAAAACCGGTACTGGTTGAATTTAAAATTTATAAGTATTGTTACAAACAAGCTTAAATTGTAAATTTAGCAATTTAAACTTTGCCAGTCACTCAAAAAAGTTAAATGGCTTCTTCAATATACTGTAAAAAAATGATTAGTATCAAAATAGGCAGCACACGTAATGGAAATTTCAGATAAATTTAGCACTTCACAAGAAACAATGTTTGTAATCAGGAGCCAGTCTCTATAAACTGATTGTTATTTCATTTGAAGTTGTGTATATATATGTGTGTGTGTGTGTGTATTTATATATATATATGTATGTATATATATATATATTTACATATATATGTATATATATGTGTGTGTATATATATATATATCATCATCATCATCATCGTCATCATAATTTAAATAATTTGGGAAACAAATTTCCAAATCAATCAGGTACAAGCCTTTAGCATTACATACATCTGCATATCATACAGTGGGGTCTTGATTATCATATATTTATATATTTATCTAGAAATATACAAAATCTATAATAGAAATCAATAATAATTCAGTTTTTGGAATTAATAGATATGCGGGTATTCTATTTCAGATAATACAAAAAGATAACCTAATGAGTATATCTGAAGTTAAACTCAAGGTATCTATTTGTACATCATGAAATAAAACGGTATTAAAGTGTTATTCTTAGGTGTATTATATCTCGACCCTATCATATGCCTTGAGAAAGGTATATATGTCATTTGAAGAAGTCAAAGTGGTGTTGGCCACAAGGAAGTCTATTATAAAATATAAAGATAAAGTACGGGCAAGAAAAGACGCAAGAGATTGTTTTGATACACCCATGGGTGTCCCTGATTCTGCCCAAGTTACCAATCTTTTATCTGAACTAGATATAGAATTTACAAATATAGAGGGTGGTCTTTATAGGGACAACCTAATACTTATAACCAGGAACTGTACTAATTGGTCATTAGAATACCTTAAGAAGAAAATGTAGAAGTTCTTTAAGAATTATGGCCTAAGTACTAGGGTCATTTTCTTCAACTAAAATTCTTCAAGGTGTTGCCCCAGCATGGCCACAGTCTAATAACTGAAGCAAGTAAAAGATAAAAGATAGCTTTAATGTACTTTATTCTCTTTTAAGGTGTATCAAATCCTAACAAAACTACCACAGTTGGAAGTCAAGATGCATCTAAAAAAGAATGCATCAGATGATGGTGCAGATGAAAATCAGACGGTAGAAATTGCCATTACTGCAGGTAACATCCCTATCTTGATTTGTAAAAATTTTATACCATTATTTTGTTTTAGTTTTTATTTTGATTTTTGAGTCTTCAAACAGAAACATGTATGTAAATAAGTTTATAATGTAAGGCTGCTTTTATACCATACAAGTGAGGAGATCTGTAAATCAGTAATTCTTTACCTTTTTTCTTTTTATAGGGCATCCCTTTTAAGTTGTTGTTATGCCTAGTGCATACCTAAGTAGCGAGTAAAGTATCATGACTAAGCTAAATTAACATAGACAACAATGTATAAATTTTACTCTATGGATAAATTGTATAAGCTTTTAATAAATATTTATCTTACATATTAAAACTGAAAATGTCTGCCTGTGTGTGTGTGTATCGGTATGTCCTCGTTTTGCGCCATAACGGCTCAACCAATTCTTCTTAAACTTCACACGCACATTGCTTATGTGTCTGGAGAGGTTTTAAGTATAAATTGATTTCGAAAAAATGTTCAAGTAAATGGCGGGAGGAATAACATTTGGGCATGAGTGAATGGTGGAAGT
The DNA here is from genome assembly GCF_006345805.1 of Octopus sinensis. Taxonomy (NCBI): domain Eukaryota; kingdom Metazoa; phylum Mollusca; class Cephalopoda; order Octopoda; family Octopodidae; genus Octopus; species Octopus sinensis. The sequence continues at coordinate 170,058,621 of NC_042997.1, forward strand.
AATTATTTTTAAGCTTCCAAGGGAAATAACCACCAAGGGAAATAACCCTTTCATTTTCAGTATGCTTATTTCTTAGTAAACAAGTAAATAGTATTCTCCTAAACAATAGATCCACTTATTTCGGTTAGTGGCTTATTCACAAATATAAACACTAGTGCTGCTGAGGGTAATATTGTCTGGGAATGCACAAAAGCATTTTTTCACAGTTAATTATTTTGAATTGCTATTATTTCATATCTGATTAGCTTGTTATTACATAACATGTTTCATGATTTTAGTATATATACCTTATTAGTATTTCCTCCTAAAATCTATATACACAGGAATGTATTAAAGCCATTTTCGGGACTACTTTATTTAATTCTTACAATAGGGTAATTAATTTCATGTTATTACATAACTGACTTCACAATTTGGGTATTCATAACTTATTGGGAATTCCTAAAAACAAGATCCTTTGTAAGACAGTTTGGTATTCTCAGTAAATATACAAAAACCGTTTTAAGGGCTACATACTTTGTATTGTTGTTACTGGATTAGCAAAACAATTATGAGAACGAAACCAAGGGATAAGCCCACTTTCCCGGGAATTATCAGGTATGTCAGCTACTATATATATATATATATATATATATATATATATATATGCTTATTATAGCCTCAGGCTGACCAAAACCTTGTGAGTGGATTTCATACTCAGAAACTGAAAGAAGACTGTCGTATATATATGTGTGTGTTTGTGTCTTGTGTTTGTACTCCCACTATTGCTTGACAACTGATGTTGCTGTGTTAACATTTGCGTAACTTAGCGGTTTTGTAAAAGACACTGACAGAATGAGTACTAGGCTTACAAAGAATAAATCCTTTGGTTGATTTCTTCGACCAATGGCAGTGCTCCCGCATGGCCGCAGTCACATGACTGAAACAAGTAAAACAATAAAAATTTGTGCCATTTTAATCCCAAGCAAGGCTGGGTATCTCTGCTAGTGCTTATAAAGATACTTATATAGGAAAAAATTTTATGTCAACTACAATTTTTACCAAGTGGATGTTTTTAAAATGGGGATTAATAAACTTTTGTTATTGTAATTATAAAACATGTATACTCTTACGCACACACATTTAGGTGCAGGAGTGGCTGTGTGGTAAGAATCTTGCTTCCCAACCACATCTCTTGGCAAAAGAGATCACTGCAATATGCACTAGGCTTACAAGGAATAAGTCCCAGGATCGATTTGTTTGACTAAAGGCGATGCTCTATCATGACCGCCCGCAGTCAAATGACTGAAACAAGTAAAAGAATAACATAAAGAATCTAATATATATTTTATATTATTTACTATAAACGCAAGGCGTCAAATCTTTTTTGAAGTGGGAGATTATATTGACCCTAGTGCTCAACTTACACTAAAATGATGAAAGGCAAAGTCAACCTCTGTGGCATATTAATTCAATATATAAAATCAATTTCAAAAACCTATAACTGCAGTAGTCAAAGATTACTTGTTGCATCTTAATCTCATTATTGTTAATATCTGACAAAAATTCACAGAATATTATTAATATTTCTATATTTTGAAACTCAAATTTGAAAACATTTATGAAACAAGTTTCATTTGTAGAACTTGGAAAATACATTCGTGTTTATTTTGCTTATTTTGGTATATTTGGTTGTGTATGTGTGTTTGTGTGAGTGCGTTTTAAGATTAGGTTGTTATAGGCTATTCTTATTCTAGCTGCTAAACTCTCAGAGCAACCAACCCACTACAGATTTGGTTGCCTAGGTAGCAGAAGCTATTAACTACTTCTAGTTTTTTCCCCTAGCATGTGATGGAATCTGTTTTCTGTAAATCTTCACTGTTTGTTGCCCCTGTGAATCTGCCACACAAAAACTATCTTCCCAGTTAACCTTCCTTTGATATTGCTGTACCTTTTATGTGTCCATAGCTTACACTGGGTACATCATATGGAGTTTCTACGCATGCCTTCTCTACAGATCAAGCAGGGCCATCTACCTGAAGTTGTTTGTGATTTGACAGCCTTCCAACTTGAGAGTTTTTCAGAATCATATTAAAAAGATGACATAAACATTTACTTTAAAAATATATTTTTGTTTATTTACTATCAATTAGTTGAGGGTAATCAATCACTGATCCTAAAACAATTTGTTACAACCTCACATATACAGATATTAAGTTCTCCTAAAAATTTAATTGTATTCATAACTCTGTTCACACAGGAGGGCACCGTAATGCAAAACAGTGGATCAAAGTGTATGCTGACCAAGAATATACTTTACAGTTGGAATTATCCAAAATTAATAAAACAAAAGTAAGTATTGTAACATATTTAATGTTTACTAACTTTTTTTTCTTTCTTGTAAGAAATTAAATTTCTCAGATAAAAAGAAACTATAAAGATTTTGAGATAAATCTTAGTTCCATCTGGACTAAGAGTATATATTTAAACAATGTTATCTATTACTAAAATATCTAAATATATATGTAAAATACTGAAAATTAAATTAAAAATCAAAACTATGATTTTGTTTTTTTTTGTTTTTTTCAGAAACCTGACACTAAAGCTTATGTTCCCAAATTCCCTAAAGGTAAAGACGAAGGGTGGATATTAATTTTAGGAGAGATAGAATCACAGGAACTTATTGCTTTAAAAAGAGTTGGTTATGTACGCTATCATAGCCGGCCTCAGCTAGCCTTCTTCACTCCGGAAAAACCTGGTCGTTTCATTTACACATTCTACCTGATGAGTGATTCATACTTGGGACTGGATCAGCAATATGATATCTTCTTGGATGTATTGCCTTCATAATGTATATATAGTTTAAGAAAAAATGAAAATGAATAATCAGATACTTCGTTATTAAAAGACTTTGCTGGATAAATGTGTTGTTTCTTTTTCATTGGAGTAAATAATTACCGTGGAAGAAATTTTGTTTTTGATTCAAGAAAACTAAATGCGACTTTTTTTAATTCAACTTTAAAATTTATTGCTCTGTTTTCATGCCGGTTGGGTCCAAACTACCTTCAACTAGACATCAATATTATAAATATTATAGCTATTGTTAAAGGCAGCAAGCTGGCAGAATCATTTGCACACCAAGTGAAATCCTTAGTGGCATTTCAGCTATCTTTGTGTTCTTAGTTCAAATTCTGCTGGGGTCAACTTTGCCTTTCATTTCTTTTGGGGGTCAATAAAATAAGTTTCAGCTGAGCACTAGGGTTGATGTAATCAACTTAGCCCCTCCCCAAAACTGTTGGCATTGTGCCAAAATTTGAAACATATTGATATTCTTTTCTACTTTAGGAACAAGGCTCAAAATTTTGGGGGAAGGGGCCAGTTGATTAGATCGACCCCAGTATGCAACTGGTACTTAATTTATCGACCCCAAAAGGATGAAAGGCAAAGTCAACCTCGGCAGAATTTGAACTCAGAACATAAGGACAGACGAAATACCGCAAAGCATTTCGCTAATGTTTCTGCCAGCTCACCACCTTAAACCGATATAAATACTGTTTGAATTATATGCACCTATGGCATAATTATTCAGATTTTTCATTCTTTAGTTAATAAAGGAGGGGTAGTTTGTGCCCCTAACTTTTTCAGTTCCTCTTGGGCTGGGAGGAATCAGATTAACTGAGTGAGTGTATGATGGCTTTTATATTTACATTTGAACTTTTAAAGGGAAAATGTAATTGAAACAATGCAAAGAAGAAATGTAAAAAGTGTTTAGTATGGAGTATAGCATATCTATGTTAATAAACGCAAAATTCTGTCTGTTGGGAAGCCTTGTATCTCAGTCTACATTTGTTCTACATAGACATATTATATCTTTTTAGAATCAGGATGATCTCAGGATTGAAAACCTGCCCTTCATTTGGTTCTTGAACATCCATCATTGGGATCTGATTAAAAAGCATTTTGGTTGCTATTTCTAACAGGTAAAGCTTGGCTGATTCATGCCATCTTGGTTGGCATTTGTCAGATGACGTCAGAGATCAAGGGAGAGATAAATGACATTCGCTTCATTAATTTTATGTTAAGATAAGAACTTTGGGACAACTTGACCAACAGTTGGAATTCAACTTGTGACTGGAATGATAGAATGATTGCATTACAGAATTAATTCTTATCAGTCCTTATCCTCTGATCAAACACCACTGGGGCATATAGTCATTATAGACATATTATAGTCATGCTATTTAGCTCCCTTTAGTTTTGGGTCACAGGCCCAATTAGCTCCTCTGCAGGAGCTAGCTTAAAAGTCTGTACAGAGTGCGGCTTTTGAGCTAGTGCTCGATATAGGATGTAGTAATTGTTGTTGTTACTGGCTTTCTTTCAGGGTGTAAGATTTTGATGGCTCCCTCCCATGATCTTCTGTCATACATTGAGTAGCTGAGCTACCTGTGTGAGGTTAATCCATAGGGTATGTAAGCATTAATAAGAAAACAGACTGTTGGAAAATGTATACAGTTTGTTAAATAAAGACAGCTTGTAAAAAAGTAAGCAGTTAATGTGAAAAATCTAGTCAGATATAAATAGTCTTAGTTTTCATGCAGTCCTTCTATGGCATGTAACATAGGGCAAAGAAGATGGAGGTGGTGGAGTGTATGTAGGAGTGGGGGGTGTCAGAAAATGCCTTCTTAAGTCTATCCACCGAAACAGTCTCTTTCCTACCATTAATGTCAATAGTAAAAAGCTTGTCTGTATGTTGAAGAATCCGATAAGGTCCTGTGAATAGTGGTGTGAGAGGGCCTCTCACAGAGTCATTGCATAAGAATACATGGGTCCACAAAGCAATATCCTTAGGGATGGCAGATTTCGCTGTTTGTAACTGAGTGTTCATCGGCAGTAGATCAGAGAAGTATGACTGCAATTGGCCAATGTAGATGGAAAGATCCTGGGTAGCCATATCCATTGGTGCCAACATCTGGTCAGGCAAAGTTAAGGGTACTCCATACAGCAGTTCAGTGGAAGAATAATCCAGATCTGCTTTAATAGCGGATCGACAACCTAATAGAACGATAGGGAGATATTCGGTCCATCTTTGCAGGTCTGATGAAGCCGAAGGGCTGCTTTCAGCTGACAGTGGAACTGCTCAACCATTCCATTTGAAGCAGGATGGTAATTTGTGGTATGCAAATGTTGCACTCCCAATAGGCGTAACAGTTCACAAAAAAGATGAAACTCAAATTGCCATCCTCAGTCAGTGGTGATCCTTGAGGGAACACCAAAGTGAGAGATCAAAGCACAAGCTACCAATTCAGTGGAAATGTCCACTAAAGGGATGGTTTCAGGCCAACGAGAGAACCAATCGATGTAAGTAAGAATATAAGTGTATCCACAACTGCTGGGCCAAGGACAAACTAGGTTGATGTGAATATGGCAGAAATATGTGTCGAATTTTCCTAATGGAGCACAGATATGTCAGTGGACTTTGGAACATTCAGAACAAGCCCAAGCAGTAATATGCCAGCGCATATCCAACCAGAAGAAACGAGCCATAATAACCCTGACTGAGGCCACAATGCCTGGATGGGATAAAGAATATAGAGTGTCGAACATGATTCAACAGTGATTGTCAGGAACCAGTAGTCTCAGTGCATCTGTAGAGATGTCACAGAGAATATTTCTGTCTGTTGACGATAGAAGTATTTGAATTGATAGTGCAAGTATACAGAAGAGGAGGTGTCAAATGAAGAGGCAGTTGATTGGAAGCTATTGTGACCAAACCTATTGCAGCGACGATGAAACAGGAAGTCTTGATAATGTGTCAGCTGGGATGTTTTCAGGTCCTGAGATATGATGGATGTCATTCATAAATTGCAATGTAAAATCCAGGTGTCGAATCTCCCTCGGCAAGTACTTGTCCAACTTTGAATGAAGGGCGAATGTCAACAGTTTATGGTCAGTGAAGATCACAAAATCTCACCCCACTAGAAAGTGGTAAAAGTGTTTGACTGTGAGGTAAGTGGAGAGGAGTTCTCATCCAAACATACTATATTGTGTTTCAGTGACTTTTAAACAGTGTGAGAAGAACGCCAATGGTTGCATTTGTCCATGAATAATTTGTTGCAAAACTGCACATAATGCAAAATCTGAAGCATCAACTGCTAATGCAAGCTTTACTCCTGGAATAGGATGGGTAAGATAAGAGAGTTGTGCAAGTTCTGATTTCACTGTATCAAAAATGCATAACTCGACTGGAGAAGGGGAAACATCTGTGTTGTTCTTTCTATCCTTGAGTAGGTTGGTCAAAGGTATTAGTTTCTCTGTGCAGTTGGGTATAAATCTGCAATAAAAGTTAATCAGCCTAGGAAATGGCAGAGCTATCACAATGAGGTTGGAGGTGGGAGCTGCTGGATTGCTTCCACTTTCACAGGAAGTGGACAGATGCCATCAAAATCTATGATGTGTCCCAGGAATTCCAAAGTGTTTGAACCAAACTTTTGCTGGGTTAACTTTAACGTTGTAGGATTGCAGATGTCAAAATAGTTGGGTCAGATGTTGATCAAGTTCAACAGTAGCACTGGCGATGAGGAGGTCGTCCACATATGCAAAAACGAATTCCATACCATGAACAATTTCATCCATGTACTGCTGGAATGTGCTTGCAGCATTGCATAATCCAAACAGCATGGACAAAAACTCAAGAGAACCAAATGGTGTAGACAACTGTTTTTGGAATATCTTCCGGGTTCACTGGGATCTGGTGGTATGTATGTACCAGGTCTATCTTGGAAGAAACGGTGCATCCATGTAGAGTAGATGGAAAGTCCTACAGATGAGGTAGAGGATACCTGTCAGGGGTGGTGGTGGTGGTGTTGAGACATCTATAATCCCCCACTGGGCGAAAATCAGCATCACCTTTACAGGCCATGTACAAAGGAAATGCCCATGGGCTCGTAGATGGCTGGACCAGTCCTAGCTGGAGCATGTGTTCAAATTCAGCTTGAGCTGCTTTGAGCTTGTCCAGTGCCAACCGACACAGACAGGAAAAAATAGGAGGTCCCTTCATGGCGATGAAATGTCCCATGGAGCAAACAGGATCAGTAGGTTTAAATGACAAGTTAGTGAGCTCCAGAAAAGAAGCAAGCAATGCATGATATTGGTCTCCTGAGGCAGCAATGAAGAAAGAGGGACTCACAAGAGCAACAAAAGAATCCTTTCCAGGAGTTGACAGAGAGGTGGTAACGTTGAGAAACTGCTGCCTTCTCACATCTGCCAGTAGTGATGTAAGAAATCAGCACCCAATGTTGGATAAGACAGATCAGTGATGATGAAAATCCATTTGAAATCTCTACATTAAACGATGATGATGATGATGATGATGATAGATACATCCAAGGATAAGGATATCTGCCCAAAGGTCCGGATAGCAGAGTGGTTGACAGCATACAAGGATATATTGGAAAGATCAGCCTTGGTCAAGGTAAAACCTAAGGGCCAAATGCTCACACTGGCTCCAGTATCAACCATAAGAGACTTAGAAGAGATGATGTCTCTTACGAAAAAAGCACAATACAGAGTAGAACTGACCGCGAGGACCTCTGACGTGCCCTGGGCCTTCCATGTTAGTTTTCCTATGGAGAGTAAAAACATGGCTGTATACATCATCTGGCTTGGTTCTTGAAATGCCAATGGTACCTACAGTGTGAGGTGTTCGGAAAGATTGCCTGACTGCAAGGAGAGGAAGAATGATACCTAAAACATGGTCTGGAAGAATGAACATTACACATGTGTGAAATTTAGTGTGCCAAGTCCTTAATGCCCTTGAGGGTTGCTGTATGACCTGAAAGTTCCACAGTGGAGGAGTCCTGGGCAGCTGAAGAAGAAGAAGCAACAGCTACTACTCTGCTGGCTGTGGAAGATTCCCTGGAGAATTCCAGTATCTTGTCCACCAACATAGCTATCTGGTCCATCAAGCTGCCTTCCACCATCAGAGCTAAAATCAGTTGCACATTGAGCGGCCAAGAGAAGAATAACTGTTTCACAAAGGAGCTTTCTTCCATAGAACCATCAGCTAACTCGTGGATACAGTGCAAAAATTCAGTCAGGGACCTGTCCCCGAGATGCTCATCTTCCAGGAGCATACAGAAGCAGCTTTCGGAGGATTTGGAATTTCTGCAGAGCACTTCCACCTTAATAGATCTGTAGGAGGCATCAGGTAGAGTATCCTTGATGAGGTCCTTGATTGTAAGTGCAAGAACAGAAGGGATGCCACTAATTACAATGTACAGTCATTGCTGAGCTGATTGAATGTTGTTTGCCATAAAGTAAGACTTGAGTTGGGTGAACCGCATGCATGTGTCACCATGATAGTGGGGAAGTGTGGTACGACTCATCTTCTGAAGAGAAAACTGAAACACACATGCAGAAGGAATACAAGCCAATCAAAACCAAAATCCAGAAAATGTGGTAGGGAAGAAAATTCCACAAGTGGCAGTGAGAATGTGAGATGAAGACAAGGATGAAAAAGAAACACAAAATTGTACCTGAGTATAAAGAATGCGTATAAATGATCCTGAAGAAAATTTCAAGTGACAAAGGAAGAATACATGATGTCAACTTGAACCAGTAGACCAAAACTGTAAGAAGAATGTATGGTTTCCATGCCAGCAGAAAGAGCTGGAAAATACCACATTGTATAATTGTACAGAGTTATAGTCTAGGCGGTGAGAGTTCTCCAGAATACAACAATTTCAGCAGAAATTCCTGGTATAGAAAAATATGCAGGGTCACCATAAGAAGTTGTTAACACATGTTAAACCATGAAGAAAACATGTCTGAAGTTGAAAAGTGAGAAGAAATGCATATTCTGAGTTGGATTCACCACTGTTGCAAGGTTATCAATGTTACAAATGATGGTTGGTTACTGTAACCTTGAACCTTCATCCAATATAAAAAGAATTGAGGCTATGACATGTCCTGGTTACTGCTGGAACCAGAGATTAATTAAGAAGCAAAAATCCTCATGTACGAAGGATCAAAAGGCATTCTTGGAATAAACTAAAGAGACTTCCTTGAACTTCACAAATAATTTAATACAATTCAGCACAGGTGGAAATTCACTGATGACATACTTCAGTTGAAGCAGTACACAAATAGAAAAGTGTACATATCTTCCCTTGTCGCATTCTGTGTGAGGAAATTAAATTAATAATGTATGAGGGGATTTTGTACGCCACTTAGGCTTACTTCTAGTGAATGAGTAAGCCATGCACATGGTGTGCAACTTGATAACTTTGAAATACTAGGCTGCTCCTCTGAGGTATTTGTTTGCTTAGGCCCATGTAGTAAAAACTGTGCGCTCTCAAACACAGAGACATATTTAGGTTGAAGTCCAACGGTTGAAAAGAGAGCAAAATCCGGTGAGCTGGCAGAAATGTTAGCACGCTGAGCGAAATGCTTAGCGGTATTTTGTCTGCTGTTACGTTCTGAGTTCAAATTCTGCCGAGGTCGACTTTGCCTTTCATCCTTTCAGGGTCGATAAATTAAGTACCAGTTACACACTGGGGTCAATGTAATCGACTCAATCCCTTTGTCTATCCTTGTTTGTCCCCTCTATGTTTAGCCCCTTGTGGGAAATAAAGAAATAAGAGAGCAAAATCCTGCAGCTATTCAACATATAGCCCCAAAGACTGCTGGCAACTAAAAAATCTTGAACATTCCACGGCTCAATGAGATTAGTAAAAGGGACATAAATCTGATTTCTTGGAAGCTTCTAAAATGTTTGCCAAGGAAAATCACTGTGGGTGACTTCCATGGTTCGCCAGCATAAAAGAGGTAATAATAAACCTGTTGCGAATTACATAACTCCTACAAGTTCAAAATTAGCAAGTCCAAGGGAGCAAAGATCCAAGTACTAGTGGTGGTGGTCATGGTTATTGTGGTGATGATGATGGTGGTGGTGGTGGTGGTGATAGTAGTGATTGTGGTTGGTGATGGCAGTGGCAGCCATAGAGAGAAGAGTTAACTTAATGAAAGACCAGTAGTTATAGGTTAATGAGTGAACATTTGTATCAATCAGAATACTTTTCTCATAGATCTACAACAGGTGTCGGTAGCCTTCTTCTGTTCATAGGCCAGACAGCTGTGAGGTGATAACCATTAAACTATTATGTTCTATAATATCTATAGATACCATAATTTCATTTGGGGACTACAAGTTGGATCATTTTGACTGGTAGGTCAGCTTAGGTCACAAGGCCTCAAATTGCCAATTTGTATTTGTGTGATAGAAAAAGCAAGAGAGAGTACATGAGTGAATGCAATGGGTTTAACTCATTAGTATTCAGATTACTCGGTCACATGTGATGCTTATTATTGATGTTCTTTCTAATTAATCATGAATTATCTTGTAGCTTCAAGATTTCAAAGATGTGATTCTTTATTTTTTAGAATAACTTCCTTGGGTAGGTGTGAGAGGTTGGATCTGGTCAGTTTGAACTGGCAGAATATTTGGGCCAGATATGGCCTGTTTAAATGCTAAAGGGTAATGTATTAGGTGTTTAAGTAGTACTCTAGTTTAGAGGTTTGGTCATGGATTAGTAACCTATTTCTTTACTACCCACAAGGGGCTAAACACAGAGAGGACAAACAAGGACAGACAAACGGATTAAGTTGATTATATCAACCCCAGTACGTAACTGGTGGTTATTTAATCGACCCTGAAAGGGTGAGAGGCAAAGTCGACCTCGGCAGAATTTGAACTCAGAATGTAGCAGCAGACGAAATACCGCTAAGCATTTCGCCCAGCGTGCTAACGTTTCTGCCAGCTCGCCGCCTTTATTAGTAACCTTTTAAGACTTTGTCTTTGGAAAGAAGACTTAGACTTTTGAACTCATTGTTTTTGCCATGTGAAGTATGTACAACTTTCATAAAAGATTCTCAAGTTTTTGTGTTTAGCCTTTATGAAGATGCTGATGATTTGTATTGTGTATTTATTGTTCATGGATATGATGCGAATTGTGGGTTTAATTCTAATTAAAAGATAGTGCAGATCAAATTGTCCAATTGAAATAAGTAGGGAAGAAATAGAAAAAGACGATAGTTTAATCCTACATTAAAAAGGACAATTTGATTATATAATACCATAATTGGCAGGTTTCATGATTTGCAAGGAAGCAAATTACCAGGTATATTTTATGTTCATGATTTGCAAGGAAGCAAATTACCAGGTATATTTAATGTGTATTTATATACTTTTTCAAAATGAGACTTTTATTATTTAACCACCATAATTGTTAGTGTATGACCTAATTTTTAGTTTTAGTAGTTGCAGTTTCATTCACAATGTTTATGTCCTTAAAAAAGTATTAAGTGTCATGCAAAAATCATTTCCCTCTTGCTTATAAACTTGAAGCACAATGTCTTATTGAGAACCATCATAATTCTTGTTTTTATATCCACATTTCTCCATTTTTTTGTTTCGGTTAGATATGCATGCCTACAAAACAAACATGTTTTCTATCATCTTATTTCATTACTGCCCACAAGGGGCCACACACAGAGGGGACAAACAAGGACAGACAAATGGATTGAGTTGATTATATCGACCCCAGTGCATAACTGGTACTTATTTAATCGACCCTGAAAGGATGAAAGATAAAGTCAACCTTAGGGAATTTGAACTCAGAACATAGTGGCAGATGAAATACTGCTAAGCATTTCGCCTGATGTGCTAACGTTTCTGCCAGCTCACCTGTTTTCTATCATCTGTCAACTCCTGAATTATGTTGTGATGTTGAAGCTTTAGAGGAAAATTATATCAACCACAGAGCTCAACTGGTACGCATTTTCTCAACCCATTGATAGAATTTGAAAATAATGGTTTCAAATTTTGGCATAAAACCAGTAATTTTAGGGGAAAGGAATTTTGAACTCAGAACATAAGGAGCCAGATGAAATGTTACTAAACATTTTGTTTGACTTGCTAACATTTCTACCTGTTTGCCATTCAATATATAATAATATCTTTTATTTTGGCACTAGATAACTTGTGCATTGTAAAAGTGAAGGGCAAAACTGAGCCAAACAGGATTTCAAGGAAGACACTAGATATAATAAAGTGTTATATGCAGTGATGTTCTCTTTGTGTTACCCAACCACCTTGAAAATAATAAAGATAATAATCATTTCTTACATTGGTACAATGACAAAAATTTTTAATCAGATTTATAGTCAACTTAGGTGCAGGAGTGGCTGGAACCACATGGTTCCGGGTTCAGTCCCACTGCGTGGCACCTTCGGCAAGTGTTGTCTACTATAGCCTCGGGCCGACCAAAGCCTTGTGAGTGGATTTGGTAGACAGAAACTGAAGGAAGCCCGTAGTATATATGTATACATATATATATAACTTGGTTTTGTACTCTTACTCTTTCTCTTTTTACTCTTTTACTTGTTTCAGTCATTTGACTGCGGCCATGCTGGAGCACTGCCTTTAGTCGAGTAAATCGACCCCGGGACTTATTCTTTGTGAGCCCAGTACTTATTCTATCGGTCTCTTTTGCCGAACCGCTAAGTGACGGGGACCTAAACACACCAGCATCGGTTGTCAAGCAATGCTAGGGGGACAAACACAGACACTCAAACATATACACACACATACATATATATATACATATATACGACAGGCTTCTTTCAGTTTCCGTCTACCAAATCCACTCACAAGGCATTGGTCGGCCCGGGGCTATAGCAGAAGACACTTGCCCAAGATGCCACGCAGTGGGACTGAACCCGGAACTATGTGGTTGGTTAGCAAGCTACCTACCACACAGCCACTCCTGTGCCTATATATATGTATATATATATATATAACTTGTTTTTGTACCTTATTTATATATAAAATACGGATGCCAGTCATTGATATTATTATTAAAGTGCTATGCTGGCAGAATTATCAGCATATTAGACTAAATGCTAAGTAGCATTTCTTCCAGCTTTATCTTCTGTATTCAAATACCACTGAGGTCAAGTTTTCTTTTTATCTTTTTGGGGTCGATAAAATAAGCACCAGCGGAACACAGGGATCGAAATAATTGACTTCCCCCTCCCCTCAAAATTGCTTGCCTTGTGTCAAAATTAGAATTTTCTTCTGGTCGAGTAACCCAGCCCACTCAAAAGGTCCCTGAATAAAGATTGTTTAAGGATGTTGAACGAAACACCCATGTTTCCAGAGGTGAATTATTCAAACCCCATAGAATCCTTCTCAACACATGGCCATGATGCTCCCCAACTACTTCTGCTCGTGATCAGAGATGCACATATCGTCAGCCACTAATGGACATGGTCAACTGGTTAAGGTCAAACAACTGACAAGCAAATCTGTGGTATTGAGCAGAATATTTGCTGTAGCCCATCTTTTATACCAAGACAAAACAATGTACATGATAACATTTCCAATCAGTTAAGATCAGAAGCCATGAGAGCCACTGTCTGGTACTGCATCAGGGCATAATAATTTATTATTATTATTATAATGATAATAATTATTATTATTATTATTAAGGTGACAAGCTGGCACTCATTTGCGCATAGAACAAAATGCTTAGTGGCCTTTCATCCGTCCTTAGGTTCTGAATTCAAATCTGCCAACATCAACTTTGCCTTTCATCCTTTCCTTTCGGGGTTGAAATAAGTACCAGTTATGCACTGGGGTCGATTACATCGACTAGCCTCCTCCCCCAAATTTCAGGCCTTGTGCCTACAGTAAAAAGGATTATTATTATTATCATTAATTTTGTCAAGGTCAACTTTGCCTTTCATCCTTTCAGGGTTGATAAATTAAGTGCCAGTGAAACACTAGGGTTGATGAAATCGATTAGTCCCCAAAAGTTCAAGCCTTGTACCTTTAGTAGAAAGGATTATTATTATTATTATAATTATTATTATTATTTCATAAGGCAGTAAGATTACAGAACTGTTAGCACACCAGACAAAATATTTAGCAGCATTTCATGACTTGCTGAGTTCAAATTCTGCTGAGATGGATTTTGCCTTTTGTCCTTTCAAGGTTGATAAAATAAGTACCAGCCAAGTACTGGGGTCAATGTAATCAACTTATCCCCCACTTCAAAAACTGCTGGCCCTGTACCAAAATTTGAAACCATTATTATTATTATTAAAGCACTGGGGATTGCTAACAAATGTGTCATATACACATATAAGCGAAATCTGAAAAATAAAGCTTATCAAAATCTTACAAAAATATGATATCTCCAGTATCCAAAGCAGGCTGCTGAGAATTCAGTGCAGATGAGTAGGACATGTTCAAATGAAAGATGATCACATTCCCAAAATTTCTTTTGTATGGCCAACAAGTAGAGGGATACTACAGTAAAGGAAGACCTATTCTCAGGTATAAGAATAAGTTAGAGCAATCACTAAAGTCTCTACAGCTTAACTTGATATCTTGGGAAAGTCATTGCCTCAATCAATCTGCATGGTATGAAATCGATCTGCATGCATCAAAACAATTTGAGTTGAAGAAACAGAACAATAAAAGAATTATATCCTACAATCAACAGATACATTTGCCTAATCCCAGACAAAATCAAATCAAGTGTCCCTATTGTGACTTCATAGCAAAATCCATACCTGGACTCAAATTACATTTATGCATCCATTGCAAAGAGATGCAGTTTCTTCTGTTGTTTATTTTTAAGTTTTCTCTTTTTTTCTTAAAATCCTCTCCTTCAAACACTCATGCATCAAAATTGACAGGAGCGACCATCAGTATTATTATTTCATACTTCTGTTATTATTTTCCCAATTTGTGCTATTCATTTTGCATGTTACATTTTAGTCATGCATTTCATCTCTCCATGGCTCAATAAAATAACCACTAGTCAAGCAACAGGGCTTTTAAATAAATTACATCTACTCTCAAAAATTTGTGATCTGGATTACAAATCCTATGTTACACCTTTCCAAGTGTTGATAAGTACCAGTACTATATTAAATAAATCAATTACGCTCTCCCTCTACAAATGTGTGTCCATGTGCCAATAGATGAAATCGTTGTTACTAAATATTTTTAAAGGCAGTGAAGTAGTGTGCTGAGTTACGGCCCTTTACATTCTGGGTTCTTGTCGAAGCCAGCTTTCACTTTTATATCGTCGCACTTAGTAAAATAACGTACCAGTCAAGTATTAACATTGATTAAATTGCCTAATTCTTTCCTCTAGAATGTCAGGCCATTTGTGCTTATATGTTACACACACTGACTGCTACTACTACTACTATTTCATAAGGCAGTGAACAGGCAGAACTGTTTGCACACCAGGCAAACTGTTTAGCAGTATGTCATGTTTTTACATTCTGAGTATATACACGCAAAACATAAAAATGTGTAGAGTGCAGGTAGTATTAGCAGTAGTAGTAGTAGTAGTAGTAGTAGCAGCAGCAGCCGTTCAAAAAGTTGGACCTGGAGATCCCCATTTCCATCGAATTCGAGGGCCACCTCCCAGTGGAGTCAGGCGTCAATGAAGAACCCTCGACTACAACAAGACGGACCAAAGTTTTTTTTTTTTCTAAGGTCTGGGGTCTCCAGCCCCTAAGCCCTCGACCATAATCTAATCACCCTTAACTGTCTTGTTGCTTAACAACAACAACAACACCAGCAGCAGCAGTAGTAGTAGTAACAACAACAAAGGGCGCTGAGTTTGCAGAATTATTAGTACACTGGAGAAAAATGCTTTGCAACATTGCTTCTGGCTTTAAGTTCTGAGTTCAAATTCTGTTGGGGTTAACTTTACCTGTCACCTTTTTGAGGTTGATAAAATAAATACCAGTCAAGAACTGGAGTTGATAGCACCCTTCCCCAAAATTTTAAGCCTTGTGCCTACTGTATAAAATTATTATTATTACTGTTCATGTTAAATGACATTTTACAGGAATTGGTTCTCAGTAAAACACCTGAATATTACATAAGATGAAGAACTTTCTCAGATTGTTAGCAGTTCCCAATAATGCAATCTTCTGAAACTGTCTAGTACCATTGTCTACCGGGAAGCTACTCAAAATGTCTGTTGGATTTGTTCTTAAAGATGATGAAAGCTTCAAGACAACTAGCACTGTTTTGATTTTATTGTTCCATATTTTTTTTTATTACAATCTCCAAGTCATGATGTTTGCTAATCTCCTCAGGTTCCTCAATTAAATGATTAACATTATCTGGGATTGCTATCTCAGTACTTACTTGTACTTGTGGCAACATTCACCCTGGGCGGGTTGAGTCGGCTTCTTCTCATGGAAGAAGTTTCGTGGGAATATGTGGATTTCACAAGTGGTCCCCAACAATCCCACATGTAGAGACATCCTGTTTGTCACAGATTGTCTGCAAACGCAGGGACAGAACGACCGAAGAGCCGCATGTTGCCGAAACAGACACTCCGAGGATTTTCATCAGAGCCCCATCTGCTGGGTTGTGGCCCTAATACCACTCGGTGTCAGACCAATCCGCCTTGGGTGGCCCTACCAGGAACCAAAGTTCTGGATGGCATAGCTCTGACACTACCTGTTGCCAGCGTCCCCACCACGGCTACATATGTTTAATAGCTATGTCCCACATGCTTGTTATGAAATTACTGTGATCATATATATATATAAGTTTGAACCAACATTAACTTGTTTCAGAATGTTCTTCCTTGAAATTCAGTTATACAATTGCTTTGCTGCTTTATATCTATGCAGTTATTGAAGAAATTGTTTGTTCCTTCTCGAGCCATGCCTGGCTCATTAGCGCCGGTTTCCCGGTTTCCTTGGCGTATAGGTTCCCCACCTGGACAGGACACCAGTCTGTCGCAGATGAGCTGCAAGATACGGGAGGAAAGAGTGAGAGAAAGTTGTGGCAAAAGAGTCAACAGAAGTTTGCCATTACCTTCTGCCAGAGCCGCATGGAGCTTAGGCATTTTGCTCATAAACACATACATCGCCCAGTCTGAGATTCGAACCCACGATCCCTCGACTGCGAGTACGCTGCTCTAACCACTAGGCTATGTGCCTCCACTATTGAAGAAATAATAACTAAAAAATGTATTTGATATTGAGTGTGAGATGTGAAACAGTTGGTATGATAAAAGAAGGAGCCAGTGTATCAAGTTCAGCAAAAGAGATTGCTGGATAAAGTACTAGATTTCAAAATGTAAGAGCTGGGATCAATTTGTTTGACTAGGCCCTTTAAGGCAGTGCCTCAACACAGCCTCAGTCAAATGACTGAAACAAATATAAAAGAAATTAAAAATAAAAAGATGCATTTGCACAATAAATTATATCTATTATAGCTCATAGATAATAGAAAGTACACATGTGAGTGTAAATTTAAAATGAATTCAATCAGAATTCCATTTCATAGATGGCATTCAGTATGAATTAATATAAAAACATAGAGTAAATATATTAATAGAAAATTTATTCATTACTTGTTGATAAATCTAGTGTCAACAAAAAAAAAAAATCCCAAGTTTAACTTACAAATATAATTTTCAAAAATATCTTATATATATATACATTCATACACATGAATAAATTAGATTTATATATTAATGACTAAATGTTTTGATATATATCACATATATATGTATATGTGTATGTGTGTATATATATATATAAATATATATATTATGTGTAAATGTATGTATATGTGTATCTATATATATGTATGTGTGTGTGTGTATATATATTATAAACATTTTGTAAACACTAATTTGAAATTTAAAAAGAAAATTCCAAATGACTTAGATCTGAACCAGATATCATTTGTTGTTATTGATTAAATCACATTCTATTTATATCAAGTATTTCTTGAGGTAATTCTTACCAAGGTATTGAATAAAGATTATTTAGCTTAGAGGCAAGGGTATAGTGGGGTTTAAAACTTGAGTAAAAGTAAAAACATTTATACCTTAATTTAAGATAGAATCTAATTTAAACTCAGTGTGGTGCAATTACTAATGCAGTCAGATAACTAACAGAATCCCATCATTTGGTTTGTTCTTTTTCAAATTCAAATTAGTTGTTTTTGCTGTTTAATACCAGTTCAACCTTGACTGAGCAGGTCTATGATCAAAAGCATTCCAGCTATGACCATCCTGTCCTTTCTTTTTTTTTTAGTGGGTATCGAGGACTACATTACCTACAGTATATTTCACTTTTTGGAAATTTTGGGAAATGATTTGTGGAAGATTTGGCTGCTATTTTGTAGCAGGTCAAGTAAGCCCCTTGACTGACTCAAATAGCAAAAGAACCTTAATACTCTTTGTGTGTGTGAGTGTATAATATGTGTAATATGCCCTATCTTTAGAAATGAAGTTAGAATAAATATCAATTCAGTATGGTGGTAGATTATTGGTTAAATAAAGTAAAGCAGCTGTTGTTTCATTAGTCTGAACCAAAGGTTGTTGAATATTATCGCCATTCTGATCATAAGTGACGCCTATTGGGGAAGCAGCCATCACTTCTTGTACTAAAACTTCGTGCTCTTGACATGTTGAAGCATCATTGGTAAAGCTCTGCACAGAGACTTGTTGCAAATTAGAGCAACTGTCATGTGACTCGATGTGTGGTAAGACACACTGGACATCTGATCCATCATGTGTCCGCTTATGTCTCATGAGTGCATAATTTGTATTGAACCGTTTATCACAAAGTGAGCAGTTGTAGGACCGAGGATTCACATGGATGGACTGAATGTGTTTCTGTTGAACTGAACGTGTTTTGAATGAAGCCCCACAGTAGTGACATAAGTGTGCTCGGATATTTGAGTGCATTGTCATATGTTCATTTAGATGAGCCTGAAAATACAATATAGAATAAGTCAGAATATAACAAATCAAAGTGAACATTATCATGTTCTCAACAAGAATGTATAGCAATGTATTTCAAATATTATATTTCATGCTCACTGGGAAATATCTTTTCCAAGGGTTAATAAAATAAATACCAATCAAATACTAGGTATGCAGGGACTGATTTCATTAACGATTCCTACACTCTACACCTTAACTTGTCAGGAATTGATGCTTCATATAATACTAAATAGATAATTTCAATAGAAGTGACCAACCTAACATTATTTAATGAATCAAACACATCCATCAATAACAGCACCACAACATCCATCATCAAAATTTAAATTTGATGGAGGCAGGTGTCTGTACACTTTCTTTGTAATAGTTATTTTCATATAATCTTAGAATATTCCTGCTATTAAACCTAATTTTTCTTTACAACCTTACAGGCACAGACATGGTTGTATGGTTAAGTAGTTACTTCTCAACCAAGTACTTTTAAATTCAATCCCACTACATGGTACCTTGGGCAAGTGTCTTCAACTATGGCCCCAGGTCAACCAAAATTTTGTGAGTGGATTTAGTAGATGGAAACTGAAAGAAGCTTGCCATCATCATTTAACATACCCTTTTCCATGCTAGCATGGATTAGATGGTTCAGCAAGGACAGATGAGCTAGAGGGCTGCATCAGATTCTAAGTTTACTTTGGTATGGCTTCTCCAGCTGAATGCCTTTCCTAATGCCAACCACTTAACAGAGTGTACAGGGTACTTTTTATGTGACACCAGTAAGATTACCAAGTACCTGCAAGATAAGATCCCTAAACTGTGTCTATCTCTATGTGTTTATGTTTCCTTGACTTGACACTACGTAATAGATATAAACAGACATCAGTGCCATACAATTAGCAACCTTCATTTCCAGTTTTCTATGGTAACACGTCCACCCATGGGTAAATATTATCTTGCTGGGTAGGGAATCCAGCATCAACAAATTCCATTTGATACATGCAAGCATGGAAAAGTGGATGCTACAATAATGATGACAATGACTCTATGACATAGAACAGTTTACAATTTTGCTATCATTTATTGATAAAGATTGTATTATGTGCATCACAGATGTATGACGCTGTATGACACTGAAACATTGATAGCAGAGGTGAATGAATTAAGTATGGTAAGAGGGATTATCATAGATGAATTTACTAATAAATAATTAAAAATAAGGATAAATAAAATAGCATATATAAATAGTAATATTAAAATATGCCAGTCATTTGTTATATGGAAACCGTTTTAAAAAAGAGAAGCAGCTTAAATTTTGAATAAGTGATAACCAAGTGCTAAACTTCACCAAGTGTCCTTAGGCAAAGCACATTGCACTACTTACCTAAAATAGTGGTCACTTTTATAAAAGGTGTCAGTCCATAATATTCAAGAAGCAAAGATCCAAATTTTCAAATCCTTTCTACCTCATGCAAACACAGAAAAAGGAATACAAGGTAACACTTATTAATTATACATATTAGAATGCTTCAAAACTGTATTATTTACCTGTGATCGAAAAGCTTTAGTACATAGTGTACAAGTAAATGGAAGAACCCTTGCAGATTTATCCAGGTGTGTAAACTTGTGCTGTGATAAAGCATCTGGTCGTTTAAAGGCCTTGCCACAAAGATCACACAAATATGGACGCTGATTACAATGAACATTGTTTCTATGTCTCACGTAATGTTCCTTGCGCTGAGTTTTATAACTACAAAAATCACATTGGTAAGTTTTAGTGAGTTTCGTTAGAATATTACTTGAGTTATCGTTCGTAACTGTTTCATTATGACTTAAACGTAGATGGCTACGGTACAAATGCCGGCGTAGAGTCTTGTATTGACATTTTGGACAGGCATACAACAAGGTATGATGTTTTCGTTGTGTGCTATGTCTATTTTTCACATGCCGAGCAAGTAGCTTGTTACTGTCTGTACTGTATTTACATTTCATACACTGCAGTAAAGTATTACTGTGAAGGACTTCATGCCGCCTCAGATGACTCAAACGAATGCTAGTGAAATCACATTGTTTACACTGGAACAAATTATTATCTTTTTCATGTAATTTAAGATGTTTTATAAAATGGCTTTCTCTTTTGGATTTGAAAGAACATTCACTACAAAAAAATTTAAATGGGGCTAAGGCTTCATAGTTTTTCTTCAAGATACGTCGTCCTGTGAATGTGGAACGTTTACTTTTGTTGATAAATATCAGAGAACTGTCATCTGAAAATATAAAACAGAAAAATCTATTTATTAGGAAACTATCACCTAAATCAGATTTATAGTTTAGTAGCATATCATCAAAAGACAAAGTCTCTCATTATCATTATGCTAATTCCCATAACTCTTACTAACATAATATCTATAACTTATGAATGTAGGTTTTAGGAAAGATTGTCCATCTAGCCCATAACATTTATCTCTGGCTTCAACCTGGCCCACAAAGCCAAACACTCTTGCCCTAATCTCAAAAAAACAAAACAGTACTTTAAATAACATACCTGTGGCCTAGAGCACATTTTGTCCATGTAATATCAGTTTTTTTCCTTTTTCTATGCCAGCATGTGTTGGAACTTTCAGTCTTATTTCATATTATGATTCATCAAGCTTTATTATTATTTTGGTCTTAATCTTCATTAGTTAAAGCTTACCCCGCCACCCACCAAATGATTATTATATAGAATTACATGCATTATATTATAGGTTTTTAATACTTTTTCAATAAGTAGATTATTTCTTAACACTTTAGTATTTAAACCAACCATATCCAGCCAGAATATTCTACCTGCTTTATGTTCAAACTGACTAGATCTGATCCCTCACACTTATATTATAATGTCATTCTAAAAGTAAATTACCATGTTATCAAAATCTTGAAGCTATGAGATAATGCATAATTAATTCAAAAGGATATGAGTAAGTAAATATTACTTTTAACAGAATAATCTGAATGCTAAAGGGTTAAACTATGAGAACCACAAGTTATTATTTTAGTTTGCTTTATTATTAAACATAAATTGCATAACAGGTAAATGAGCACATAAAGTACTCAGTTAACAAGGAATGGCACCAAATACTGAAAATGTCTAGAGACATTTGGACATGCCAGCTAGATATCTGTGATCTAAAATACTTCAATGCTGACATAGGACTGGCATGTGATTGAGCAAAAATCTGCACACACATTTCAACTTAAGTTTGATGATAGTAATCCTATACATGGGAACAACAAACAAAAAACTCTCTTGTAGCAGTAGAACTTGTCTTTAGATATGAGTTATGCCATACCAAAAAAGTTTTATAAATGTTAAAGAAATTTCTTCTCTACTCTAGGCACAAGGCCCAAAATTTTAGATTGACCCCAGTATGCAACTAGTACTTAATTTATCGACCCTGAAAGGATGAAAGGCAAAGTCAACCGCAGTGGAATTTGAACTCAGAACGTAAAGACAGACGAAATACTGCTAAGCATTCACCCAGTGTGCTAATGATTCTGCTTGCTCGTTGCCCTAATGCTTAAGAAATATTGACTGAACAAAAACACCAGTGTAACATTTGTATTTGTGAATAAATTTTGGGACAAGGTTAGCAATTCCAAGGGAGCAGGTAAGTTAATTATGTTGACCCCAGTGCTCAACTGGTACTCTTTTTTTTATTGACTCTGAAAGGATAAAAGTCGACCTTGGTAGAATGTGAACTCAGAACATAAAAGATGGACAAAATGTCACTAAGCATTTTGCCTAGCATGCTAACAATTCCGCCAGCTCACCACTTTATATTTGTGAATAAATATTACAATCACTGGACTCAATTTAAAATTATGAATAGCCTTTGCCCTTTTATGATGAAGTTAGTGAGAAGGAGCTGAAATATCATAAAATCCTTCAAATGAATTGGCTACCTAAATGAGATCGCATTTCAGATAAATGCAGATCCAACTTAAAGTTCACTAACATTTTCAGTTATTGCTTTCTTTCACCGATTCAATTTATACAATACTATTATGGTGTACCCTTTTGTTTTAACTCCATGAGTGTAGTGGGTGCTTTTTTTTTTTTTTTGTGCGGGTGGCACGTAAAAAGCACCCACTACACTCACGGAGTGGTTGGCGTTAGGAAGGGCATCCAGCCGTAGAAACACTGCCAGATCTGACTGGGCCTGACGAAGCCTTCCAGCTTCACAGACCCCAGTTGAACCGTCCAACCCATGCTAGCATGGAAAGCGGACGCTAAATGATGATGATGATGTAATCTAAAAGTTTATTTATTGTAGAAGGGAAAGAAAAGAGAAAATAGGAAAGCTTCTGACAATGCAGAAAGTTTCACAAAATCTTTATATTTCAAGTGCAAAAATGTTTCTGGTTACTTTTGGATAACATTTTAATGTTACGTTTCTTATTGTTCGAATATATTAATGTTAAGATCCAGACCATTAGCTCATGGAATAAGAACAATCAACTTCATATGGTAGGATACTTTATTTTACATGCCCCAATTTAACCTAAATTTTGGAAACGGGTAAAAGACAATCTCATATTGGCATAACATTAAGGTATCTAGAACTAAGCATCATTTTAATGGTCCACCAATACCCATAGAAATAAGTTAACTAATTCAGTATTTTGTTGTAGGAACCTATACCTCTGAAATTAGTCGTTGTTTCTATATACATTACTTATTTTCCTTTTAAAGTTCTCTCTTTAAAAGAGTAAATAAATACCTTTTGTTTGTACCTCTTTGTTAATATTTTCTTGACTGTTCAATAAATCTTCTTCAAAAGAGAAATTTTCTGGCTGTTGACCACAATCTAGAGATGCTGTATCTGGAATATTTTCGTTAGATTCAGTACCTTTTTCAAAAGTTTCATTTGAACATAAAGTCTGTTGTGTTTGTGCATCAGTCTTTGATTTTATGTTATCTTTTGGTGCCAGCGGCTGTTTCCTTGGCCTGCCAACTTTGCGCTTTTTTATACTAGTTTGTTTTTGATCTTCATGAGTTGACGAATAAAGAGAATTTACGTAATTGATATAGTGTGGATGTTGCCTAACTTCACGGCCATGGAGGGAGATCTGAGGTAGTAATAAATTACATGATATTCCTTTATCGACCATATCAGGTTTTATTAAAGTCTCTTTATGACAACTTGCATTCAGGTCCACATTACATTCTTTGTGTGTATATTCAGAGTCTAAAAGATGACGAAGAGCTTTTTCCAATTGTGTTAGGGCGATAAACGATCCTGAGACACTTGCTCCGTCAGTAGTCATATTAACAGCAATTTTGTATTTTGACTGTAAATTATCCAAAAATGTCTGATTATTATGAGGTATTGCTTGCATTACTGATGATGATAATAGTCCTGTAAGATGTGAAAATATCTGAAAATAGTAAAGAATATGCAGTTAGGAAAAGATGAAATAAATAATATAAAGTTAAAATTTAAAGAATTAAATATTAAGATGAAGATAAATAATTATTTCTATACTAACAAAAGCCACCGATTTGGAGGGAAGGATGTACTGCTTGTACTTGGAGGCAGTGTTCACCAGGTATAAGTTGAGTAGGCTCCGACCAGTGAATCCATAAGGATTACTCGACTCCAGATGACAGGCAAAATCAACAACCTTTCCACCTATGGGATTGCTGTTAGAATGTAAAGGGACGTAACTAATGACCACAAAACATTTTGTTTCCTCAATATATGAGGACAAGATCAGAAATTACACATGGCCTGGAACAATGAAAGGCTAGGTTGACATCGGTAGGATCTGAACTCACAATGTAAAGAGACATACAAATACTGCAAGGCTTTATTGTCCGATGTCCAACAAATTCAGTCAATTCACCGCTCTAACGAATAATTCAGAAGGAAAAAAAAGTTCATTAAAAAACCTGTAATATTACCTCCCCTTGCTCATGAAGGACTGGATCGTATTTCCTCTCGTGCAAGTTGGCAGTAATTCCTTCGAAGGTTGTATCACCATTGGAAATAGCATTTGATTCTACACTTGCAGGATCTTCCTTCAACTGAATAAGGGTTGAATTTACAGTGTCTTCACTAAATGGTATGAGTGCCTCAACAACAACACGTTGTGGAATATCATACTGTTCTAATCCAGAAACAGTCTGAAGAGTCAAATTTGTAGATGGTAAGTTACTCCATGGAATTTGTCCTTCCTGGAAACAATCTGATGGCACTGATACGATTGTAAATGATGCTTGTTCAGGTAAATCATTTCTGAATAGAAGTAATAGAAAATAAAAATTAAATTAAAAGTATTCTTGAAAATTAGAAGAATCTATAAACGCTCTTCTTTTGTAAAAGGGAAGGAGATATAATGAGCTCTGGTAAGAGAAGGTAGTGCCCACGAGTATTCACAGGGTCTCCAAGACTGAATGGTGGAAGGGAGAAAGATATCCTCAAACCAGAGAATGCTTGCACCAGAGTGGATTGCTAAAGGCATCCAAAGCACCAGGAGGTGATGTTAAACTGAGTGACAAACTGAGTCTACTACCAAAGTAGGCTACAGTAGGATTTGAACCCAGAAGGCAAAGACCCAGAACAAATACTGCAAGACATCTGGTCAGAGGTTCTTAGACTTCCCCGAATCCACCAGCCTAGATTGCTATTTTTTGATTCCAAAAAAGATGAAATGCAAAGTTGATCCCAGTAGGAGTTGAACTCAGAGCAGAGAAAGTCACAACAAATACAGTGAGGCATTTTATTTGATGCTCTAAAGCAGTGGTTCCCAAACGTTTTCGGGCTGCCACCCCCCTTGACACCTAGGCCACATTTCTAGTGCCCCCACTTTAACTATCCATCACAAACATAGACCTCTTTCTGAAGCAAATTCAAAGCAACTGTATTTCACAAATAAAACTTATGAACTATTATTTTATTGTTTTTACATGAATCACTACCTTATTATTGCCCTACATTTTACATGATTCGCCACCCCATTACCACCCCACATTTTACATGAATCGCTACCCCATTATCCATTATTGCCCCACTCTTCTGCAACACCCCAGTGGGGAGGGGTAATACCTATTTCTTTACTACCCACAAGGGGCTAAACACAGAGGGGACAAACAAGGACAGACAAACGGATTAAGTCGATTATATTGACCCCAGTGTGTAACTGGTACTTATTTAATCAGCCCCGAAAGGATGAAAGGCAAAGTCAACCTCGGCGGAAATACCACCCACTTTAGGAACCAATGCTCTAAAGAATCTGCCAATTCACCATGTTTACTGGTATTACTTTATTGATGCTAAAGACAAAGTAGAGTCTGCTGGAATTCAAGCTCAGAGCTTTGAAGTTCAGAATCTGATATTATAAACTGTCAAGTGTAATGTTTAACCCCACACAAAAATTTTTAATAATGCATATATCATGCAAAGGAAAGGCCTAATAAGTATGAATTTGGTGCTACTTGAAAACTACTGGAAATGTTGCAACATGAAAGCTCTATATATCAGATTAACCCATTGTACAATCCATTATAACAGGACAGTTGGATACATTTAGTTGGGAAGGGTTAAAAGAAGTCAGTGAAACCATGTGACCAAGTGGTTAGTGTTGAATTCCTGATTTTATGGTTGTATTTCAGTTCCCATAATGGGTGGGCTGTTGTGCTCTTAAGTAAAATGCTTCATTTCATACTGCTCTTGTCCATTCCGTTGAAAATGCATATGAGCAACAGCTGAGGATCAACCCTGCAAAAGGGTTTCTTAGTCACTTATGCAACACAGAAACCAGAATAAGTTCCAGCCTGAAACTGTTGGTTTTAGACCAAAGCTAAGTAAGATAGAAGTTATCAAGTTAGGATGAGATAAAAGCTAAGATGAGGACAGTTTGGTGATGGGCCAAAGATTATAAATCACGAGAAAATACCTAGTAATCTAGCACATTACTTTTTATTATGCAGTCCAGAGTATGCCTGTACATAACGTACACACTTGGACAAATGAGTTTTATATTTTTTAGTTTAGAGTTGAGACACTCTGTCTTATGGAGAATATTTAATCAACATGGAAGGTTATCAGAGACTAGAAAACTTAACATTTTTACAGAAAGTGATGGTTTTAGCTGTGTTCATGATGCCATTTGAGATGTGTAGTACTGCATTTTGCTTCTGTTAAATGAGTCTGGACAACTAACTACCTATTTCTTTACTACCCACAAGGGGCTAAACACAGAGAGGACAAACAAGAACAGACAAACGCTATTTCTATACTACCCACAAGGGGCTAAACAAGAACAGACAAACGGATTAAGTCGATTATATTGACCCCAGTGCGTAACTGGTACTTATTTAATTGACCTCGAAAGGATGAAGGGCAAAGTCAACCTCGGCGGAATTTGAACTCAGAACGTAGCAGCAGACGAAATACCTATTTCTTTACTACCCACAGGAGCTAAACACAGAGAGGACAAACAAGAACAGACAAACGGATTAAGTTGATTATATCGACCCCAGTGCGTAACTGGTACTTATTTAATCGACCTCGAAAGGATGAAGGGCAAAGTCGACCTTGGCAGAATTTGAACTCAGAACGTAGTGGCAGACGAAATACCGCTAAGCATTTCGCCCGGTGTGCTAATGATTCTGCCAGCTCGGTGTGCTAATGATTCTGACAACTAACTACCAATGATAGAATGCTTTCTGAGTCTCAGTTCCTGGAGGACAAGCATGTCTGTCTGAGGAGTTGAGATTGAGTATAAAGCCTGTGTATTGGAAGGGAGAGAGAAGTACAATATTACCTACATAAGAGTGGCTGTGGTTAAAGGTAACATATAGGTTTTTTGGGGTTTTTTTAATATAGAGAAAGAAAAATGTGAAAGAGGTAACTAAGACCTGGTGTTCCTTCAACGTGATAGAATTAAAATAGGAGAGAGCTTTATCACTAAACAATATGATGGAACAACCCGACTGGAAGCTTCTGACCTATATGACCAATGACAGATAAATCTCAGCAGTAGGTAATTTTGCAAACAATGTTGCATGGCTGTGTGGTAAGTAGCTTGCTTATTAACCACATGGTTCCAGGTTCAGTCCCACTGCGTGAAACCTTGGGCAAGTGTCTTCTACTATAGCCTCGGGTCGACCAAAGCCTTGTGAGTGGCTTTGGTAGACGGAAACTGAAAGAAGCCCGTCGTATATATGTATATATATATATGTGTGTGTATATGTTTGTGTCTGTGTTTGTCCCCCCCCCAACATCCTTGACAACTGATGCTGGTGTGTTTACGTCCCCATAACTTAGCAGTTCGACAAAAGAGACTGATAGAATAAGTACTAGGCTTACAAAGAATAAGTCCTAGGGTCGATCTGCTCGACTAAATGTGGTGCTCCAGCATGGCCGCAGTCAAAATGACTGAAACAAGTAAAAGAGTAAAGAGAGAGTCAGGACATAGCCAGATGTTTTGCATCATGGAGTATGCAGAATGGTCCTCAGCTGAAAACATGCAGTGGTAAATTGCATGAGGAGAGGTAGTAGAATCACCGACTGGAAGTTAAGTGTTTTTGTCATGTGCAAGTCACCATTTAAAGAATACAAAATTTCCTTCTTTTGGCTAGAGAAGTAGAAGCCTATTAACCATTCAATGTCTTTATCATTCAGGTTACATACACAGTATTAAATGAATATTAAGGTGGCAAGATGAAAGAATTGTTGGCATGCCAAGTAAATTGCTTAGCAACATTTCATATGTCTTTGCATTCTGGATTCAAATTCTGCTGAGGTTAATTTTGCCTTTCATCTTTTCAGAGTTGATGAAATAAATATTGGTTGAGCCCAGGGGTCAAAATAATCGAAATTTCAGGTCTTGTGCCTATAGTAAAAAAGATTTTTTAATGAATACAGAATAAGAGAGTGATAGAATAAGTACTAGGCTTAAGATACAAGTCATGGGGTCGATTTGTTCAACAAAAACTGTTTCAACATGGCCGCAATCAATTCTTTTACTTGTTTCAGTCGTTTGACTGTGGCCATGCTGGAGCACCGCCTTTAGTCGAGCCAATTAACCCCAGGACTTATTCTTTGCAAGCTTAGTATTTATTCTATCAGTCTCTTTTGCTGAACCGCTAAGTTACAGGGACGTATACACACACATACATATATATATATATATACACACGTATACGACGGGCTTCTTTCAGCTTCCGTCTACCAAATCTACTCACAAGGCTTTGGTCGGCCCGAGGCTATATATTTCTTTATTGCCCACAAGGGGCTAAACATAGAGGGGACAAACAAGGACAGACAAAGGGATGAAGTCGATTACATCAACCCAGTGCGTAACTGGTACTTTATTTATCGACCCCGAAAGGATGAAAGGCAAAGTAGATCTCGGCGGAATTTGAACTCAGAACGTAATGGCAGACGAAATATCGCCAAGCATTTCGCCCGGCGCGCTAACGTTTCTGCCAGCTCGCCACCTTCCGAGGCTATAGTAGAAGACACTTGCCCAAGGTACCACGCAGTGGGACTGAACCCAGAACCATGTGATTGGTAAGCAGGCTACTTACCACACAGCCACTCCTACGCCTGTATGTGCATTAAAATTCTAATTTTCAAAGGTAAGAATCCCATTGAATATACTGAATTGTCGACTAAGTAAATCTTTTATTGTTCACTTTTTCTTCTATTTGTATTCTATTCTGTGCCGGGCATGCACTTTTAGCTTTCAATACTCTCTTTACCTCCCACCACCACCAATTTAGCACACTGCATACAATAAGCTCATTTATATATTTTTAATTTATTAGAAAATTTTCGTTTTGAATTACTTTATAAACGGCGATCTTTGATTGCCTTATAAACATATTCCGCTATATTTTACTAAGATGATCAGTGTTCAAAAGAGCCCAGACATAGTTGCTGTTAGGGTAAACAATAGGCTTTAGGAATTAATTCTAGAGTAACCAACACTTATTTCATGATGAGGTGTGTTGTTGCTTACTGACTGCACGGTTTATTTTGGGAGGATGGGGAGCGTCAATATGACAGGCTTGTTTGTTTATGCATCTCAAATATAATAAATACTGCAAGGAATTATGAACAATAAATGGTAATTTTTTTTTATACCCAATAAATTATACCGTCCCATATGGGTAATACATGTTATTACTGTCATGCTCCGAGAACCAACGAAAGGGGCCTGTCCCCGGTCAATCAATCTGCTAGAAATAATAACCAAATCTCCTCTAAATAACACCCTATGCTTTCAAAAACATAGAAACAATTTATACTAGAGTTGTAGGATTTTTAGTGACTTTATTAACTAAAATATTTCCAAAATTTTTTTTAATTACTTCTAGATTGCAACGTTTGAATTTCTATTCACTGGATGCCTTGAAAGAGCAAAAATAAGCTACTATTTAAATGCTATTGTTTTTAAAGTTAGCCGTGATCGAGCTGACTGCCAATCAAGAATGCCGATGATAAGCATCTTGTATTATTTTTCAGACCCGTCTTTTTCGTTTTATTTATCTTTTTATGACAGCCAAGGGAAATTTGGCTGCTATTGCTAGCAGGTTGAACGTCTGCGCAGAGGCTTTCTCGCTATGTTATAAATTGGTGAAGTTATAACAACAAAATACTAAAAAAATATATTTCTGATCTATGGTAGTGTTTTTCATCGAATTTTTTGTTATCATTGAGAAGGTGGGGATCAAAAATATTATTTTGCAAAATTCTATATTTCCGCTACATTTCACCCAATTTAAACAATGTAGTTGGGTAAAGTGTCAGATGTGACACAAAAGCCCGAAGAGAGAAACATGCGGACTGAATGGTAGATCCGGGCACCTAGCGAGCTCACTAGGAAATGGGATCTACACAGAGAAAACACGAACAAATGTAATTAGCATACTTACTGATCAATATTATCATTTAAATCTTTTTCCATTTATAAAAAATAAACAGCTAAATAAAAGCACTGAGCCAGAATTAGTTAGAAAATTAAAACACTCAATGTTTAAAAAATCCAACAAATAAACGGAAACTTTTTTTAATATTAGAAAGTGAGGTTAATGTAATCCTGTAATTTGATTGGTTAAGAATAAATATTTCTTTATGCTAGTTTATTTCTTAAAATTAATATTTTCCCTTTTATAAAGGTTAAATTTTACGAATTAAATCCTATTTATTTTTTCCTACTTATTTAAAACCACTTTTAAATTAAGTTATTAAATATAAGTAGAAAATATAATATATTTTTTTTAATATTCTCATGTACATCGCAATGTCTGGCTTTCATTTGGAGAAGTAGCTGAATTGTAAATATGACATTTTAACTTATGCTATTCTGAGAATATAATGTGTGCTATTATCAACGTCGTTTCTTCAATGTGAATTTCTTAAATACTATGTTAACGTTAAATTAGTGTAGACTTTTCTCATTTTTCCATTCATAAGTAAGTATTTCACCCGGACATTTTCCAGTCTATTTCTGTTCTCTTTTTAACAATTATTTTGAATTTCTTCATTATTTATAATACTATTTTTAAATAGTACATTCAGCAAAAACATTCATTGATTTCTTTTTCTTTATTCTAATTATTGGCATAGACTAATATAAAGCATGGTTACGTTTTTATGGCTATAATTTTCAAAACAAAGTTGGTATGTCTTTTTCCTGGTCGAGCGAACCTACGATCAAAGACATTCCAGCTATATAACCAGTCTATCTTATTTTTGAAATATAATGTCTATTTGTTCTAAACTCAACGATCGCTTAGATATATTCTTCCCTTTTTGTGTCGACAGATTTTGATTTGAATGCGATTTGGCGGCTATTTCTACGAGCTTGGACGACTTCTGTCATGAAGAAAGGTGAGTTCTGACATTTCGAAAGGACCAACTGGAAACGTCACAACTCGCCTCATCTCACTGCACACCGACTTACCATATTTTACAATTTTAGTAACCTTTCTCTTTTTTTTTATTTTTTATACTGGTGCAGATCTCCCTAGTGTGATCCTTGAGTTTTCTATTCCAGTTTCACTTTTGCCAATGGCTGCTAGTATCATCTTGTTTAGCGGCCGGCAAGTTTTTTACTTTGACTTGTTGTTACTGTTCATTTTATTTGTTTGTATGTGCTTATGCGTATCTGTGCACGCACATGCTATTAAATTACGTTCCCTATTCCATTTACTTAAGCATTCAGTCACTCTGCCTGAACTCTCTTGGGAGGGTCTATATAATTAGATCAATTTAGAATTTGTCATATAATTCGTCAACATCGAGAAAACCTCCGTCAGGGTCCCTCACTCTGTGATCAGTGGCCCCCGAAGAAGCTAGAGGTTGAGCCATTCAAACAATATACAGGGGGTGCTGTCACTAAGATGATAGCCACGAATTTAGTGTACATGTAGAAGTTCACTAGGGCTCGATTTTCAATGCCCTCCTATTCGTTATTGTTCTTCAAGTCATAACAGAAAAGCTTATAACTGGTTGCCCCTGAACTACTACTATATGCTGGTGACCTTATTTTTTTTATTATAGAATCGTAAGAGGAATTAGAAAAGACATTCCAGATGCGAAAAGCAAAACCTAGCTTCAAAGAGCCTTCACAAGTAAACAGCGTTCTACACCAAAGTAAAATATTCTTGTTTCATAGAAACTGAAATGATGACAAATTGAAATTATAACTGTCTTGTGTTTAGTTTCTTGTTACTGCAAAAAAAAAAAAAACATTAGTTTGTAAGCCTTACAAACTAGTACTAATTTTGCCACTGTCCAAAATATTCAAGATTTGTCTGAGGGCGGTGTAAAGCCTTCTCAGATCAGTTTGTGATTTGATAAATTTTAATACCCCCTACAATACTCTATACTTTTACCCCCAGTCTTTCTCAGCAGACATGAAGACAAGAAACCCTCCTTCCAAGGCAATCTTAAATTCTCAGAAAGTTCGTCCAGGTATGATATTCTACTCCTCTAGGAAAAACTAATATAATTAAGCAACTGCTTTCAGGTGTTTTTTGCCTGGGGGAAATTAACACTTTCAAATCATTAACACTTCACATCCAAAATTCCAGTATTGGCATCACTTAAATCATCTTGATTATTCAAAACACTGGAAATCAGTCGATATATTTTATTGTTTGCAAATAGGAAATTGTACTATGGAACATTTATTTGCAACATTGACGCTAAAATAACTACCTTCCATTCCAACTTGAGATTAATAATCCAACAGATCCATGAGTTAGCTGATGCTGCCTTCTTCTTGTGAATAGTCCACACACTTTTGCAAATAACCCTATTCTGGCCATATATTCTTGAATAGAAAACCTATGGGTCCTCAACCATTGATAGTCTTATTTTAAATGTCTGCTGTGCATCATTAAGATTCAGCAAACTACTTGCATATAAACATCACATGTCTCAAATGTGCTTAACACCATAACTAACAGAAATTCATGTGCAGAAATACAAACCAGACTAACACTTGCAAAGATTTTTTTTTGTGCTTTAAACCAATGGCAAATAATTCTTATACGAGGGACGTTCAATAAGTAATGCCCCTGACTCACTTGCGTTTGTTTGATCTAGCTGAAATTTTGTATGTGCAATTATTTATATCTCTATAGATTAAGTGGCAAATTACAGCTCTGAACTAATTGTGGTTTCTGATTTACAGGTGTTTGAACTGAGTCAAGTGTGAAATGGAGCCTGTTGAGTGTCGAGCAGTGATCCGGTTTTTGTATTTGAAAGGTCGCACACCACGGGAGACTTTTGATAAAATGAAAGTAACTTATGGTGATGATGCCCCATCATATGACCTTGTAAAACGCTGGCATCGTGAATTCAAACATGGTCGGAACTCTGTGGAAATAGCTCCCAGATCTGGTCGCCCCACTTCTGCCATTGATGAGGCATCTGTCCGTCAAGGTGAGGCTGCCATTTTGGAAGATCGATGCATAACTATTCACCAAATAGCCCATTACGTCAAGATTAGTACTGGGTCTGTGGAAACTATCATTCATGACCATTTGTATATGCAAAAGGTGTCTGCCAGATGGATTCCCAGGTTGCTCACACCTTTCCAGAAGCAAGAACGTGTCGAGTGCTCAAGGATGAATTTGGAGATGTGCCAAGAAGATTAGTCAAAATTTTTCAAAAGACTGATTACACAGGATGAAACCTGGGTCCATCACTATGATCCAGAGACCAAAGCCCAATCAATGCAGTCGAAGCACCGTGACTCACCTCCTCCAAAGAAGGTAAGGGTGCAGCCCTCCGCTGGCACGGTCATGCTCACAATCTTCTGGGACCAGGACGGAGTAGTGATGACAGATTTCCTGGCAAAGGGTACCACAATTACAAGAGCCTATTATGCTTCACTTTTGAGGAAATTAAGAGAAGCTATCAAAATCAAGAGGCGGGGCAAGATCAGCAAAGGCATCCTCCTCCTGCAGGACAACGCTCCGGTCCACAACTCGCATGTCGCCAGATCAGAAGCACAGGCGTGCGGCTATGAACTCCTCCCCCATCCCCCTACTCTCTTGACCTTGCACCCTCTGATTTTCACCTCTTCCCAGCCATGAAGTTGTTTTTGAAAGGAAAGAGTTTCCCAGATGATGCAGCCTTGATTTCTGAAGTCACGTCATGGTTGGGGGACCAAGCTGGGGTCTTCTACAAAAACGGCCTCCAGAACTGCATCAAACAATAGGAGAAATGCGTAACTCTGGGTAGTTCCTATGTAGAAAAAGACTAATAACTATGCCAAGTTTCGTTGCTCTACCCCTATGGGAAGTGGGTCAGGGGCATTACTTATTGAACGCCCCTCGTACATTTAAAAACACTTAAAGCAGTAATTCAGATTTAACATAAAGAAAATACCCCATATGTCTGTAGTGTAATATTAATACATTAGACAATAACTTTAGAAAAAAGAAAGTCAGTAAATTAAATTTGTATTCTAAAACATCAGTATTGATAATTTTATACTGAAATTGATATTTAGATTTTATTTGTTTTCTATGTAAGTATAAAAAGTTGTTAGTTTAAGGAGCTCAACTACTCACTGTTGTGTCATGAGTTGAAATTTACCTACAGCTGTTGTAATCTCATAATCAAGTCATTACTCTGCTTGTATCGTTAAAGTTATCAATTCATATGCAAATGTATCAAACTTGTAAAACATCTGAGCCCTATTACCTTAAAAACTGATGTAAAACTGGAAATGAAATTTTATACGTTTAGTCAAGTTATGCTATTAATTGCTGCTTACTTTATTTGTTTTTGTTTTTTTAATTGTGTAATTTTTACTTTTGCAGAGACGCATAAATTAACGGAAAATATGGTTGCAGATTCCAAAACGGATTCTGTTTCCAGCCTCGTGAGAGCTGTGCTTGTGAAAGCATGGCGAGAGCGATGGAATGAAATAAGATGGGGAGTTTGCTTGAAACGAGTTCTCGCTAGCTACCCTGAAGAAAACTGTGACCTTGCTGGTTGGTGCTAACTTTTTTTTTTTATAATTATGTACAACTCCCCACTTGCTTTTATTAATAGTCAAGTGTTACCTGACATTATAGAACTAAAGTAGCCTCCCTTCTTACTATTCTATCTTGAATGGATGTAATGGAAAATCGTTTCCAACTATGAATTAATAAAGACTGATCGTATAATTCTGTTCTCTCAAGCATAAGTGACTCTTTCAGCCTCTCTTCCAGCAGGTAGCTAACATAAAATATGTTTAGTTTAATGATGAATAAAACCTGATAAATGTAAACTAGACTTAGTATATATCAAATAGCTTTTACACCATTCCAGTTTTGTGTATTTTATAGATCTTTTAGTTTGTTTTGGCTGCTGGTTTGATTATCTTTTTATTTGAACAGATGGATGAATTAACAGCAGGTGGCAGGCATATGGTTTGAGTCTTGTAGTGGGCCTGTTACTCTTTTCTTAAATTCATACCAATAACGTGTAATATCGATGGTATGAATGTAAAAGTTAGATAGTTCAGGCAAGTTGATAAATTAAAATGTTATGGAATGTATAATGAGAATGGATATTAGTACATTTCAGAAATTATGCTTTTTGTCTCTTCGACAGTAGGAAGAATAAGAGATTTTTTATTTCTTGAACTATGCTCATAACTTCTACTCATACCAATGTATCTTTCCCTTTACATAGTGATAAAGCTATTTAAATCTACAACCACAATTATGATGTAGGCATTTTCTTGTATGTGGAACTTTTTCTTCTATTTTACATCCATTATTTTTTTTATATATTTTCATGGGTAAAATGGTTTATCTCTTAGCACAGTTGCTTTTATCCTTCTGATAACCATCCAAATATAAAATAGAGGTGGAGCGTGTATTTTTTAATTTATGTTTAGTTTGGCAAATAAGAGCAGAATTAAGTACATTTCATGGGACCTCACATATATGATATGGATATAAAGTTATTCTGGCTCTTGATAACATGTGCTTTATATAGCTTTTATCATTCAATGTAACAACACCAGTTATAGGATCTATTAACTTTTATAAAGTGTTCTTTGTACATTTACAATCTTAGCATCAGAATTAGTATGCATCTAAAAGAACCACAAACTATTCACCATCCATGTGATCTGTCTCAACTAATAAGTATAACAATTAATATTACTAGCGTAGATGGCAGAATCATTAGCATGCCGGGCACAAGTATCATTTCATTACTGGGGTTGATGTAATCAACTTACTCTACAAAAAAAAATTGCTGGCCTTGTTCCAAAATTTGAAATTGATATTAATAGTATAGATAAGGTGGTAAGCTGCCATCTTACCACCTTATCTATACTAGTTGGCAAAATGCTTAGCAACAGTTTGTTTTTACATTCTGAGTTCAAACTCAGCTGAAGTTGATTTTGCCTTTCATCATTTCGGGGTTGATAAAATAAATACCAGTAGAGCACTGGGGTCAATGTAATTGATTTACTCCCACCCCCTAAAATTGCTGGCCTTGTGCCAAAATTTGAAATCAATATAATTACTCACTATTAAATTTGAAATAAAATTATGTAAAGGAAGTCAAAAGTGTGACATGTTTTTATTGCATCAAATTATAAATAATGTTCTGCTTTCTTTTTGTCATGCTGTATTTGACTACTCAGAGAAGAGAATTATTTCACAATAAAACCATTTTATGTAGCTAAGACTTTAAAAAGATCATTACTTTTACTTTTCATACAGAAATACTACTACAGCAAGCTTTAGTTGGTACGAGCCCAAACACTTTGGTTATGTCTTACCTCCGTCATGCTATCAGTTCTCAAGTAAGTTATGTTTATAAAAATAAAATTTTATTCAATTGTAATGATTTTTTTTTTTTTTTGAAAATTCACTTACAAAATCATTGAAATGTAAATTTTCTAAGTATTTTCTTAATTTTAACAAATCATCAATATTCAACATCTGTTATTCATGCTAGAATGGATTGGATGACTTCACAGGAGCTGGCATCTCCAGAGGCCTCACAAGGTTCCGTAATCTGTTTTGGTTTGGTTCCTACAGCTGGATACCATTCCTAACACCAACTGCTTAACAAACTGGGTGCTTTTTACGTTGCACCTTGGTTTTAGGACATCAATTCTGTTGTGGATGGATCTTCTTGAGTCACAGGAGATGAAATCATTATATTGCATTTTAATGAATTAATTAGTAAAAGTTTTCAATAATAGGAGTAAAATCAGCATGAAAATTGTTTGTAGAATCATCTTGATCGACAGACTACTTCTTGGAAATGTGTACATTTTGTGTATCAATAAAGAAATGAATTGTTATAAATATATGTAATATCAAATTTTTTTAAAGGCATTGTTTGATTCTATAGCAGCGTTTTAAAGTTAGCTTTTTCATTATATTTTATTCAAGAGTTTAAAGTTAATTTTAGTGTCTTCTTTAGCCATAAAACCTGCATTTTAAATATTTAATATTTGAGAGCTTAATTTGGATTTTATAAGTCTGTTTACAAATCTCTTTTATTCCTGTTTTCAGCTCATCACTCACAACGTAGCCTACCGAAATATTACAAAATTTGAAGACTTCAATCGACCTTACTGTATTCTTGGTTTAGTGGAACTGGTTGAGAGTGTAACAGTAAAGTTTAGGTAAGTTAGTTAAGCTAATTTGTTTTCATTTCAGTACAGGCTGTGTGATAAAAAGTTTGCTTCCGAACCACATGGTTCCTGGTTCACTCCCACTGCATGGCACCACTATAACCTCAGGTCAATCAAAGCTCTATGAGTGAATTTGGAAGACAGAAACTGAAAGAAGCCCATTGTGTGTGTATCCTTGTCAAACCATCCAATTCGTATCTGCATGGGACATGGATGTTAAATAATGATGATCGTCATCATTGTTCAACATCTGTTTTCCATGCTGGCATGGGTTGGACAGTTCGACTTGGTGGGTCTGGGAAGCCAGGAGGCTGCACCAGGCTCCAATCTGATCTGGCAGTGTTTTCTACAGTTGGATGCTCTTCCTAACGCCAACCACTCAGAGAGTGTAGTGGGTGCTTTTTATGTGCCACCAGCATGGGAGCAAGAGAGGGCTGGCATTGACCATGTTTGGCTGGTACTTTTATGTGCCACTGGCACAGGAGCCACTCGGGGCAAGGGGGATGGCATCGGCCACATTTGGATGGTGCTTTTTACATTCCACCAGCACGGGATACCAGACAGGTGGCACTGGCATCAACCACAGCTACAATTTCCATTTGATTGTGGTTTGATTAGATTTTGATGTTGATGTACTTAACTCAGTAGGTCTCCTCAAGCATGGCATGTTGCCTTACGATCCAAAAGGCACTTTTGAGTGGGCTGCTTATGTGACACTGGTGTAGGCTACAGCTGTGATCTCACTTTATTTGCCGGGTCTTCTTGGTCTTCTGTTATTGCCTCTGTGAGGCCCAGTGTTCAAGATAATATATAGTTACATTTAATCATGTTAACTATCGAATTCTATGAATTTATTCTTTATGTTTTGCCCTTAATCAACCCTGATCCAGGAGGTCTTAGCCATAACAACATTGTTTGTCTCAGGCTACATCATTTAATGTCTTTCCTTTTCAAAGACAGTAGGGTTGTGGTTTGTGATAGATTTGGCTGTTGTTTCTAGCAGGTCTACTGCCCCCATCCTTCCCTGTAGATTCTCCCAAGTAATGTAATATCATAGGGTAATATTTATCCTCACTTAAACATGGGCGTTCTATTAAACAAACTATACTGCAGCAGTTTAGCATGAGAGAAACTCTCATATAAACAAGAGTGCATTTTGCACAAAAAATGCTGATATGAGAGTTTTTCTCATGCATACTACAGCAGTATAGTTTGTTCTAATAGAACATCCATGTTTAAGTAGACATAAATATTATCTCTCAGTATTGATATTGCCTCTCTCACTAATATATATTTCTAACCCCCTTTGCTTGCGAAGACATGTTGGGGCAAGTGAAATCGAAATCAAATTGAACCAGCCAGGATCCCTGGTCTGGTGGTATGTAAAAAGCACTATCCGACTCGTGGCCGATGCCAGCGCCGCCTCGACTGGCTTCCGTGCCGGTGGCACATAAAATGCACCAATCCGACAGTGGCCGTTGCCAGCCTCGCCTGGCACCTGTGCAGGTGGCACGTAAAAAGCACCCATTACACTCACGGAGTGGTTGGTGTTAGGAAGGGCATCCAGCTGTAGAAACATTGCCAGATAAGACTGGAGCCTGGTGCAGCCTTCTGGCTTCCCAGATCCCCGGTCGAACCGTCCAACCCATGCTAGCATGGAGAACGGACGTTAAACGATGATGATGATGATGATGATTAGTAATGTAATATATGCTTATGTGCTAATTCTCTTGTTTTGTTTGTTTTTCAGTTTTGCTTGTACTGCTGACTCTCCTCTGGTTTTATCACGTTCATTACAAAAGCTACTTCATTGGTTGCTACTTTGTATATTAAAATCTTTACAAAGACTTGCTGAAGGTAGACAAACCCAAGAACATATCACCATTATAGACCGAACGTGTACTGCTATCCAGAAGATAATGCAAGGAGGTCCTATATGGGCATTGTTATACATTGCCAGATCTGAAGATAATGGTAATTACCTGCCAATACTATTCACATTTCTTGTTATTGAGGTCAAATGATTACTTAGTGCAGCATAGAGTAATTAAAATTTTAATTATCTTACCCCTAGTTAATGTCATTTCTACTGTAAGCTCAAGGCCTGAAAATGGAAGGTGGGGTGGCTGGTTGATTACATACCACCCCAGTACTTGACTGGTATTTATTTTATTGACCCCAAAGTGATGAAAGGCAAAGTTGGCCTCAGTGGAATTTGAACTCAGAGCCTGAAGACAGAAATAATGGCTGCTAAGCATTCTGTCCAGCATGCTAATGATTCTGTCAGCTCACATTCAATAGACTTAACTTTCACTATGTGGTTCACTCCAACTACACAGGGCATTGGGTGACTAATACTTATAGCCGTGAGCTGACTAATGAATTTGGTAAACAATAATTGCAGGAAAACTAGTGTATATGCATGCATACACACACACACACACACGCATGTTGATGTTCACATTACTTGAATGATCCATTATGCCCTTTTGAAAACCACTGGAATAAAAAAAAAATCCGTTACTTGAAAAACAGATAAAGATTGGTAACATAAAGAACATTCAGCCTTAAAATAACTGTCTAACCCATGCTAGCTGGAAAAATAGACCTTAGACAAATAAATTTGTTCAGTATTTACTAAATCTTAATAGATATGTTAGCCTTTTCTCTCTGTCTTTCATAACTTAGTTTTTGAGAGTGTCATTGAAATCCCTGTACATTTTGGGAACCAAAATAATTGTCTATCCTTTTTTTTTAATCTATATTCATTTCTTATTGGCAGAGACTTACAGAGAATTTGAACAGACAGAAGTGAATGTCCGAGGAACAGTTACACAATTACAACAAAATGTCATATCAATCCAGCAACGAGAGAAAGTTATAGAAACATTACTGGTTCTTGGCGGGTGCGTTTCAACTACATGCTTTCGCTACAATTGTACTGTGACAAGTCCTTCAAATAATGAATATTTATTAGATTGTACAAGAATTATACTAGGTCTTCCAAGTGCAGTAAATCATCTATTTATAAATATAGGATAGTTTTATCTATATCCAATATTCTTCTAATGTCATACTTCTCAACTTTCTAGAAATTTAATTCTGTATTGAAACTATTTGGAGACAAACAATGAAAAACAAAAGCATGAAATATCTGGTCTTATTCTATACTATTTTACTAGTAACTCCTTTCAAATATAAAAAAAAATTCAGATAATCATAGGAAAAGCAATTATATAAACAAAATATAAGCAGATCTGTTATTTAATAACACAGAATATGTTATTAAATTTATTAACCTAATTTCTTGGACCACCCTATTAGCTATTTAGCATGTAATTCAAAATAGTTTTTTGTTTTTTTTTGCAAATGAATTTAATTAGAAATTGTTCATATTTATTGCTTGTTACTAAATTTTTGATTAAATAAATATCTTTTCTTTTTCAGTCAAGAAATGCAAAATTCTTCAGATAAAGCAGTTTTAGAAGTCAGTCATTTAACAGTTTGTCCAACAGTAAATGCATTGGTAGCTCTTGAAGCTGTTCTAAACCCAACAAATGATGTACAACCATTCCTGGAACAGCTGCTTGTTATAGAGAAACTTGCAGTAAATAATAAGTGATATTTTCTATTTCATACCATTTGTTAGAGTATTTTTTGTACCATTAGAATTTTGTTGGTCAGCATTTAGATAAAATTAAGAAATAGCAACATGTTCAGTTATATAATTATCAGCAAATATAATTAGTCCAAAGAAAGTAGTAGTTGTTTGCACTAGCAGAAATCATTTAATAAAGTTCATAAATTTGTAAACCAATTCAAACTTCATTAATAATGCATCTCTATCTTATTGTTTCTTTGTGGATTATTTTGCTTTTGGCTGAAACTTTGTGCTGAAAGACAATATGAAGATTGAATTTGGCCTTCAATTCTTAAGTTCTTCAGTTGATTCAAACCATTGTGATTGTGACTGTATAGCTGCCTATATCCAAAGTAGATTCTAAGTATTGTTGCTCTGTCTTCAACTAATAACGTTCATAAGTATGAATTTCCCTTGTTACTGTTTAAACCCAGACCAATCCTGACTGAGTAGACCTATGATCTAAAGCTTTCCAACCATGACCATCCTTGTTAATAGGAATAGTGTTTCAAGGATTACTCCCCCACCCTCAAGTAGTAGGGTGTGATTTGAGATTTCACTGCTGTATTTATTTAAATAGGAACATTCTTACATGAGTTATTTTGTATTGTAAAAACCAAGGCAGTCTTAGGCAGAATAGTATTGAAAGAATTAACTATATTATTCTGCAGAATTAGGTCTTTTAGCACAAAGGTTCTCAACCATTTTTTATCTGTGGACCCCTTTGATTACAATTTTATTTTGGTGGACACCTCCCCCATTAGATATTAAAAAACTAGTTTTATAGAAATTTCTTTCAAAAAATGCGAATCTGTAATGTAGGCCATTCATACATTGTTGTAGGTTAGTCAATACTCAGCTTAATATAATTCAATAAATTCATCACATTCTACTTGATATTTCTGTTTGTTTTTTTTTTTCTTTTTAGAAACTTAATCGTGCCAAGTTATACTGTGAATTAATGCGAGCCTGCTTTATGGGATTAATCGATTCCAATGGCGGCCAAGAGGAACTGAAATGGGCAGCATTTACTTTCTTAAAAGTAAGAGTTGTTAATTAATTCCATCTTTTAAATTGTATACCTCTCTTTATACCATGTTATCAATGATTGCAGTATGGTGGCTTGACCTGCTAAAAGTAACAACGAAATTGTTACGATTGATTATTGGCTGTTTTATATATCTTCCTCTCTAACTCACTCTCCTTTGTTTTCCAACTGGGGTATCCATTTATCTACTCTACAGCAAGACTCCTATATCTGTTTCTTCTATACCTTAAATATCACAACTGGCACATTACCACTCTCCCTCAATACTGCTCCCACCCCCATCCCAGTTGAGGGGTTTTTGATTTGCAACATACTTGGTGACTGTTGGTGCTGGTTTCACAAAAAAATTATTGGTGATGATGGTACCATGAAAAAAGCACTGATGTTGGTGCTACACAAAAAGCACCCAGTACACTATGTAAAGTGGCTACCATTAGGAGGGCATCCAGCTGTTGAAATTATGCCTAACAATGGGACATGATGTGGATCCTGGCTTTGCCAACTCCTGTCAAACTGCCCAGCCCATGCCAGCATGTAAAATGATGATTATGATGATAAGAGAGAGAATTATTTACCACAGACACCACAGGGATATAGCTTCTCACTATATGTTTATAGTTGTCTCAATAAATCATTGTAGAGAACAATTTATCCCTGATATCACAGCAATATGGCTTCTCTGTATGAATTCTTATGTTAGTTGTGAATTTACATTACTGAGTGAATGTCTTTTTACCAACATTAAAGCAATACAATTATTTTCCTATACTTTTCAACATCTCATCAAGAAAATGAATTATTTTAGGTTGTGATACAGAACTTATCTTCCACTACTTTTCTCCTCTTAGCAAAACATATGGATATGTTTTTATTTTTATTCCTCCTTAAAGTATTCATATGGCTGTTTTTCCATCAACTGAAACCCTTGTCAATGTATGTAGATGTCCAAGTTTCATTACAATATGTAGTATATTTTGTGCAATATTGTAG
This sequence comes from Octopus sinensis, assembly GCF_006345805.1. NCBI lineage: Eukaryota > Metazoa > Mollusca > Cephalopoda > Octopoda > Octopodidae > Octopus > Octopus sinensis. Next base: position 170,102,287 of record NC_042997.1, read on the forward strand.
GATAAATTGAACTCTAAAAATCTAAGAAATGGGCAAGAGAGGTTACTTCATTGGTATGCATGGAAAAATTGATGAAAAAATGTATCCCCATAATGAGAGAAAGTAATGAGAGCAGAAGTAGGCTTGAAAAGATATTCATAAATACTAACTCTGACAAATATTCATCTTATGTTTTTATCACCATCTTTAAATTTATTATGATATAATTAAATTTGATAATTTTCCATTACCAGCTCCCGCAGGTTTTATTGCGGATTCAACGGCAATCGCCCGGCCAGGACTTTTCTCATGAACTTGAATTGGGTTTTGATAGACTATTAAGCTATGTACCTTTGTTGGATGTCACAGATTTACGGCTTAAGTAAGTATGCTATTTTACGCTGAATAAAACAGAGCACTAAAGCATTAGTTAAATTGATAAGTCTACAATTTGTAGTATTGGTTTAGTTTATAATGTAGTACAGGTTTGAGTTTTGAAAGTATTAATATTTGCTCAGTGTCTTTTAACATTTCTACTTTTGTTTTTGTAAAATGTAAGAGTTTTCTTAACCAGAGGCAGGTAGTATACTCACAAATCTAAATGGAAAATTATGAATGAAATTAAAATTGTTAATTTATAGCTTGAAGTGTTAGAGTTTCAAGTACTGCAGGGATATGGAAGAAGGTTGGTAGTTCACTGCATTAAAGAATGGATAAGAAGATATTCTAAGTATATTAGATATAAGAAGTCTGTAAAAGGTAAAGAAGAGAAGGTAGAGCATAATGGCAGATGAGGGAGTACAGAATTTCAGTGAAGCATAGTTATTCAACCATGTAGATAGCTTTTCGTTTGCGTACTCTCTCTGATGCCAGTGAACAAGAAGAGAAGTTCATACCAAATGTGGAAGCAAAACTAAGAAATGTTTTAGTTAGCAAGAAAGAAGAAAAGATTCTCATGCCATTCAGAATATGGCCATGTTCAATATACAGAAAAGGAATTGGTAGTAACTATGGAATACATACTACTTGTAGTCTATAGGTGCACAAGAAATGCAATGGGGTCACAAACAGGCTGACAGAAGGAAAAAGGACTTTGTATGTAGTATATGTGCTGGAGCAGATAGCAGAGAAGCACTCGTGAAAAACATTCTTTCAAATTCTTAGAAACATTTTTTAGTTGCTGATCTAATAAAGATTAGAGGTAAATGTTGTGAAAGAATTGTAACCAAAGTACGACCAGAGTGAGGAAAAGTTTTGGCAACAAAAGAATTCTATCTTTGTGTACGAATGCAATTTTGCATAGAAATGAAATACAGGCATTTTGATGTGGAGGAAGAATGAAGACCAGAAAGAAGAAACAGGCACACTACATTGGGTGAATGATGTTATTGGTGCACAAATGAGATGAAAAAAGAAGATTGGATGTAAGCTGAAATAGATGTATTGTGCAAGAGAGAAAACTGTGCTGGTATGGACATGTGGTGTATATGGAAGATGACAGGTGATTCAAGTGAAAGAACAAGGAAGACATGGGAAGAAATGGTAAAAGCTAATCTGAAGAGGTTAAATCTCTCAAAGTACTGCAACACATGGTAAGACATTGGAATTAAGAAGACCCAGCCAAAAAACATTGAAAAGTGGACATAAAATGGTGATTTATGGTTATAATCACGTTTCTAATTTTTTTTCTTATACTAATACCATATTTTAAAAATTTAGTAATTTATTACATATATGGTAAAGTTCATATTTTGTGTGCACCAAAAAATAAGCGATTAAAATTACTTTACCTTTGTTAATTATTTTGATTAACTATGCTTCAATATTAGATCTTCACTCTGTCTTAGCACTTCGTATAAAAACAATCTCATTTACTTTCTGGTTATTATATTTTACTTGTAAATTCTCTTTGCAGCTGTGACTGTGTTACGTTTTTGTTGAAGGAGTGCCAGAAGTATTCCTTGCTAACTGAAATACAGGGCTCTAAATTGCAGCAACGCAGGTTAGTTTCTGTGGCCAGTAAACTCCATCTTTCACTTACCGTCTCTCTACACCCCCCTGTTGAGCTAGGGACTGATGTTATGCAGCCTGCACCGTTATTGAGTTCAATGTAAGTCCCCAACTAAGCAACAGTTAATTATTATCATTCATCTTATATCTTCTCCATTACTAAACAGATGTTCAGTGAATAAATCCATGAATTATTTGATTATGCTTTTTGCCATCTTGGCTTGACAAGGAAATATTTTAATTTTAAAGAAATTAACTAACATTAAATGTTCCTTATTGAATTTACCAAGTGCTGTTGGTCAACTAAGATTGGAAATACTTTAACAGAATTGTTTTTGTCCTCTTGGCTAGGACACCAGGTAATAGCACATTTGGTAGAGTGGTTGGACAGGAATTACAAGGTTTTCCAGTTTAAAAACATCTCTTGTTTTCCAATAGAGTCACTTCCAAATTCTCGTATTTGTGAGTACCATTACAAAGCAGGGGAAAACATGTTGATGATGAATATAAAAAAATCCTAAATTGTGTAGTTGGCAATAAAGAGTATATATATATTGTACCATTCACTATTTTAACAGAATAATTAACTCAGGTGAATTTTTACAATTACTTACTCTTTATATATGATGCTACAAGCTTGCAGAGTCGCATTATTTGAATGCCACCTTCGTTATTCTTCTGATTGTCATGATTAATTTAAAAGAGCTGATACCTATGAAATATCCTGTTTATAACCACAAAACTTAGCCAACACACTGAGTGCAGGCTGGTTATTACATCTACCACCGCTCCTGGTTATAAATCTATTCTCTTTTTCATTTTCATATGAGATATTCAAAAAACATGGTAAATTGACGATCTGAAATATTTCCTCATTTGCTTTCATTATTATTCATTTTAACTGTACTAAGAGTGTTGTTCATTTCTATTTCTTTGTTTGTGTATTATATTATTTTGTTGATCAAGCAACTATTTTTTAGAGCAGTTACCACAGAAATTATAGGTAAGTGAGTGCTGGTTATTGAAACTTCAATAAAATGTTATTAAAAATTCATGAACAAATATTTTGTCTCAAATATTTTCTATACTTGATAGAGTGTAATGAATTATTATTAGAATAGTATAATCATATTGTATATTATCAACAATGAATATTGGAAAGTATCTATCAATGTAACTTTATTTTTTTCAATATTATGCTTCTTCACATTCGTATGTTCCTTGTATGAAATATATACTTAACTTAATATAAGTACATGCTCCTGTTTTGACAGACAAAATAATTTACAGACGTAAAAAAAACATATTTCACACATCATAATTGGCTCTGGCTGCACCATGAAACAAAAGTAGTAAACCCTACATTACTATTTAAAACCTGAAGAATATTATTCATTATTATAGTCTGCACTACTTACAAAGCCTTTGCTGTAACAAGTTGCCTTCAAACTTCAGAAGGCTACTACAAGATCATCTGAAAGTTATTGCTACTTTTACTATGTCTAAGCAAAATAAAAGTATATAAACACTCACATCAAAATAGTATACTGTCAGATACGTCACTCTTCACAAAATTCAATGTTGTGTTGCCAGTCTCCAGCAATGAAGTCTTGAAAATTTGAAGCCTGATATGCTCTGATAAAATTCACTTTGCACATCTATATAGCAACAGTAACCAAAAATCACCAAAATCTTCAGTCTTACTCAAAATAGTTGCACAACTAGGGAAAGATATCCTAGAAGCTATTGTGATAAGCAGAGAATACTAAAGATATTTTTTTTTATATTTGATATATTAAATCTATCTATATGCTATTGTTTTCAGATGTAAACTTCTATTTTTATTTTTAGCATTAGAACATTAACCTTCTCCATTTCATCTTTTTCTTTCAGACAAACTTTTCAGTATTTTTTATTTCCTGTACAGTTATATTTATCATTCTGTTGTTTTAGATATCCAACTTTGTTGGTTGTCTTATACATAACAAACATTTGCATTTATTTGCTCAGGACTAAATGTTGATTTCTAAATATTATTTATGTACCACCATATCAATGCTAGTAATTATAAAACCAAAGGAACGCATTTAAGAACAACTGATTAATGAAGAATGCTATACTTGGCTACTGGTATATTTTCTAGAATATTTTCATCATTAACTTTTTAGTGGCTATATTTCAAATGAAATACACAATTAATTTTGAAAATAATTAAGAATTTGGAAGGAGAGATTTAATGAAATAACTAACATTTATATTCTTTAACTTGTAGTTTGGGACCTAACTTAAAACTTTCTTACATGGAATTGTGATAGAATGTGATATGGACATTTGAAATCAAGATATTTTTGTATCATAAAACCAAAGGTAGCCTCTGTTGAATTGGTGTTGAAAAGTTCTAAGAGTCTTTAAAAGAAGGACTTCTCCAAATCTTACTATAAGCCTACGATAAAGGTACACAACTATAAGCTGCTGGTGAAGATTATTATAATGATTACATCTCATATTTTTAAATTGCTCTCCTTTCTTAGTAGTATCAGTTTTTCAGACTACCTTCAAATTGTGTACCAAGCAATTCTAATTTTTCAGGCAAAGCCTTTCTTTGGGGGGAAGAAAATAGAAGATTTTGGATGAGATTGATAAGTATAGCAAAAAGAAGGAAAGAAAGTCAAGCAAGAAATGTAGTTGCTTGCAGAGATCGCTGACTAGAATGGAGGCAAATGAAAAAGGGAAAGCGCAGAAAGAAAAGCTGACAGATTTTTGTGTATAGGCATAACAAGCATGGTGATTCACTCACATGTGTATATTATATATACATATACTTATATAAGTAAGGGTGAAGAAAGTGAAGTGTAATGAACATAGTTGTCTGTTCACATACAAGCATGACCATTGATACAAGTGTAAAGATAAAGGTAAGGTAAAGACTCCCTTCGGTCATGAATAACCATGGGATTGCATGTGAGTGTGTATATGTCTGTGTGTGTGTAGAAAGTTATCTTCTGAGGCGGCACAAGTCCAAGCAAGGTTGTTTATGGAAGACCAGCAGTCACCCCTGCATACCAGCTGCCCATCTCCAATGCCACCAATGTTCTCCAAGGGAAAAACAAAGGCCGTTGCAACTTGGCACCAGTGACATCACAAATCATTTTTACAGCTGAGTGAACTGGAGTAATGTGAAATAAAGTGTCTTGCTCAAGAACACATCACACAGCCTGGTTCAGGACAAGTGTGTACATGTTATATATAGATATATACAAACACACACACACGTTAGAAAGATTGGTATTTTTTGTCCTTAAAACTGGAAAGCTGCTGCTGCTTTACATAACATAAATATATTTTACAATTGATATTGTTCACTCGTGTTGAATGACACTACACAAACTACCACACAAATCAACATAGGAGTTTCTATATATATATATATATATACTGTGGCTGGAAATAAGCTAGTGTTTATGTTCACAGCTGAAATACATATCTTTGGTAACAAGTTTGCTTGATAGAAACGTACCTTGGGCTAAACACCAACTGCACATCTTAAACTCTATGTGCTTGATAGGTAAGCTTCTACTCACAAATATTCTCCAACTCTTGTCTCACTATTGAGCTGTGTGTGTTTGTCACTCTCTTCCAAATATATATGTATATATTGTCAGTAAATCAAAAATCCATATGAGAAGCACACTCTAAGTTATAGATCATAGATCAGTAGAGTATTTAGAGCAAGTTATGGCTGGTTCATAGGGTTACCCAGGGTTTTGCATCCATGAAGTGCTTAGCCTTATCCTTTCTCTTGGGGTTCATAATCTTGCAAACTGGATGGTAACCTCAGTAGTGTTGCTGGCATGAAAAAAAACCACTCAATGCATACTGTAAAATAATTGGCATTAGGAAGGGCCACAGAAACTGTACCAAAGTAGATGTTGGACCACAATGCAGTGCTTGAACTCTTCAGATCCTGTCAAACTATCCAATCCATTCCAGCATGGAACACGGTAATTAAATGACATTGATGATGGTTTTTACTGTATGTGTGTGTGTGTGTGTGTGTATAAATAAAATGCTATATATATGTAAGATGTCTATAAATGTGATCTAAGACAGAAAAACTAAGAATAGATTCTTCTTTTTTCTGTCTTTGTGGACATATATATTTTGGGAAAATCTTAACAGTTTAATATTTTATTAAATTCTGTTTTGATATTTTCCCCAAAACTCTGTTGCCTTAACAACTGTGTATTCTTCTAATTCATGTGGAGGCAACAGGACAGGCAAAAGATCCTTTTGTTTTTTATCCTTCCAGAAACTTTTAAGTAAATTCCAGTTTAATTTCTTAAAACATTGGTTTGTGATTGGAAAGGTTTGTCTTTTTTCTTTTTTTCTTCTTAGAAACTCGGAAACACAAAAACCTAGATCATCAGATGCTGTTTCAAACACACAACCCAGTGTTAGTTTGATTCTACGAGCTGAGCCTACAGTCACAAGTATTCTCAAGGTACCACTATTTTACTGTTCTTTCTTTTCATTTAATTAGCTTTGTGCAAATATATATACATATAAGAACATGAGACGACAAAGGAATAAATGATTATCTTATTAACTTCATTAGCTTACAGCTGTTTCTGCTATAAGATGCAGGCACTCAACTATGAGTCCAGTACATCTTATAAGCAGAAACAGCTGTCAGCTAAGAAAGCTCATAAAATAATCGTTTATTCCTTTATCATTTCATTTTCTTATTACCACTCTGTACTTGATTAATGTTTTGTTCTGAAGCATATGTATATTGAGTTCTATACCAGGTTATTAGTCTCGATATGCCTAAACGAAATATTAAAATGCAAACATATATATGTATATTGTGTAAAGAAGTGCTGATAACTTAAAGTGGAAGCAAGTTGTGGAAGAGGGAGCCCCAGAAAGACCTGGGACAAAGTATTGAAGGCTGAGCCTTACAAAGGAGATGACAGAGGACTGAGGTATATGGCACATTGATGTATTCAAGACCCACCCACCACAACAAAATTGAGATCCTAAAAGCAGGGTGCCATATAAAAGCACCCAGTACATTCTGTAAAGTGGTTGGCATTAGGAACAGCATCTAGCTGTAGGAAGGGCTTCCAGCCAAAACAGACAATGGAACCTGGTGCGACCCTTGGCCTAGCCAGTGCCTGTCAAGCCATCCACCCCATGCCAGCATGGAAAACCGACACTACATGTTATTATGATGATGATGAGATATACATATATATATATACATATACATATATATAATTATTGTAATTTATTTCAGTGATTTTCTGATATGTTTTTGTGAAAGCGGATTATGTTATTTATAGCCAGGTTAAGAAACTTAACTGTCACACACTCTTGTAATGTCTTTGCTGCTGAGGTAGATGATACACCCACTTATTTCTTGCTGCCCATATGTTTATTTTCCTTACCTACATTTCCATAAATATACAAATACACACTCTATCTTGATATTTTACATTCAGTAGTTCTGCATTCGGAACTACTCTTCTCATTTCCCCTTTCTAAAACCCTTTGTTTTTTTTAATATTATCTGATTATAAACAGATTCATTGGCTTTTTAGTGATTCTAATAAAAAATATTTTAGTCGGGTATTAAATTCATTTAAAAAATATTAAAAATTTTTTTGAGTTAAATTTACAGGTTTCAGTTTATCGTTGTATGTCCCTGTTAGGCTCATATTTTTGGTACTAATGACTTTGCATTTTTTTCTTATACATTTACATACAACAACACAACTTATTAATATATTTCTGACATTGAATATTAATTTACTTTTTCATTAAAAATTAACGAGATCTGTGATATTATAAAATATTTTTAAAATATCAAACTGTCTTTAAAACACTTAGAACAAGATTAGCAATGTTTATCCCATCGAAATATATATTCTGTTATTGGTTTCAGTCATTGCACAGCAGCCATGCTGGAGCAAAGCCTTTGTAGGATTTTAGTTGGTCATCATTTTGGCATTAGGAAGGGCATCCAGCTGTAGAAACTCTGCCAGATCAAGATTGGAGTCTGGTGCAGCCATCCGATTTGCTAGTCCTCAGTCAAATCGTCCAACCCATGCTTGCATGGAAAGCGGACGTTAAACGATGATGATGATCATGATCATGACCATAATGTATATTTTAGTCTGGCATTTAGTTATTTCATATTTTACCAGTAAAGTTACCATTTTGACTCAACACTGGTCTTGCTTTTGCTATAAGAATTATAGCAAACACAGCTACACACACATACATATATGCAGACATAAATGCACATGTGCACACACACACACACGCAGGTTCATTTGTCAAATTCCATTCACAAAGCATTAATCAGTCTGGGATGTGCCACACTGTAGGAATGAACCGAGAAACAGGCACTTGTAAAGCAAGACTTCTTATTTGCATTGTCAAGCCCATAAAACTGCTAATCTGTATAACATTATTGGGGTGGGGTGGGCTGGGAGAAATCATTGTACTTCATAGAAAATTTTTAAAAATTTCTTTGTAACTAATATTGTTAAATTCTTTTTCTTTTCTCCATGCCAAACCTTTTCACTAATTTACAGTTCATATTTTCCTCTGCCTATTTTGGCATGAAATATTCAAAAATGTAACTTTTGTTACTTTCCTCTTTCTATGCTAGAATAGGTTACATAGGTTTTGCAGATTTGGATATTTGAATGCATCTTGGAACATTTCTTTTAAAGCTGAAAGCTTCTTGTAGTGTTGACTACATCATTATAAAGTGAAATATAATATTAATATACCTACACAAATTTACTGAAACTTATTTCTGACTAGGTGTGCTACTCAGAAATTTCGAAATTTAAACTGATTACCATTAAAAGATAATGACCCATTACTCTGCATTCTTACTCACTCTGTCCCTGGTTTCAAAAATGTTTTTAACTGATGTATATGCAAATTCTAATGACATTTAGCTATTTATCTTAATTTGAATTCAGAATGTTTCCACCCTTTAGGATTTAAACTGCTATATCTGGCCCAAATCTGTTTTATGTTCAAACTGATCAGATCAAGCCTTTCACACCTATCCAACACTGCCAGTCTAAAGATAACAATCACGTTGTCAAAATCTCAAAATAATGCATGATTAATTCAAAACAATGTGAATAAATAAGCATTACACTTGAAAGAATTATCTGAATGCTAAAGGGTTAAAGTTTACAGTTTATAATCTTGCATTTAAATTTAGCATATTTTCAATGTTTTGTGTTTAATCCTTAACCTAAAGTAAATTTTTACCTAAGAAATAGTGCACGCATGGGTGTGTGGTAAGAAGTTTGCTTCCCAATCACATGATTCCGGGTTCAATCCCACTGCATGGTACCTTGGGCATGTGTCTTCATGTCTTCAGTTATAGCCCCAGATCAAGACCAACCAAAACCTTGTGAGTGGGTTTTTGTAAACAGAAACTAAAAGAACCTGTCATGTGTGTGTTTCTGTCTTCTTGCCATGACATCACATGATAGTTGTAAATGAATGTTACTGTCATACAAGCAGTGTCCTTCATTCAGCCTCTGTGAAACATGTCCCTTCATGTGGTATTATTACCTTACCTGCCATAAATAATCCACTTCAACTAAATTCCATCAGACCCAGGTAGGCATGGAAAAGTGGACATTAAAACAATGATGATAATAAGTTATAAATTGTAACAGTATTAAAGTAACTTGTAGTTAACCCTTCTGTGTTACTTGCACTGGCTAAAGGCAGTAAATGCATTAATTTGGAACAATGTAAACGAGAAAATTTAATGATAAAGGAAACTAAACTAGGTCGGTCCTAGTTGAGCAGACTTATGATTGGTATGTTAGCCATGACCATCCTGCCTTTACAGACATTCTTCTCTGTCACTTAATGAGGAAGAAAGTCATGATCCTTGCTACTGCCTCTGAGACTAGTGGAAGGAAAAGAGCATGTCCTCATGCTGGGGACTTGATCCAAATACTATTAACAGTGAACTTAGTGAAAAACATCTAATAGCCAAGTGGAGCCAGGCAATGGATCGAGTCTATATAGTTTATCTCAGACTTTTCAGTATGTTCTTGCCTTTTTAAAGACACTAGTGTGTCATTTGAGAAATTGGCTGCTATTTCTTGCAGGTTAAGTAACCATGTAAAAATAAATGGTAGCATATAATTTATGGATTCTTTAAATGATTATTAAATCTGTTTTTCCACCATCAAATTTGGTGCAAAAAATGATATTGTTTCATGTTTTTACCAAAGTGCACATGAGAAAAATTCTTTTAGAGCTAGACTCCCATAAGTGTGGGTGAGAGCATGTGTGTATATTTAGCAGTATCAATGCCAAGCAGTTTTTAGGCACAAGCAAACTTTAGGTGAGTTAAAATATCTTTGTGACATATTTCAACTTCTAAAGACATATTCACTGCAGTTACCATGGAGAAAAAAATTCTCTCTTATGGTAAAGGGTATAGAAACATCTTAAGAAATATATCACAAACATATTTTAACTTACCTACAGTTCGCTTATACCTAAACACCGCTTGGTGCTGGTGACTGTTGAATTTCTTCTGGCCTGGCAGTCCCATGGTACAACTTGGTCAATGTTGTTCAATGTGTTTTAGTTAAAGCTACGACTTTAAAATCTGTCCAGAGTTACCTCTCTTCACTATTTCCCATTGATAACTGCTAAAGAACTAGAAACACATTTGGGAATCCAATAGGAGGCAGATATGATGTTTTTACACATTTTATCATAGAGATTTTTTTCTTTTTCCATAGTAACTGCAGTAAATTTTCCTTTATAAATTGAAATATGTCACAAACATTTTAACTGACCTAAAGTTTGCACACACATATATATATATGTGTGTGTATACACACACAAACAAACATATGAATACAAATAGAAATATTTGTGTAATATTACAACATATTACATGTGATCCCTGTTCATTTCATCCAGCAAAAGTCAAATAAACAAAACATATAGACACACATAGAAAGAGAGAATGCATTTTATTCTTTATATATTTCAATCATTTGACTGCAGCAATACTGGAGCACCACTTTAAAGGGTTTTAGTCGAAGAAATTAACCCCAGGGCTAGTACTTATTCTGTTTGTCTCTTTGGCCGACCTGCTAAGTTGCGGGGACGTTAACTCAAACCAACGTCAATTGTCGAGTGATGGTGGGGGACAAACACAGACAGAAACAGACACATACACGCATAAAAATATATATATGATAAATCGCTAGCCACTAAACATTCTTTATTTTCTCTCTTTGTTTCTTTCTGTGGAAGAGCGTAGGCTCGAAACGTTAAAAACTTTTTCACTTCCCGAGCGTTATACCAATACATCTGTTTGTTGTCTACACCACCTGTCTCTGTCTTTTGTTTTTTTGTGAATTCTCTCTCTCTCTCTATACTATAACAAATTTTTTTCAATTGGTATTTTCATATTCTTAATACTTGCTCTGGCTGATTTTTATGAATATGATGAATTTTTTATTGGAAATTATTTTTTCTCTCTTTTTTTGGGATCCTTCAGAAAGTTTGAATTGTTCTTTTTGAACTTATTTTTTCTCATATATATATATATATATATATATATATATATACGATGATGGGCTTCTTTCAGTTTCTGACTACCAAATCCACTCATAAGGCTTTGATCAGCCTGAGGCTATAGTAGAAGACACTTGCCCAAGGTGTCATGTAGTGGGATTGAACCTGGAACTATGTGGTTGGGAAGCAAACTTCTTACCACACAGCCATGCCTATTTACTTTGAAGGTGAAATGTTTTCACATAATACACACAATATATACTATTATTGTGATGACATTTTAATGACTGAGAGATTCCTTAATCCTCATGGATTATGAAAAACTGCTGGAAAATCCAACCTTGAGTTTGGAAAATGTGGAAAGAAAAGCAAACCATGTTTATATTTTGTTTCTAAAACAATTCTTTAGATTTAACGTTTTCAAGTGTTTTCTTAAGTTCGGTGGAAGTATCCTGTGTGGGTCAAGTCTGACTTTCTTTTTGGAACAACAAAGTGTTGGTGGTTCAACTTTCCATTTGTCAATCTTGACAACTCCATAGATTTAGAACATTATAGGAGCCCATGTTCAGCTAAATACCATTAAGACTGCAAAATATCTTAGAAATGATAAAAAATGTCAGTGCCAGCAATGTATTGGTTTGAGCCACTCTTTGTTGTTCCAGTCATCTATCCATTTCCTTCTGACTACACTCACATTCTCTCTTTCACACACACTGCATTGCATTGCATTCTTTTCTAATGGTATATTTCCAATAACTTTCCATTTCTTTGTATGGACTAAAGAAAATTTAGAAATTTTCACCTCAACAAATATATTGAAATTTGAAAATTATTTGTTTTAAACTTAACTAATGGATCTAATGTGTGCTTGGCAGCATATTTTAGCTCCATTGAAATATAATATTAATTATAATCCTTTCTACTATAGGCACAGGGCCTGGAATTTGGGGGAGGGGACTAATTGATTACATCGACTCCAGTGTTTCACTGGTACTTAATTTATCGACCTCAAAAGGATGAAATGCAAAGTCAACCTCGGTGGAATTTGAACTCAGAACGTAAAGATGAGCATTTTGTCCAGTGTGCTAATGATTTTGCCAGCTCACTTCCTTGTTAATATTAATTATAATGATAATAAAATTGCTTCAGATGGTGTGGTTCTTATATGGATAATGGTAATGAGTTCTTTAGTTTTAGCTAGGTTTGCTAGTTCATTAAAGTATTACATTTTATGTATTAAATGTTATACAATTCATTTTGACTGGGATTTTGTTTCACCTGACACCTTATTCCACCAGTGAAGTAACATTTTCTTTTTGATAATTATGTAGGAGATAGAATGAAAAGGAGTGTTCAGTTAGTAAACCATCAGTCAAAACTTAAATTTCCAGTCAAAATGAATTTTAAAATAAATCTGAATTTACTTCAAGTATAGAGTCTCTTGATCAGTAAATATTCTGCTAATTATTAAAATTGCTTCAAGGTTGGGAGCTGGCAGAATCATTAGCACACTGGGTAACATTTCGTCCGCCTTTATGTTCTGTGTTCAAATTCTGCCAAGGACTTTTCTTTCAACCTTTCAGAGTCAATAAAATAAGTACCAGTTGAGTACTGGGGTCAATGTAATCGACTGCCCACCCCCCTTAATTTCTGGCCTTGTGCCTATTGTAGAAAGAATTATTAAAATTGCTTCAAAATAATAAGCTTAAATTAACATTTAAATTAAATATCATTACATTCTGACTTATGCCATTTTTCATTTTTTTTTTAATCAAAATTTTCTATAAATGAAAATAGTATGTGACAATAATCAGAGATAAATATTTTTCAATTTCCATATCTACATCAAATGAATTCAGTAGCCTTTTTTTTTTTAATCCCTCAAAGCTATAAAGATGTCTTGTTGGAAACTGATTCACTATGACTACAAAATCCACAAGATATTTAAAATTACAAGATTTTTCTTCCTCCAACAAGCTGCTTTTTTTTTTATGTCTTAGTAGGTGCAATACATAATACTCTACAAGCAAACTTTGCTTGAAAGTTTTTATTTCAGTATGACTTGACTTAATGTTTCCTGGTGCAGTGTTTTAAATTCTGAAAAAGTATTCGGTTGACTTGCAGTTTACTGGTTCCCCTCATAATATGACGACTGTAGAAGATGTGCATTCAGTAAGTTTGCTATGATTTTCAGTATTATGTGAAACCAGAAATAACTTACTTTGATTTCCAACACTACATATATATATATACATATATATATATATACATATATATACATATATATATATATACATATATATACTATATATATATACATATATATATATACATATATATATATATACATATATATACATATATATATGCACACACACACATATTTATATTTCTCTCTCTTGTACCCCACCCATCTCTTACCCTCTCTGTTTGACCAGTCTAATCATGTACATAAATCCTTCACGAGTACAGAAGATGTATTTTTTTATCTTGGTTGTGACTACAAATGATTTCTGTTTAGAATTCTCTCCAACAATACTGAACCTTATACACAGTAAATAAACTAGAGTTAGGGCTGGATACAATAATTATATGATAATCTAGTCTGATTTAGAATTACAAATTGTCTAACTGCATTCTTGAACTAATTACATATAAAGTCTTTACTTTCAGTGCATGCCATAAGTTTCTAAAACACAGTACTAACTTCTCAGAGTAGTCTACAGTATGATTTCTTGCCCATTGTTAGTATAAAAATTACTTTATTACATTCTTAGATTATTCTATTAATTTCTTAATTTACTCTAATTCAGCTGCTGTATGTTGTATTTGCGTGCAGTTCATTATTCATTGACGTATAATTAGCATGTGCATGTATGCATTCATCTGCAAATGTGTGCAGGTTTCTTTCTATCATCCCTTTTGCTCTCTTTCGTTTCTGAAAAAAGATAGACTCTATCAACTCATCTATCTCAACAGGATATATTACTTCAGGGCTGGTTACATTTCTAGTTCTGAATCTGTTGAAATCTGAAAAAGAGAACTTTGAAGTCTGGAAATATAGTTGAGTGGAAAAAAAAACCGTGGTGAATATGGCTCAAATATTAGGTAGCAGTATGTTCATTAAAAGTATGATATCACCAGGTATTATGCTTTATATATTTTTAGTAGCTAAAATTTAGGAGTAATTATTTAGTTAACTGCTATCTCTGTTCGTGATACATAACTTTTCTCCTTGTTATGGAAGGCAAACTATATGAGGTTTTTAAAGAGTGTAATGCTACATAAGATTAAAATTAAAAAAGGCAGGTTCATTAGCACACTGAGCAAAATGCTTAGCAGTATTTCATCTGTCTTTATGTTCTGAGTTCAAATTCTGCCAACGTCAACTTTGCATTTCATCCTTTCAGGTTCCCTAAAATAAGTACCAGTTCAGCACTGGGGTCAATCTAATCGACCTATCCCCCTGAAATTGCTGGCCTGGTGCCAAAACTTGAAAGCAATATCAAAATTATGCAGTACATGTTGAAGACCAGTAGTGATTATAAGAGAAGCAAGGCAGACAGTGTCTGTTCAATGTGTAATAGCTGAAAGTGGAGATTAATTGAGGAACTGCCAAAGCATGGAAAACAATTCAGTGTTATGTGTCATGAAAGACAACTGCACTTTTAGGTGATGAGAAAGATGTTAGTAATAAAAATAACCCAAGGAAAATACTGAGGGATAATTCACAAATGATATTTAAGCTGAAGACACATGGAAAGATTCTATATAGCAAAACCCAGCTAATCACATGTCCAGTAGCTTAACTGCCATTTCACTCACTGCATTATATCCTCTTGGAGACCAATGTGATACTTATTATAACATTGTTTAGTTACCTGTACAGATTCTACACACTTTCCTAAAAGCAAAAATGCATGAATTGAGCACTGTAATGTTTTAGCACAAAGCCACAAATACACACACGTACACGTGTGTGTGTGTGTGTGTGTAAATGTGATAAAATGAAAAAAATATGAAATTGAATTAGTAGTTGAAACACAGTGCCACATCTGGATTAAATTTGATATGTATTTTAATATTCATATTTTCTATTGTATTTTGTGTGAATATCTTTGCATGTATATTAGATTACATTATTTTAGCTCAACTTTAGTGTACTGAGCACTCTACTACATAAAGGTATACCAAAAGATACATTGGGAGATCTATAAATAAGTGTGTGTATGTGTGTTTATACATATATATATATATGTATGTATATAGTTGATATTCTGTCTCATTGAGTCACTGAAACGCCATAGTAAACTCTGTTTTTACGTAGGGGCTAGAGCAAGCCAGTTCTCTTTGCTAAATCTACAAGAAGATTGGAGCTGAGTAATGTAAACTTATAAAACATTTGTTAATGATGCAATAATTCCTGTTGCTTGTAGCAGTGAGGTGCACTTCATCTATGGTATCCACAGACAATTAGGGGATCAGTGAAGTTAAGTATTAATGATTTCTCCTTTGCCAGAAACCATGTTTGTTACAGAATTTAAGGTATCAACCCTTCATCTGATAGGCTTGTGCTTCACTGACTAAGCAGCGTATGGTTTTTGAATGTATGTAAGGGGATATAGTGATTCAGCAAATCAAGGTACATTTCTCATGGTTATTTATTTTTTTCTGGGTGGTCAAGAGAAGTTATAAAATCACCTAAGTTTCAACAAGTTTGTACCATATGTTTATCTAATCTCCTGAGTTAAATTTCAAATGATTTATGAAATAATTCATTCTTGCTAGAAAATTTTAACATAATTTTAAAGTACCATGTTATTACAAATGTTCTCTCTCCAGCATTACCATAATGATCTTGTCTCTGCTGCACTCTAGATGAAAAAGGAATTCACTAGCACATATGCACACTTCTGCAGACCCAGTTAAATCCATTTCCCTGTTATTTCACACTTTATATATCTTTTCATTGCCCATTCCCTACTCCAATGAAGTTATTTCTAACAGTCACCAGAAAACTGCAACTCAATCATGTTGAAATTTGCTATCTATTGTTATTCTTTTTCACATGCTCACATTGCACAGACTTCCTCTCTCTATGTAGCTCTATATAGTGTGTGTATGTGTAACACATGCTACTCTCCCCTCTCTGTCTCTCTCTCTCCTCTCTTCCTTTTTCATTTCTATCTATTTCTCCCCATCTTTTCATCTGTCTTGATATTCAGTTATGGAACACAAGCAAGTAAGTATTGGAAACCAATTTTCATCTGGTTTCTATCTAAAAATGTTAGGAGAGTTTCTTTGAAAGAAATATTTTCTCTTTTGTTTTGATTTTTGCTCTGATACATTTTTAAGGTAACAAAATGGTAGGTATCATAATAATAATAATAATATCAATTACCTTTGCAGACTTCCATTTCCTTCCTAAATTAGTCCTAGATAGTTGAATTATTTAGAACTGAATGTGTTTCCCTAGCACTCACACCTAAAACTGGACTAGATCTATCAAAATTAGACATTTTATAAAACATCTACAATATAAAAGATAAGATGACCTTCCTACATTTAGTACTAAGCCTTATTTTCCTAACATCAAAATATTTATAACCAAATTGGGTAAGTATCTTAAATATATATATATTTTTTTTTTTACTAGAAATATTTCATTTAATTGATGCATTAAGTTAATTATGTATTTATATACATAAGTCCTTTAAATGAAACTTTTAACAAACTAGACATTAAATTCATCTTAATGATTTAATTGCTATAAACATTTTTAAGTTGTGGATTATTCCACTTGTGACTATCTCATAAGAGTTCAGATCTAATGTATTAATGTACTTCATCCATAGCACATGTTTTAAAATCCATACTTGGTAGCATTTTAGCCTTGGATTCCTATTCTACAGGTTCAGTTTATAAGGATGAGAAGTAAGAACTTTAAAATAGTGTTGATGTTCCTTGAAAAGTGTAGTGAGTTCATATAACTCCAAAACCTCAACTGATTAAACATTTCGAATTTTTATAGTATTTTGAGGTGGTGGTGGTGGGGGGTTATTTGGACTCTTTTAAATATTGTTTTCTTTTAACTGTTTTTAAAAATTCATTCTTTTTTACTTCGTGTTTGTTTTTTACTCTTTAAAAACAATTTTTTAATGCAGAAGTATTAATATTGCTACAATCAATAGAAAATGGCATTTCTTCTATCTTCTTACTCATTTCTTGTGCTGATAATACATAAGGAATATTCACGTAGGGACAATACATAAAAAGTTACAACATCTTTTTAAAATCAAAAGAGCTGAATAAGTAAAAAGGCTGTTTGAGAATGTCTTCGAGCAACAGATTCTAAGAAAAGCTTAATTGCTTTTATTGCAGCTTCAATGGAGTAGATTTCGATACACTTTGTGTTTATATTTATGTAAAATTTAATAGACAGATATCATCATCATTTAACATCCGTTTTCCATGCTGACATGGGTTAGGCGATTTGACCAGAGCTAGCAAGCTGGAGAGCTAGACCAGGTTCCAGTCTGATTTAGTTAAGTATCTATGACTGGATGCCCTTCTTAACACCACTTTACAGAGTGTACTGGATGCTTTTTACATGGCACCTGCATGGGCATTTCCTATGCGACCTGGCATGGGTGAAATTTACATGGCACCTGCATGGGCATTTCCTATGCGACCTGGCATGGGTGCTCTTTACATGGCACTGGCTCAGGTGCTTTGTGCACAGTATCAGCACAGGTGCTTTTTACATGACACCAGCACAAGTGCTTTTTATGTGGAACCAGCATAGATAGAAGCACTGAAATCTAAATCATCATTTTTTTTCATTATGAAGTTTATCTGACATTTCATAAATCATATTGGTTAGAAAACAATTATTTAATAAAAAGCCATTTGAAATATTTACAAACCTTATGTTTCAGTGAAAATATGTAACAGTCATGTCAACACATAAGGTTCTAAAAACTACTTCAAAATATGTAGGAAATAAACTCTACATTTTTCTCACTGCATGCATTCGTGCACGTATGTGTGTGCACCTCTGTGTATCTGTAAAGAATAATCCTTTTTAAACCACAAAAACCTTAGTGCCAGTGCCCAGTTTTCCTAATGCTGAATAAATGAGAAATAAATCTTCAGGTTAGGATATACTTTGCTTTGGCATGAGCTTAATGTAGTATCTGTGACAGTAAGACTGCTATCTTATGCTTAAATAATAGCACTCTAACATGGTTTAGTCATTTGTATAATTAACCCCACCACTTGGTCTTGTGATGCTTTTAGCAAAATTCATTTTAATACAAACATTCAGGTTATGTCTCTGATTTTAGGATAATTTCCTCCATCAGATTTAGAAGCCCTGAAAAAAGAAGTGGTGCAGTCATAGTTATTGCTTGCCCTTCCCTCCCTAACTAAGCAATGCAAAAAATGATATGCAGTAAGGCATGTACATGTGTACACACATGCATACACACACATCCAGTCACAAACACACACACACATAAGTGTATAATGTACATGAGATATCTACACATATGTATATAAATATTACACTTGGAATCATTTCATGGGTTAAGTAAGAGACATAACTGACATCAGGTAATGATGAGTGACCTCAGTTTTTTAACAAAGAATTTGATTTGATGAAACAAATTAGATGAGTACAAACCAATGACTGCATAGCATTTAACTATCCCTTGCTACAGACAGAAGAGATTTAGAGTTTTTTTTGTTTGTTCTTTTTATATACTTAAATTTGGTTTTCATTTTATATTCTTTTCTCTTTCTTTATAGACATTAGATGCTGATTACTCAAAAAACCAAGAACCTCTTCTTGGAGTATTATCACATATGCTCTCTGGGAAAAGTTTTGAACTAATTCTTGCAGCTGCTGCTGCCACTGGAAAGCTGCAAAGCTTTGCTATCAAGCTAGTCAAGTAAGTATCATTGATTTAATATTCATAATTTTACAGCATCAATTATCCCTTTAGCATTTAAACCAGTCATATACAGCTAAAATATTCTATCTTTTTATGTTCAAACTGGACAGATGTGATTTCCCACGCCAACCCTACAATATCAATCTGATATTAAACAATCATATAAAAGCTACAATATATTGCATAATTAATTCAAAACAATGTGAATAAATAAACATTACCTTTGAAAGGATAATGTGGATGATAAAAGGTTAAAGATGGTTTTGTTATTGATTTTAAATTGTCTGATTATTTTAAGTAATCTTTGACAACACTTTAATAAGGTATCTCATGTGAATATTAATTTAAAAGACAAGATTTTAGTCATCTTTTATTTGAGAATAATGAGTGCTTTATGTACAGGTGTAGGTGGCTGCAATGGTTTTGATTATTTTAACTAGCACACCTCTTGGACATCACCCCGTAGATGTAAAGCATTCTTTCAGCATTATAATGGTTAAGTTATTAAATTATTCTGCTATACTGGTTTATCAACAATGATTGGTGCCATGAAAAAGTACCTGGTACACTCCTAAGTGGTTGTCATAAGGAAAAGCATCCAGCCATAGAAACTTTGCTGAAGCAGTCATTGGCACCCAACACAGACTCCTGGCTAGTTGGATCTTGTCAAATCATCCAACACATTCCAGGATGGAACATAGACTTTAAATTCATCATTACCATAAGCAGTAGAGTCACAGTGATTTGAAGTCTTATGTGAGAAAGTGCAACTAATTTTCTACCAACTACATTAATAATTGTTCATTAATAGTAAACTTGCTAAATAGCCAAACTTTTGCTGAATAACAATTTCCATTGAGTCTTGCAGTAACTCGATGTACAATAGTTTTTATATTCTAAGTTTTAGGAGTAATATCATCATCATCATCATATGTCCATTTTTCATGCTGGCATGGGTTGGATGCTTTGAGGAGCTGGCCAACCAGAGAGCTGCACCAGGCTCCTACTGTCTGTTTTTGGCATGGTTTCTATGGCTGGATGCCCTTCTTAGTGCCAACCACTTGGTACTTTTTACATGGCACCAGCTAGGGTACTCTTTATGTGGCACTGGCATAGTTACTCTCTACATATCACCAGCACAGGTGCTCTGTACGTACCACTGGCATGGGTGCCTTTTACATGACACTGGCACAGATGCATTTTATGTGGCATCAGCATGAGTACTTTTTACATGACACCAGCACAGGTACCAACATAAATATATCAGAATAGATATGTATAAATTTAAAACTTACTTAAACTTTAGTCTGTGGAGACCCCTAGGACTCATTAAGGTTGGAGCTTAACCCAGTTTAAATAGCTGAGATTTATAAGACTCACTCCTGAATGGGCTCGGATGCCAGCCCATCACAGGATTGACTTCTCAGCTATTGCTGGAGCTCATTTACATTTGAGTAGATTGGGGCAACATGAAGTGAAGTGTTTTGCTCAAGAATACAATGCACTGCCCAGTTAGGGAATCAAAACCACAATCTTATGATTGTGAGTGCAAAAACACTAACCACTAATATTATGTATAATTAAGCATAATTATGTAGTTTCATGTAAGTAAAAAAATGTTTTTTTAATGAAAATACAGAACTTCACTATTTTGAATTCCAGGCATGGTTGTGTGGTTAAAAAGTTCACTTTGTAACCATGTGGTCTCCTGTTCAGTTTGACTGTGCAGCGCCTTGGACAAGTGTCTTTTGCTTTAGCCCTATGCTAACCCAATGCCTTGTGAGTGAAATTGATTAGACGTCCATTGTATACACACATGCGCACACATATATGTATTATTGTGTGTGTGAAATATCATTTCCAGTGCGTGTTACATCCCATAGCTCTGCAGTTTCAAAGTTTAGTACAATAAGACAAAACAAAACAATCCCTTACATGAAAAATAGCTATGGGTTGTCAACAGGAATTGCATCCAACTGTAAAATAAGTATCCATTCAACCTATGCCTGCATGCAAAAATGCACATAAAATAAAGAAATGAATATCTACCCTTAATTTTTTTTATTCTATGTATTTCCTATATTTTATTCTAGGTTTAATGAATTTGCACGTCAAGCAACTGGTGAGGGTGGAAAAGCAGCCAATACAAGAGCTTTGTTGTTTGACATTTCTTTCTTAATGTTATGTCACATAGCACAACTTTATGGTGCCGAGGTAATTATTTTGTTGTTATATTAATAGCACTGTATTTGCCAGTGTATATAAGATGCACTCTTGCTTAAAACACACACCTATTTTACATGTATATTTAGGAGATGGGGGAGAATAAATTTAATGAGTTTCATCATACCACTTATTGAAAGATATTTTCAAGTGGTTTTGTATGTGAAAAATGCATGATTCTGTGCATGCAAATACAATGCTGAGACAGTATACTGGAATGGAGTATAAAACTATAAATTTATCATAAACAAGCTACATTATATGAGTACCATGTTTAATTTTATCTATTTTCAGATCAGCTATATAATTGTTTATAGGTTGGTCAAGAGAATTTCCATATGGGATGTAAAACTCATATTTTTGACTGTGATGTTTTGTATTCCCACAATCAGTCACCAGGGTGGTGCACCATTACTATGATTTTGTTATCGTCCCCTCATTGCAAATAGCTAATTGGTGAATGAAAATTTAACATTCTTTTCATCTTTCTAAGAGAATTTTCATTTAGATAATTAAAAAATGTTTTTTAAAAGTGATAAAGGATAAAGACCCCCTTCGGTCATGAATTACCACAAGATTGCACCTAGAAAGCTCCCCTCTGAGGCACAAGTCTGGGCAAGGTCGTTTATGGAAGACCAGCAGTCGCCCATGCATACCAACTTCCCTTCTCCATGCCACTGATGTTATCCAAGGAAAAAGCAATGACCAACTCAGCTTGGCACCAGTGACATTGCAACTCATTTCTACAGCTGAGTAACTGGAGCAGTTTGAAATAAAGTTTCTTGCTCAAGAACACAACACACAGCTCAGTCCAGGAACTGAACCCACTACCTCATGATTGTGAGTCCAACACTCTAACCATGTGCCTTCCCAAAGGTGACACAGTCGTTAAATAATGTAAGGCACATATCAAGTGTGGGTTATGTATGCTTGGTTATGTATGTGACCTCTCCACATAACTTTTGACATACCATTAGCAATTTTCCAAAAGATTGTGGTTAGAGACTGTGATAGTTTGGCTTGTTTTCAGTGTTGTATTATTAATAACAACAAACAAGATGAGGACAAATATCCGTCAATTGTAAATAATGTTGCAATATATTCTATGCTTCACAATAACCTGGCTGTTTCTGACAACTATCATTAATTCTTTATCTTCATCTTGAATTCCTGCAAAGGGATCATTAAATAAAATGCTTTTATTCATCCAAGAATCAAAAAACTTTTTGACTGTAGCTGAGTGTCCTGGATTTTATCTAAAGGCATTTCCAACCCTTAAACTATCATCCACTCTTCTCATTTTTAAATGGATTTATTAGGATATGCCAAAACCTATTCCAACCAATTCAAATATCAGCAGAAATAAATCTGTTCTGATGCACATTACATCTGCAACATAGAGTTCACTTCTTAGCTTCATCAGCTGCCTCTTTCATTGAATCCTTCATTTTAATACTGATTCAGTGATTGAGGCCAAATATTATATTCAAATTTTCAAACACAAATGACAACTCAGCTATTACTCTTGAAACATTGTACCCTAGAATTAGCTCATTTTCTTTTGACATCTGCTTCCTTCTCATACTACTGAATACCAAACTATCACTTTTACTTTAAACCTATGGTAACTTCAGCCTTTCATTCTTATTAGAAGTCACCAAAAAGGCTTCCTAAAATGTTATAACTCTCTGTTATCATGGAAAAGTATGCACATGATTTAACGAAGTATGACATAAAAAAAATTCACCTGTTTTCTTAGAAATACAGTAATCCCTTGACTATTGCAGATGTTACACTCCAAAACACCCTGCGATAGGTGAAAATTCATGAAGTAAAAACAATACTGTACTGTATATTTTATTATTTTTATAATTTGTATGTATTTATTTTATTACAAATGCAAAAACAACACCAATGTAAGCTTAAATAATAAACCATGACAGGTGAACCACAATATGGTGAGGGATTACTGTACTCATAATTTCCATGTTGACCATGGAGCTTTATACATTTTTTGGTTGGCTGCCTGTCTGTCATACACTTCATTAATTCTGATGTCCTACAAACTATCTGTTATTTTACCAATTCTATTTATTATCTGTCTTATCTCTAATTTTATTCACAACCTTTCATTCATACCCATTAATTATCTTTTCAAAATATAGATAATTACTTCAAGTCCTGATTGCTCGGAGTCTTTCTTTGCTCAATGGTCAATGAAATGTCTGCCAGAAGATGGTAAATACAAATGTATAGAGAATAGCAGTCCTAGTGACCAACACAAAGTTGACTTGCTTTTAAACCAGTTTACAAATGGAGGGGAACATAAAAACAGGTAGGAACTTCAAACTTTACTGCAAAATAGATTTTTTAAAATCAGTTTTAAACTTTCTTTTTGAGTAATCACTATTTTCTGATTGTCATGTATGAGTAGGTGCTGAAAGTTCCTGGTTTTAAGGGTGTAATGGAACTGGTTAATTCTTTACACTGTTCGGGTGCAACCAATTTCCTTTCTTTAATTGCCAGATAAGACCGGAGCCTGGTGCAGCCTTCTGGCTTCCCAGTTCCCCGGTCGAACCGTCCAACCCATGCTAGCATGGAGAACGAACGTTAAACGATGATGATGAATTTCCAGAATCTACCAGTCAGGAACAAGAACACAACCTTAAAAATATATATACTCTTTATTTCTTACTTACAAAAGAAGTACGTTGGTATATTGGTATCCACTTGGTTCGATATAGCAAGGCTGAACTTTAACATTTGTAAGATTCTTACAACAAATTCAGCAGCAACAGAGCAGGTCAAATTCTAAGCGTCTGGGACAGGAGACTGGCTGATCACACGTTTAACACGTCCTTTCGTTTCAATAGCCGTGTCTCAAGTCAACGACGCTAACAAGGAACGCGATAGAATTTTCTTCCCCAGTCTCTTGCGCATGTGCATGAGGGAACTTCCTTAGGCCTTTCCAGAAGGTTCCAGCCCCGCACACGCACACTGAAGAATGACGTTTCGCACACGCACACTGAAGAATGATGTTCCGCACACGCACACTGAAGAATGACGTTCCGCACACGCACACTGAAGAATGACGTTGCGTGTGCGCACACTGGAAAATGACGTCACTACAAAGGTATTGTGAAAGGCCTGGTTGGAGGCCCAACCATCTAAGTTCTTTTACATGGCTTAAAAAAACTGGAGGACCACTGCAGTAAGTGTATAAATCTGAATGGGGAATATGTTCAATAAAATCATAATTAACTGATCCTCTGTATTTTCTTTTACTCAAAGCCAGGAACTTTTCATCACCCCCTCATATTACATCTTCTCTCTAAGCTGTAGGGCTACTTTATTTGAATTCTTACTGTTGGGTAACTAATTTCATGTTATTACATAACTGACTTCACAATTTGGGTATTCGTAACTAATTGGGAATTCCTAAAGACAAGATCCTGTGTAAGACAGTTCGGTATCCTCTGTAAATGCAAAAAAACTGTTTTACAGTCTACATATTTTGTATTGTTATTGGATTAGCAAAACAATTATGCTTTCCTAGGAATTACTGGGTACGTCAGCTAGTATATATATATATATATATATATATATATATATATGTATATATATATATATATGTATATATATATATATATGTATATATATATATATATATATGTATATATATATATATAATATATATATATATAATATATATATATATATATATATATACACACACACACACACACTCACACACGCACATACATACATATATATGTGTGTGTGGTCATGTCATGCTTATGTTCCCTCATAACAAGAGCACTGTGGCCATGCACTTTCAAAGTTTCATGGAGTATAAAAACATATCCCTTACTTGAGAGACAGGTATGGGTTAGCTACAGAAAATGCTACCTCAGATAAGTGTCTATTCTACCCATGCCAGCATGGAAAAATAAACAGATATGTGTGTGTTAATACATAGATACATACAGACAGGCAGATAAGAAGTCTCATTTCATGCTTGTGGTAATGTGTAATAGTAGTTATTTTTGTGATTTGACCGAGGCATCTTTGGGCAGTTACAAGGAGACTATGTTCATTAATAGGTAGCAATATGTTAAAGACTCCACCTGAACATCATATTTTTATATTGGATGATTTTTAAATGGTTTATTTAAAATATTTCATATTTTTATATTGACCTATCTTATTGCAGTATGGCTCGCTGGCACGAAATCTGTATGAATGCTCCATTTGCAATGCAAGAAGTTCTGTTTGCATGGGAACATGGTGCTTTATCTGCTGATAACGTTAAGGTAATTATCATCATTTTGTAGTGTTTTGTTTTGTTTTTCCTTTTGTGAATGCTTATTTTAATGTATTTTATTTATTTTTAAAATTGTCTTTTTAATTGAATCAGTGGGTTTTTAAAAGCTTATTTTAAAGTATAGCTAGATTGACAAGTGTATTAGCTGAGGCCTTGAGTAGCTATGTATGTTAAGCTATGTTTCTTTGGATCTGAAGACAAAAGCACGGTTGAATATAATGGAGGGAAAACAAATGTAGATTTCGTGTTTATCTACACAGAAGATTGGTCAAGATAAAAAATGGAATTGTATTTATTGGACACTACAGATCGATTAACATTGTCAAGAAAGTTGACAAATGTCAGGATGAATTTAACTGCAGGTTAAAAAAAATCTTCAGCAAAAGAAATAAAAAGGAGGGAGCTACAGGCCCATGGCAAAGCTATCTGCACTATTGCTATAGTCTTGTTAAACATAAACATGAAGCAAAAAAAGCAGTAATAGAAAGTGTTTTTAAGTTTATGAGAAAAAACTATGCATATTCACCCATCAGAGCAGCTGTGTGGCTTCCGTGCCAGTGGCACGTAAAAAGCACCATTTGAGCGTGATCGTTACCTGCGTTGCCTTACTGGCACGTGAACAAAACATTCGAGTAAGGTCATTGCCAGTGCCGCTGGACTGACTCCTGTGCAGGTGGCACGTAAAAAGCACAATTTGAGCGTGGCCATTGCCAGTACTGCCAGACTGGCCCTTGTGCTGGTGGCATGTAAAAACATCCACTACACTCTCGGAGTGGTTGGCGTTAGGAAGGGCATCCAGCTGTAGAAACCCTGCCAGATCAGATTGGAGCCTGGTGCAGCCATCTGGTTTGCCAATCCTCAGACAAATCGTCCAACCCATGCTAGCATGGAAAGCAGACGTTAAACGATGATGATGATGAACATTTGATCATTTGTAGAGTAAATATGGACTGGAAGTTAAAAAGTTGAAGAAATCAGTATTTAAAAGTAGATTTAGTGTGATTTTCATTATTTTAAAACTATTTTGTACTCGTTGACTTCTTTTTATTGAAGATGTTTTTACATTATTGCTATGGGTGTTGTTTTCTGAAGTAAATACAAAGTATGCCAGTATGTTGTAAATATTTTTACTGCATTTCTTTATAGAGTTTTATATTTTTAAACCAATTTATTTTGAATATGGATTTTTTTTTAATACAGAATATATTAGATTGTGTAAAGAAAAAGATGTGCTGTCTACCCGTCGTAGTATCAGCCTGGTTATGTAGTTACATGAACACAGTTGGTGAAGAAGCTCGATCAAAACCACATAACATGCTTGAACAACTCAGTCGTGTTAATCCAGATTCCCAAGGACAATATCCATCAGAAAATTATCATGAAAGGTAATTATCATTTCCTTGTTGAGTAATGATACAACACTTAGCATGTCTTTTAAGTTTGAATTATTCATTAACAAAATACAGTAAACTTACTTTTCTCCAATCTCAGCTAATGCTATTGTTGTTAATGTATTTTTTTTTTGAGATGCTTTGTGTTTCTTTCAATTAATTTTAAATATAACAAAGAATTTTGTAAAATAACTTGGTTACCATTCAGCTAGTGTTAGGAACATAAATTGTGACTAAGGTTTGGTGGAAGATTTTAATTCAAACAAGACATATGTACTCAGAGCCAGAGCCGGTTTCAGCCGGGTTGGTAATGAAAGGGTTAAAGATTTTGCCTGCACACTAATAATCCCCTAAACTTCTTTGTATTTCACATTGTCCACTGCTATCATATCTTCTCCAGCCATCTAATGAAATAGTCTTTGGTTTGTGGTTTTTCACACAGATGGCTTTTTCAATGCATCTGGTACACTTACAATCTTAATTACTTGCACAACATGAATATGACTGAATTGCTGACCCAACTTTTTTTCACCCTGAACACAATCATCATCGTCACCAACATCATTATTTAACATCCATTTTCCATGCTGGTGTGGGTAGGACAGTTTGACAAGAGCTGCCTGGGCTCCATGTCTCTTTCGGCATGGTTTCTGTGGCTGATCCCCTTCCTAATGCCAAACACTTCACAGAGTGTACTGGGTGCTTTTACATGACACCAGCACCCTCAAGCCCACAAGATAAGGATAGCCATTTCTAAAATATATGTATTAATGACCATTGCAATGATTTCTTCCCCTATAAGCTTGCTCACCCTATCCAGGACACCTGTTTGAATATTGATTTCAAATTTTGGTACAAAGTCAGCAAGTTTGGGGATGGGGTAAGTCAATTACATCAATCCTAGTGCTCAACTGTATTTCTTCTCCTGAGCCCAAGGCCTCATAAGGCTGGCTACCCAGTTTCCAGATGGCAGATCACAACACTCTCCTTGAATGGGATGCTGCTCTGTTGCCAGGTTCGAGGTCAGCAATTTTGAGGGGAGGAGGACAAGCCGATTTCATCAACTCTAGTAGTTGACTAGTACTTTATTTTATCAGCCTTAAAGGAATGGAAGGCAAAGTGAGATTTGTACTCAGAATGTAAAGAGCCAGAAGAAATATGCTAAGCATTTTCTTGTATGTGCTAATGATTCTGTCAACTCACCACCTAGTTGCTTCATTGCTCCTTCATAACTATAAAACTTCCAGTCCCTGTCAAATGTCTCCTATAGGTCAGAAAATGTTGCTAACTTTTTTATTATTCTTCCGAGTCTTTCTATTAAACTCTTTAACTATAATGCTGTTGAACTAAAACTAATAAATAATTTCCAAAAATATTGACATTCTTAAGTATTTTAAAATAAAATTTTGTTCTTATTTCCTAATTCAATTTTTTTTTTATAAAACAATTTTAGGTCTCATCTTATGAGTATAATTTTGTGCAAAATGAGTAATGATATTTTACCTGCCTCAAGACGCTCAACTGCTCAGCAGTATATTCCCCCAAAGGCTCTACCTGGCAAAGTCATGGATCAGACGACACAAGCCATATTTGAAAAAGGCTGGGTAGATTTACGGAGTCTACATGCTTTAGAACAATTATTAAATTTATGTGGGTCTGACTGGTTTAGTGATAGGCTTGTTGCAGTAAGTATCCTTTTTCCTTTTCTTTTGTATTTGTTCCTTAACATATCAGTCAATTTTCTCAATTTTATAATAATACTTTAAATACAAACAAGGTTGTATTCCAAGAGAGAAATATATAAAACTAGCAGTATTGCTTGGCGTTGCTTGGGTTTGTTTTGACCCTTTAGAATTGGAATTTTTGAAAAGTAAAAATTTTGCATTATGTAGCTTGTTATTTTCTTTAAGTGAACATTTTTCTGGTTGAAATACACTGAAAAATGGCAACACAGCAGTCAACACTAGTAAAAAATAGGGATTTTCATAGAAAAAAAACTACCTTTTTGATGTAAGTAATTTTTGGTGTTAACATGGTTCGATTTGAATTTTTTCTTCTGCGGAAGGAAGAGCAAACCTTCTTCTATCATACTCTCAATTTTGGTCAACTTGCGCCGCAGGGTCTCGGAGGAGATAGTGTTAGTTGAAGGCTACCAAACCTGCCATACACAGACAACTTCAGCTTTATATATATAGAGATTGGAGAAATATGTATTTATGAAAGTATCCTTAATGGCTGTATAGTTAAGAAGTCGCTTCATAACCACATAGTTCTGAGCTTGACTCTACTCCATGGCACCTTAGGCAAGTTTCTTACACAATAGCTTTGAGTGCCAATGCCTTACAAGTGGAATTTGGTAGATAGAAACTGTGCAGATGCTGTTTTATATGCATGTATATATCTTTTGATAATACATATTGTTGAAAGAGTTAAACAGTGTTGAGGAGAAAAAAATACCCTGTATAATATTTGTTGTGCCTCAGTTGCACATCCAATCCCTTGTCACTTGAGCCATTAAAAATGCAGTGATTTAGTTACTGTTGGAAACTAACCAGCAATATTTGTTATTGTTCTGCAAATGCAATGGCCTGGTTCTCCGTCAGTTATAACGTGTGTTCCAGTTGATGCAATTGATTGAACAGCCTGCTCATGAAATTAACATGCAAGTGGTTGATCACTTGACAGTCACAGGGACGCTTAACATATTTCTCAGGGAGGTTCAACATGACACAGAGTGTGACAAGGCTGGCCCTTTGAATTACAGGTACTATTCAGTTTTACCAGCTGAGTAGACTTGAGCAATGAGAAATAGTGTCTTGCTCAGTGACACAGCCAGGAATCAGACTCATAACATTACAATTGTGAGCCAAATTTCCAGCTACTATGCCACAAACCTCCTCCAAATACTATATAAAGTGAAATAATAGGCACAGGAATGGCTGTGTAGTAAGAATCTTGCTTCCCAACCACATAGTTCCAGGTTCAGTCCCACTGTGTGGCACCCTGGACAAGTGTCTTCTACTATAGCCTCGGGCCAACCAAAGCCTTATGAGTGGATTTGGTAGAGACGGAAACTGAAAGAAGCCCATCATATATATGTGTGTGTGTATTTGTTATTTATGTCTGTGTTTGTTCCCCCGCTATTGCTTGACAACTGATGTTGGTATGTTTACATCCCTGTGTCTTGGCGATTTGGCAAAAAGAGACCAATAGAATAAGTCCTGGGGTCGATTTGCTTGGCTAAAGGCAATGCTCCAGCATGGCCACAGTCAAATGACTGAAACACCTAAAAGAATGCAAGTATCCTATTTCCATAAAGTGAAAGTATACTGCCTTACACTAGCCACCATATCTAACTGCGTTTAAATATAATCTCCTTGCCAGTGATTTCAGTTACTATTAGCCAATGAAGTACATTTTATTAAACACTGTTTCATTATCATGAATAATATTTAATTGACTTATTGCTGTACATTTCAAAGATGCTTAACGAGTTCAAA
The DNA here is from genome assembly GCF_006345805.1 of Octopus sinensis. Lineage (NCBI taxonomy): Eukaryota > Metazoa > Mollusca > Cephalopoda > Octopoda > Octopodidae > Octopus > Octopus sinensis. The sequence continues at coordinate 170,133,263 of NC_042997.1, forward strand.
TTTCTTGTTCCTGCAGATGATGCTAGCTGGTAATCGGCTTGAAGATTTATCCTTATCTCTTAGTTTATCATTTGCTCTTTGCCACATGGACCTTGAGAATATCAGCTTAAGTCTGCTGTTACACACTCTTCCCAACATACTGAGTTCCCGACATAAAATGCATATGCTCGTCAATCCCCGAGGTGCAATGTTAGCAAAACTATGTGTTATGTGCATTGTAGGAGCTCAGATGGCAAAATCAAATAGTAAAGGTGAGTGTATTTAATAGTAGAATCCTCTGTGTGCGTGTCTCCCTCTCAGCTACTACACACATTTTTTTTCTCTCCTTGTTTTTTTGTGTATCTTTCTGTAGAAGAGCGTAGACTCGAAACGTATAAGACTTTTTCTATTCCTGAGCGCTATACTAATACATCTGTTTGTTTGTACACCACCTGCCTTCGTCTTTTGTTTATTTTCGTAAACTTTCCCTTTATATATATATATATCTATATATATATATATATATATATATATATATATATATATATACTAGCAGCTCATGGTATTTGCTTGTTTTTGTAATTTTCAGATTCATTCCATTACACTAAAAGAGGACGAAAACGCCCATTCCATGAAGTAGACTGGGAGGTAAGTATTAGTTTTATTTAGCAGTCAGGCCCCAATATCTTTATGTAAAAAATATATAAATTATTGTGTATTGAGATTCAGATTATTTTATAGAATTTTCAAAAATATCATCCTTATTATTATGGATATTGTAAAAATGGATCCATCTTTTTTTAATTTGGAAGCATCTCTTGTAATTATCTCATATTAAGCACCATTCTAGTGTGGTTGTTGCCAGTGCCACCTGACTGGCTCCTCTGCTGGTAGCATGTAAAAAGCGCCATTCAAGCGTGGTCAATGCCTGTATTGCCTGACTGGCCTCATGCTGGTGATGCATAAAAATCACCCACTACATTCTTGGAGTGGTTGGCATTAGGAAGGGCATCCAGCTGTAGAAACCTTGCCAGATCAGATTGGAGCCTGGTACAGTCTTCTGGTTTGCCAGTTCTCAGTCAAACTGTTCAACCCATGCCAGCATGGAAAGCAGACATTAAACGATGATGATGATGATTAAGATGGCTGTTGTACGATCACTGATCCCTCAAGAGCTTGATAAAATATCGCATTTTATTATAAACTATGGTACATTACGGTTCGGTTTTGCTTCATTTCACTGAACCATAGTGAAATGAGTTTTAATCACCAAACAGTGAGCGATGAGTATTACTTTCCTCTCTCTGGCATTCATAACCAGAACCAGCTTTATGACTTTCACAGTTTTCAAATTTGAAAGTATTTGATAGCTAAAATGTCATAGCACAACTGCATGCACATTATCTACAGATGCTCTGTCTCTCTCTCTTTCTCATCATATATATGTATGGATATATATATCTATAGGGTTTCTGTTGTGGTGTACAGATTCTATATTAATAAAAGAAGTAGACAGAAGGTGTGGTACTGTTTTATTAATTATATTGTTTTAGTGCTTTCTTTCTTTATAGACCTCAAAAATTATATTTTTGAGCACTTTTGTTCTTCATAGACCTTCTCAAAAATTCATGTTATAAACCATTTTCACCAACTTCTGGCTACTTTCTACAAGCCAATATAACAGTTGGTGTCATGAAGTTTACAACTCACAGTAGAATGCTAAGTTCACTGTAGACCCACTACATGTTATTCATGAATATTATTAGACTTAAGAATGCTTTGCTTCACAGAATTAATGTTCTGCTAAACCATTATAATGTTGAAATAGAAGTAATGTTAGTATCTTTGTTGCACATTTTATTTAACATGCACCATTATCATCATTTAATGTCCACCTCCCATGCTACCATGGGTTGGACAGTTTGACAGCAGCTGGCTAAGTAGGAGCTTACACCAGACTCCTGTGTCTGTTTTGGCATGGTTTTTAATGGCTGGATGCCCTTTATGTGGGTCTGACTGGTTTAGTGATAGGCTTGTTGCAGTAAGTATCCTTTTTTCCTTTTCTTTGTTCCCTTAACATATCAGTCAATTTTCTCAATTTTATAATAATACTTTAAATACAAACAAGGTTGTATTCCAAGAGAGTGGGCTGAGTACTTTTTACATGGCATCAATGCAGGTGAGGTCAGTTTTGGCATGGTTTTTACAGCTGGGTGCCCTTCCAAATGCCAACCACTTCACAGTGTGGACTGGATGCTTTTTACATGGTGCCAGCACTGGCAGGATCACCAAGTAACTTGCAAGACAAGGAATATTTGAGTGGGGAGGGGGCATTGGAGGAGGTGATCTTGTGTCAGATGATTAATTACTAAATCAAAATAATTTGAAGTAAAGAAAGGGCAATATTTTATGACTATTGCAATAATGAAAATTAATTTTATTCTTGTAACATTTTCCCTTTCAGGAACCTGAAGATGAAAATAGAAAAAACAAAATGCGTAAAGTTCATGAACCTCAAATTACACTCGACTCAGAAGGTTTTAATTTGGGTAAATATAAATATAAATATAATTTTTGTTCTATAAAAATAGCCTTGCTTGTCTTTTATTAAATTCATTTGAAATGTTATTCATAGGAATGATTACTATTGTTGATATCTTTCACATTGACTACTCTTTATGACTTGCAGATTTCATTACTGCCAAAGAAGAAGGTGAACCATCACCACCCTATGATACTAAAGATCCTTTGAACAAAGCAGTCTGTAAGTAAATGTTTAAATTATGTTAGTTATCTGAAAACCATTGTATGTAATATTTGTTTCAGATTTTGGCACAAGACCAGCAACTTCAGGGGAAGGATAAGTCAATTACATCAACCCCCAAAAAGATGAAAGCCAAAGTCGACCTCAACAGAATTTGAACTCAGAACATAAAGATGGACAAAATGCTTCTAAGCATTTTACCTGGCATGCTAATGAGTCTTCTAGCTTTCTTACTTGTAATATTACCTAATGATATACGATATACACTCAGTGGTTAGAGTGTCGGGCTCACAATCACGAGATAGCGAGTTCAATTCACAGGCTGGGCTGCATGTTGTGTTTTTGAGCAAGACACTTTATTTCATGTTACTACAGTTCACTCAGCTGTGGAAATGAGTTGCAACATCACTGGTGCCTTTGCCTTTTCCTTGGATAACGTCATTGGCATGGAGAGGGGAGGTTGGTATGCATGGGCAACTGCTGGTCTTTTATAAACAACCTTGCCTAGACTTGTGCCTCAGAGGGGAACTTTCTAGGTGCAATCCTAGGATCATTCACAACTGAAGGGGGTCTTTACCCTTTATAAGAATATACATGTAACAACAATAATATTTCATACACACACATATATAAAACCATAATCATCTTCATTTAAACCTCATCAGCTGTAGAAAAATGGCTAAAAGGGAATGTCCAAGAAAGATATAAACTCTACTATCTGCTTCATAAGGTACCCATCTATGAGGACAGTAACTCTGAATAAGAACTGGTGCAGAGAACATTTTTGTTGTCTTTAACATGTTGACATAGATTGTTGTTGACCATGTCACTTACCTCCTGACTGACTGGGCAAGTCAAAGATTATGCCTCACTTGTAGATTCTGTTTTGGTATATTTTCTGTAGCTAGATACCCTTCCTATCACCAACCATTTTGCAAAGTGCACTCAGAGTGCAACAAAGATTGTAATATTACTTGTGGAGGCACGTGACTTAGTGGTTAGGGTGTCAGCATCATGATCATAAGATTGTGGTTTCGATTCCTGGACCGGGTGACGCGTTGTGTTCTTGAGCAAAACACTTCATTTCACGTTGCTCCAGTCCACTCAGCTGGCAAAAATGAGTAACGCTGCGATGGACTGGCGTCCTGTCCAGCTGGGGAACACATACGCCATAGAAACCGGGAAACTGGGCCCATCAGACATCATAACCTCTTTTACTAAAGAGGTTATGATGTCTTCAACAAGACTAAAATGTTTTCTCTATGCTACATCCTTTCTGTTCGTTTGTCAACCATTTTACAGAGTGTACTGGGTACATTTTATCATGGTCTCAGCACTAGAGAAGCCACACAAATACTAGATATATGATTTGCTAGTTTATTAAGTAGATATTTGGCTCAAAATCAGTGAGTGGAGTCAACCTTAGAAAATAATAAACTAACATAGACTCTTGGAAGAAAGTTGTGCATGGTATTCATCAATGGTATGAATTTCCACTTCCAAACATCTTTCAGAAAATGGCTCTATTGTATGCAGAAAGTGAGTAAAAACTTTGTTGACTGTTTATGTACTTTTTTTTATTATAAGTTATAGATATCTTACATTGACTAGGTGACATCGTATTGGAGATGAAGGAAATAGTTGTGTAATGGGTTAAGTATATAGAAACAGAGTGAGAAGTTTAGGGATGATTATATAGATTTAATGTTTTGATGAGGAGATGCACTATATGACATATTTGTTGGAAATTGCCTGACTTTGAACTATGTTCAGATCTAATTCTTATGACTGTATATGTGCGAAGTAGGAGAAGATTAAATATTTACTCTATCAACTGATATCTTTGAAGTTAAATTTTCGTAATATTCAAATATTTTCTTTCCTCTCAATAGTGAATCTCATGAGGATGATGAACTCACTCTTACATAGCAGTATAATCAGCCCTCGAACTGGTTTTGTAGCTGCACTTATTGAAGAAGCAGTACGATGTGGCAGGCAATATTCTCGTCTTATTCTTCAATTCATGCCTCAAGGAATGGTAGGTTTACAACGTTATTTTTATTTTTTTTTTTTTTTTTATTCTGAAGAAAACAAATGTTATCAATATGTTGAAAAATAATCCCAGAATCACTTCATCAGAAGTGTTTATATGGACTCAATATCTTTACTTTAAAAATTGTATATTAATAATTTGTAGATAGTGTTTGTTTAATTCAATAAATTTTCATTTTATGACATTACATTTGAAATTCATGCTGATATTAGAAAAAAGATTAAGTCCCACCATTCAACCTGTCTGACACTTTCATAAAATGCTTGTAATAATCTAGCCAGACTAAATTGTCTCATCTACCCTACATTTTCTTTAATCCTTCATTGGGGACTGGTTACATTACTAGTAATGGTTTCTTTAATTCAGGAGGAATTTTTTTTCCTTGAAGTATGGAATAACTTTTGAGTTAATGCAGGCATTAAAGCAAATTAATATTTTTTCACTAGTCTAAAATTTGATTATTTTCTAAATAAATACTAGTTATTTTTAGATTGACATTGTATGGTTGGTGTGAGAGGCTAAATCTGGTCTGTTTGAACATAAAACTGGTAGAATAATTGGGTCTGATATGGCCAGTTTAAATACTAATAGGTTAAATCATTGAAAATGTAAAATTAATCACTCCAAATCCTTGGAGAGATTCAAACTTTGTATTGTTAAGTTGCCTTCTGCCATCTGATTGATTGATTGATAATATAGGTAACAATGTAAATGAATCTGTTTTTAGTAGCTAAATGTTTAAGGTACTTGGTTCATAGCCTTTTGGGCATTGATTTATAATTGTTAAATATATATAAAATGTTTCAGTCTCTATAGACAACAACATCAGTAAAAGTGAAGAATATAAACCAAAGCCTTTTAATGAATAGTGTTCCCTAAGAAAGGACTTAGAAATGAAAACAAAGATTTGTCAAAGAGAAACTTTTTATATATATATATATATATATATATATATATATATATATATACTTTTCAATCCAAAGGATGTCAGGAAAATGTCTTTTTAGTCAGATACAAAGTTTGGGATTTATGGAAAAAAGGTAAAAAGAAGTTTGGACATGCATGACCTCCCTAAGCAAATTAGCACCTTAATTAAAAATGATTCAAACTGGGAATCAAAACTAGTTTATGAATTGAATTTGCTGAGTAATTAGAAATTCACTGCAGTGTCTGCCATTATAGAAATAGTAAAAATGAAAATTTCTTGATTATTGACTGTTATAACATTACTGTAAACTTCCTGTTTCAGGTTACTCAGTTATTAAAATGTTTACCAGGATCTCTAACAAATCAACAAATTCTCTCTATATGTGATTTATCCACCACTGTGGGACGTAAAGTAGCAGCTAAAGCAATATACCAAAATGCACAGATGAAAAAAGTATAAAATAACATTTCTTTTTTTTTTTTTTTTTATAAATAAAATTATAAATAATTTTCCCTTGTCTGTTTTTATTTCTTACATTATGATCATCATCATTTTAACCCTTTAGCATTCACATTATTCTGTCAAAAGTAATGCGTATTTATTCACATCGTTTAGAATTAATCATGCATTATCTCATAGCTTTGGGATATTGATGAGGCAACTGTTAATTTTTAGTATGATTTTTTAGGGTTGGTGTGAGAGGCCAGGTTTGGCCAGTTTGAACATAAATATTTAGGCTTCATGTGGCTAGCTTAAATGCTAAAGGGTTAATGTCTACTTTTCCATGCCTGCATAGTTCAGATGAGAGTACAATGGGGATGAGTTTTTACAGTTGGGTGCCTTTCCTGTCACCAACCCTATTTGTTTTGAGGTGAGGTAATAATCACTCAGTCTCTTGAACAACAAACAACCTAGCCATGTTTATGCTGGGAACTGGAAACAAATGGTAGCAGCTGAATGAGCATTTTCTTTACAAAGATCATGCAACATATCAAGTTAAGTTAAGAAACCCAGACATGCTTTTATGGTAGCCTGCAATCGAATGACTGTTATGAAGGACTTTATTACAAACCAGCAAACAAGGGAAATATGAACTCCCACAAACACATACTTGTCCATATTGTTATAAAGTTTGAGTTACAACAATAGTTTCATTTCTTGTAATAACAACAGCACATTTGTCAACACCTTATTTATTTCGTCTCTTTGCTTATTGTTTAATTGGTCACAAGCATGCTATCAAGATTCAGCCAAGTCCTGAGCTTTTTATTCATTAATATATGATCCCAAAACTTAAGACAGGAAGCTAACAGAATTGTTAGCACACCAGGCAAAATGTTTAGTGGCATTTCATCCGTCTTTACATTCTGAGTTCAAATTTCACCATGGTCAGCTTTGCATTTCATCCATTCAAGTTCAACAAAATAAGTCAAGTGCTGGGGTTGATGTAATTGACTTATCTCCTCTCGAAATTGCTGGCCTTGTACCAGAATTTAAAACCAGTATGTGATCCCAAAACTCTTGTTTTGGATTTCCACCTCTGGCTTCAAACACAAACACCATATGTAATAAAAATGTATTTATTGATAATAAAATGATTTTCATCATCATCATCATTTAACATCTATTTTTGGACAGTTTGATTGAAAACTGGTAAGCTGCACCAGGTTCCAGTCTGACTTGGCATGGTTTCTGCAGCTGGATGCCCTTGCTAACACCAACCACTTCAAGATGGTACCTGATTCATAAGAAAGTACTAAAATCATATAAAGTCCTAGTTATAATAATTTTATTTTGTTAGAAAGTTACTAAAATTATAAAGTCTGAACAATAGTAGTTTAATAGAGGAAAACTTCATGTGTCTGCACCTTTTTAACTGCTTCACCCTCCCATCCCCACCTTTAATAAAGAGATTTGATTTACTCCCCTGACTATTCATTACCAACTCTTCCTTTATGTATAGGTACGCAGTTTGAGTATACTCCTTTCCGGCATCCCATGCTGTTATGCATGTGTATAGTATATATTTGTGTGTAATGCATACATATGTAAGATATATACTGGGGGAGTGTATGAAGACACCATCACTGTTTCTCCTTGATGTTGCATCCTCTTAGCTTCTTTTTTCCAGCAAGCTAGAACCCTCCTTATCCCCTTCTTTTCCTCTCCTTTCTTGCAGGTACTTGCCCTTGATAGTTTGTAGGATTGAGGAAAATTGTAATTCATTGAAATAGTAATCATTTAATTGGACATGTATAGGAGCCCTCTGCTAGTTGGCAAGCGTTCACTCAATTTTTTTCCTTTCAGATGCTAACCACAGTACCCACAACTACTCTCCAGCTTTTCCTACAAGTCACAACTTAAGAGCTGCTATAATCAATATTGATTTAATGAAAGGTAGATTTGTTGAAATTCTAGGGCAGAAGCATATAGATGTGTGTTGTGTGCAATAGGTGAAATGGAAGGGGATCTCAGCTAGACTCCTCATGGGCAAGGAACAAAGATAAAAATTCTTTTGGGTGGACAGCAGTGATGGAATGGGTGGTGTAGACAAACTTTTGACAGAAAAACATGATGATAGACTGATTGATGTGATAGGATAATTAAGCTGGGACTAATAATGTCCGATAAAGTACCAGCACCATCTTTACTCATACTGCACAAGCTGGGCTGGCAGATTAACAGAAGGACCAATTTTACAACACCCTTTTGCAGAATAACTCAGTAATGATCTTCTTGTAGTTGGTGACTTCAACAGACATATTGGACAACACCCCATTGGATTCCAGGGCTTACATGGAGGTTACAGCTTTGTTTCTAGAAATGAGGAGAGAACAAGATAGTTGGTGTTCTGTAATGCAATTGAGTCAATGATCAGCAGCACTAACTTCAGGGAACCAGTCAGCCAGCCACCTGATCAGCTATTAGTATGGTGAACATGAAGAATGTACAACCCTTTCATAGGTTCGTGACTTCAGAAAATGGAGGATAATTGGATATTCTTACAGGATATATATGAATATGTTTTTTCATGCATCATCTTGTGGTGCACCTGGACATGTCATAAGTAATGTTTCCTGAGGTCATTAGGTGTTTCAGGCTTTTCAATATCTGACACCCTAACCCAGATGACCCATTTGAGATTGATCACTCTCCAGTTTTGTCCAGTTAGCACTGCCACTTTCAGGGCTTGCACCTCTTGATCCGCAGCCACCCTAAGGAAACCTCCTGTTTCCACAGCCAACTTGATGGCTGACAAGCTTTCTGCATCCCACTTCAATGGGATCACACCTCGCTGATCATTCATTACTTTGGCATTCTCCTCTTACTCTCATTTTCCTACTCAATATGTTTCTCCTAGGGAATGGAGGTTCAACAGAACCACTTGTTTGGATGTTTCTAAAATCAGCACCACTTCCAGCCTTAGTGATGTTGAAGTAACAGTTTCTCAGAGTTTTGGCTGCTTCTCCAGACCAACTTACTGCTCCTAATCTTTTGCCATTGCAAATAAGCCTGCTGTGACATCTTATTCTCAGCAGCCCTGACAAAGGTGATAAACTTCTTTGTTTGTGACAGAGGTACATACAATAACTAATCCCATTTTGGTGGTATGAATCTCAGGTCAACAAAGCTGGAAAAAAGTGTTTGATTTCGCACCAGTTGTTTCGTTTTTGCTACTTTTATCTTTTTGTGTCTCACTAACATTTCTTTCTCTCAAATTTGGCTTTCTTCCTTCCCCCCATGTCCTCTTAGTCTTCTTCCTCGATCTTCTGTTCGCAACAATTCAGTCAATCCCAGGTCGTACACACAATCTCAAATATATTAGCAGATACACATACATGCACACATATGCATGACTTGTTAATTTTGCATGCTTGCAAATTGAGACAAGTGCATTTATATCATAAATGAAATATTATATCTTAATGATATTATTTCATTGACATCCTTAGCCAGTTAGTAATGGTGAAAGCAAATAATTCAACTTTCTATTGTCTGATTGTAACCTTACCTCATTAATGTTTATATTTGAGGCTCTGGAAATATACATTTAGAATATATAAATTTAACAGATACATTATTTCATAAACAAGTTCTGGCGTGTTTTGACATAAGATTTATTTCAGTTGGAACACAGTTGTAACAAACAAACAAAAAACAAAAATAGTAATAGTAATAATTTCCTTTGAATAATAATAGCCCCAGATAACATTTCATATTGAAATCTGTGAATGGAATGAGAGGGAATCTCACGTTTCAGGCTGGACAAAAGGTCAAACCCAAACAGGAATATCTCAGCAATTGAAAATTATATTTTCCTTCAGAGAAAGTTGATTCTGAAATATCAAATTTCTCTTATCCCCAAGGCTTACTGAAACTCATAAACTTCAAACAAAAATGAGAATGTTAAAAGGAAAGAACAAATATTTATAATACAGAAAGCAAACACCTGTACTCATATAAGAGAAACACTAATATTATTATTTTTCTTATCAGATAACATTTCAAGAAGGTTTAATTGTGTATTTCACTTGAATAGACTAACCGTTTATATAATTCTTTGTTTGTTTATGTATTTTATTGTTTGCACAAGGTATCAGGAAAGGATTTTCTCTTTTATCAATGGTGATTGCAATGACAATGACGATGACTTTTTTTTTATTTGCCACTAGAGGAACAATACAAAGACAGACATAAAATGTTGGGGTTTACTTAGAATTCAGTGATACAAAACTAAAATCATAAAATATAACTAAACATGGTATAAAACATTAACAAAAATATGATGATGATAATGCAATTCTTCTGATGCAAGAGGACTTTCAGGGCCAATTGAAGAATTTCACCGTCTTGGCTATCTTTGAACACCAAAGGTAAATGCCCTCTGTATTTGTTGTTCCCTGCTCTCAACTACTTTCCAACAGAGCCACTCTGGGGCAGCACCCCACTCTCTACTTTCACTTTCCTTTCAGAGTGAAACCTGCAAAAGTCAATGAAGGTCTTACCAAAGAGAAAAGTCTCTCATGTTTTCAACTTTGTCCTCCACACAACTTTTTTCACTGAAGCTACCCAACAGAGGAAAATTGCCTGGAAGCTGACAGAGCAAATATTACAACAGACTGGGCTGATGGCCAAATCTGTCTCATATCCAATAGTAGCTATTTGATATAACTCCATGAGACAGCAATGCCAGGGCTCTAAACAAGTACATGCAGAAGGCTTTTGTTTCTCTGTACATGTTTCAGACAGGTCCATCTGTCTGTAACTGTAGAGTTTATCTCATACTAGTAAGCATTGCCAGGCCAAAGACTTTTGAAAATGATTCATAGTAGTCCCTGACCTGATAGTTATCTGCTATATCTCCTTTGTCAGCATCTTTTCTCAGCAGTATTTCCACTTCCTGGACCACAAAGCTAAAAATTTTTCATTCAACTGCCAGTTGTAGTAGTCATCTGAGGTCACCAAAGAAGTCGGGTATGAATTCATAAAACTCAAAAGGTGGTCCATCGAAACCAGATGATTTGCACCTTGCACAACTGTTCATCATCTCCTGTATTTCTGTGACTGTTATCAGTTTTTCACAATAACCTATGTATTCTGCCAAAAGCTGTGGTGGGCCATCTTTGACCCATCACCTACCTTGAACAGTTGAATGAAGTGCTGCAGGAAAGCCACATGCTTTTATTGGAACTAAGGAACATGCACTCATCTTAATCAGTCAAAGACCAGATTGTAGCTTTGTTGCTATGTTGTATCTCCTTGCAAATCCATGTTGACTCATCCTCATATATCTTCACACTTACTCTCTGCACATACTTTACTATAGAGGTGAGAACAAACCATTTTGATTCTTGGATACTGTTTCTGATCACATCTTTCTTTCAGAACTGGGGTGATTCTAAGGACCTACTGTTGTTATTCCTTTCTGAAAGCTCTCATCTTTTTCTCTTCTCCAATTTTAATTCTGTTGTATAGAAAAATGTATGAATGTGGAGCTGAGCAGAATAGTGGATCAGCAGAATTATCAAAGTATCATCAGACAAAATGTTTTATATAATATAGTTACACCTTTTTATGTTCTGAGTTCAAATCTTGCAGTGATAAACTTTACTTTTCATCTTTCTGGAATCAATAAAATGAAATATAAGTCTACTATTGGAGTCAATATAGTTGACTGATCTTTACCTCTGCCAGGTCTCTAGCCTCGTACCTAAGCTAGAAATTATTATTAATATTACTGGGAAGGAAATTTCCACACTGCAGTGACATTCCTTTATGATTACCGTAAATCCTCGAGTATAGTCTGCCCTTGAGTATAATATGCAGGGGATTTTTTATACCTCTGAAAAACCTAAACCTTGTGTATAATACGCACCCCTTCTCTAACTTGAGTCGTGCGTAATTAAACCAGCAGCACCTAGCCGAACAGACACTTCTGTGCATGCTTAATACAATAATGGTGATGTTCTTAACTGTTATATAGGAATGTAAATATGTTTGCAAATTGTTTTTGTTATATGTTATTCTGTGTTCTGAATACTTTTATTTTAATAAATTTTGCTTACTGCAAGTTATGGGGGATTCTTTTATGACTTCACTGCTTTCACACTTAGCTTAATTTATTTTCACGCCCGACATCACAAAATGCATCTGAATAAACATTGCCGGACACCAAATAGAGACTTGGATATTGCTTAGAAAGTATTTTTCATTTTTAACCTCGTATATAGTACGCACTTGGGATTTTGACCTTCAAATTTTGGGAAAAAGAATGCAGATTATACTCGAGGATTTACGGTAGTTGAGATGTGGAGAACTCATTTCCTTGCTATATGAGAACTGAAAAATATATCATGATAATGTTCCATATAATTAATTTCATTTAGCTTTTTAATGTATGCTGCATTAGGTATGTTAATATCAATAGTTTTTATCTCTATGCATCTGGGGTTTTAGAATATATATACAGTTATCTTGCATGCCATAAGAAGAGACTAAATGGATTGCTCTCAGGAAAGGTGTCATGCCATAAAACATTGCCTCAAAAAAATCTTTCTAACCCCATACAAGCATAGAAAAGCAGATGTAAAAACAATAGTCATGATAATCCTTTCTACTATAGGCACAAGACCCAAAAATTGTGGTGGAGGGGGCTATTTGATTACGTTGACCCCAGTGTTTCACTGGTACCCCAAAAGGATGAAAGGCAAAGTTGACCTTGGCAGAATAATAATAATAATAATAATAATAATGATAACAACAACAATAACAAAACAACTAATGATGACAGAAATGAATTAGCATAATGACCCACACAGTAATAAAATGATCTTGGTTTCTTTTAAATAAATCAGTTTGTCTGTAAACTGTCCATAATAGATAAAAACTACAGGTTTCACTTTGTGTGCATCATCATCATATTTGTTTTAAAATTGGTTTCTTTATAACCAGTATAGTACTGGTGTAGTGACTAAAACAAAAAGGTTTTTAAAATTAGTGGGTACCTAACCTGTTAATCCATACATGAGCACACCTATCTACACAAATATCCTTTGAAAAGAAACGTCACAGATGAAAAACATTTCTTCAAATTTCCAAATACAAAATCTTTGATTAAATGGAAGTGCCATTCAATAAAACTGTCAATTTATGTATTACTTGTGAACTCACCTACAAATTCATCAACCAGCTTTAACAAATAGTCAAATTTTCAAGCTCTGACAAGTTCCAAATAGCAATTCTTCAACAGCACAAAGTAATGACACAAACATCTTATTTTGGTATACATATACAAAAGCTTATATATAACAAAAGGTTTTAGTAGGTCTGGCCATTAACTCATTACTGGTAGTACTCAGTGAAGGCTAAGTGATTATGGTATTCGGCTCATGATCATAAGGTGATGATTTCGGTACCTGGTGGCACACGGTGTCTTTGAGCAAGACACCTTATTTCATGTTGCTCCAGTTCACTCAGCTGATATAAATGAGTTGTATCTAATTCTTTACTACCCACACAGGGCTAAACATAGAGGAGACAAACAAGGACAGACAAATGGATTAAGTTGATTACATTGACCCCAGTGCGTAACTGGTACTTAATTTATCGACCCCGAAAGGATGAAATGAAAGTCTTGGCGGAATTTGAACTCAGAACGTAATGGCAGACGAAATACGGCTACGCATTTTGCTCGGCATGCTAACGTTTCTGCCAGCTTGCCACCTTGTTGTATCTGTACAAGTTTATATATGTTTCTGTACTTTTTTATTACTTGGAACATTTGCAATTACATATGTTCCTTCATTGGACACTTGGTGATTTGCTCTGCTTGAGAAGACAGATCAAGCCAAGTGAAATCATAGTTACGGCCAACGCCAGTGGCACATTAAAGGTACTCTTGGAGCAGTTGGTGTTAAGAAGGGCATCCAACCATAGAAACCAAGGCAAATCAGACTGGAGCCTGGTACAGCTCTCTAGCTTACCAATCCCAGTCAAACATTTAACCCATGCCAGCCTGGAAAATAGATGCTAAATGATGATGGTAATGATGATGATGATGATGATGATGATGATGATATGAACTACAACTGTTTGAATAAAATAGCATACATGACATAATTATTGTGATAGTTAAGTCTTTATTGCATAAAATATTTTTGCTAGTTATATGAAAAGCATTCATTGTTATTATTAGTTAAAAAAAATAGAGTGAGAACACCTTATCATTAAACTGAATTCTATGTAGCACTTGAGGTCGTTACATTTCGGAATTAAATATATCACTTCTTTTATAAAATTAACTAAGATTATTTACTTATTTCTCTGTAGACTGAAAAGAAATGGACAGCTTTAATTGATTTCGACCCTTGTTGGGATCCACAATTCTATATTGCATTATACACACCTTTATATTACCTTATATTATATCATATATCATATTTTATACTATTTTGTTTTATACTATTTGTATACATTTTATACTATTTTGTTTTATATTACATTAATTTATTTTATTTTAATTTTAATTTTGGTTTTTATTTCCAATTGCCCCAGTCTACTCAGCTGTAAATGAGATCCAGCAATAGCTAAGAAGTCAACCCTACAACAGGCTAGCATTACAATCAGAGGTTAATGTGATTTCATTCACTTTTGCATCAGGGAAACCTGGTCAAGCTCTGACCTTATGAGTGCCAGGTCTCATGACAGACTTATCCAAGATTAGAGCACATGAAATAAGTTGGCTTGTTGCCAGTTCTAGGAACTGAACCTATAATGGATGGCAAGGTTTACGATATTGGGAGAATATCACCTTCTTCCATTATCTCTTTTTGTTCTACGTGTAGTTCAGGTGAAGAGAGAAGACTTCAAGTACAACTGCAATTTACAACTGGTTTATTTACAAGTTTCACAGGATAAGTGAAGTGTGCTGCTTTCAGCAATCGTCTTTTGCTGTGTGCGTGGTGTAGTAGCTCTGTTAGTGTGGGCACATTGCCTCTGGAGGTACAACATACAGACATGCCCAGCCAGTGGAGTGTGCTCAGCAAGCACTACTGCCAAGAGGTGGAAAGAAGAGGCGGCAAAGTGAAAGAATCTCAATCTGTTTTTCCCTTATATCCAGTTTGCCATCGTGAGCCTCGTTGTGATCTCATGCATGGCAAATGGATGCAGGTGAGGTCTCACTCCAGTCTTCGAGATAGCAATGGCTGTCACGAGATCTCATCCAATATAGTACTGACTCTTTGTGCCGCTACAAACCCATGATATGTGTTATGATTATGAGCTGAACACCCAAGCCACAAGGTCATGCACCTTCATATGTGTATATTATGTTATATCACTGCCATTATGCAACTGCTTTACATTTCAAGACTAATATTTTAAGAAAGCTTCTTTTATTTTATTTTTCAGTAAACAGGGAAACAGCAGAGTACTAGACAGCATTTAGTTTCATCATCCAAAGATTTATGAACAAATCTTGCATCAGCTTTGTCTTTCCTCAAAAGTTAAATAAGAATAAAATTAATAACATAACTTAGGCCCACAGGTAGACATAGATATAAAGACATAGATCACACTTTGAAGTAGAAACATACAAAAAAACTCTTGATTAAAATAGAAAAATCCAAACAAAAGTAGCTTCTAAATTAAAAAGAAAAACAGGAAAAACTTTCTAGAAATAGGTATTGTAAAACATTGGTGGGTGGGGTTATATTAGAAACATAGAATATTAAGATTAACTTGTCCATGTTAAAACATGTTCCCATTCCATTTCACACTGTTCACTGTAGATCTGACCACTTTATTTGCAGTTTATCTTTCAACTGTTACTCCTGCTGTTTTTATACATGCTGTCAGCTATTAAATTACAAGTTTCTGCAACTTTGTAATTATTAATTGCAACATTCGATACTCTTGTTAATTGTAACTTTCATTACTAAACTTTGTACTATTCCAACTTTTAAAATAGAGATATTTACCAAATACCTTTTAAAAGAAAAGAAAACAAATATTGCAAATACATCTACATTGTGATTTGCTGATAAAAGAAACAGTAATTGGAAGAGAAAATTTTCTAATAATACTTTCATTGCTTGACAACAGCTGCAATTCTGTCATTAACAAACAGTGTTACAAACTAGAATTACATAAGAATGACCAGGCCAAGGGAAGAATCTTTACATGATCAGTTGATTTGCTAAAAGTGACAACCAAGTCTCCTTCAAAAACACTGGCTGTCTTAAAGAATGGAGAGATACATTGGATAAGGAAGTCCAAGATATATTATGTCTGGAAAAAGGATCGATGAAATTTTCATTTGGAATGCTTTTAACAATTTTTGCCCAGTTTCTAAAATAGAAACTATTTATTTCATTTTTAAATGACTGCAAAATTAATTGATTAAAAAAAAAATATCAATCATTTGATAATTTCACTATTTCCATTAAGTGGGACAAAATTATATTGGAAAATGTATACTTTTGTGATTTCTTTTAAGATTTCGGTTAACCTTTCTAGACATGTCCAGTTCTTTTGAGAAAAGAACTGACAGAAAACTGTGCAGTGTTGTATGACAAGAATCTCTTACAGAATCTTCGCCATTAATTGAACAATGATTATTGGACCCAAAGACTATTGTAAATTTAAAGTAAAGACTTTTTATGGACATACTGATGAGGTAAGCATTTTGAAAGTTTTTTTAAAAACAGTTTTGTTGTTTTTACTACTCTAATATTTTTGCTGTTGATTTTAAGCCTATCTTTTATCTTTTACATGTTTGTTATTAGATTGTGGCCATGCTGGGGCACTGCTTTCTAGGGTTTTAGTTGAATAAATCGACCCCTGTACTTATATTTTTAAAAGTTTGGTATTTATTCTATCAGTTTCTTTTTTTGAATCAAAATGCTAAGTTATGGGGACATAAACAAACCAACACCAGTTGTCAAGTGGTAGTGGATAGACACAAACACACACATACACTCAACAGGCTTCTTTCAGTTTCTATCTACCAAATCCACTGACAATATAAATAAGGAACAGAGTATTTTGTTTGTATGTATGTATATGTATGTATGTATGTATGTATGTATGTATGTATTCTCATGCATGTAGTTACATATCTAGACATGCTGATATATATTTAAATGATAAACTTCTGGAAAGTTTTGCAGATTTTTACCGTTCTGATGATGGATTGGATCTGTAGTCCTCGAAGTGGCTTTCTCCTTTCTGGTTTTGAGAAGCCTAATTTCTCAAAATTCATATTTAGGCAGTGTGTTACATATCCCAAGGCTCCAATAATTACAGGTATAAACCTGAACTTGTAATCTGGATAGAGTAACTGCAGATTTCTCAATAGTTCAGCATAGGTGTTCTCTTTTTCACTGATCATCAATTTTATGTTAACACCCGCTGGGCAGCTAATTCTCACAACTGTGCACAGTTTCTCTATCCCAAATCATTATATCAGGTCTGTTGTGCTTACATTTTATTGAGGTCTTCACTGGTACATTCCACCAGTATTCCTTTTTATTATGAGTGGCTATGGCTTCTACCATACAAGTGGGTTCTTATTTCTTTGTACTCAGGATTATTATTCCGACAGATTTCATTATAGAGTTTCCAAGCTATGTGTATATATGTATGTATTTATGTATGTATATTATAACATCACATATTTTCTGCAATGCAGGTGAATTGCGTTGCTTTCTCCCCAGACTTTAAACTCATAGTAACTGGATCTGATGATAAAATTGTCAGAATATTCAACACAACAACCTGTGAATTACTCTACGAGGTAGAAGGACACCAAGGTAATAATTCTATATCTTGATTTTGTGTTCATAAAGGTACATTAGTGATGAAAAAGGAGTTGATTCAGCTGTTGTTGAGAGGTCCTTGATTGCTGACATTTGTAGCCATGTGAAGAGAGACACCATAATCCAATAAAAACTAGAGTTAAATATGAGTCCTTTGTAAAGTTTAGATACACAAGTATTTATGGGGTAAAAGCTGCTTCAGTCCACCAGAATTATTCTACATTATGATGCCTAAATTGCAAAGAGTAAAAGCTCTTTGGGAGCTTAAACAACATAAATCATGTTGCCAAATTCATTCACTAATTTTCCGTTTTTTCAGACAGTGCTTATCTATAGTAATATATTTCAATTCTGTCACTCCTAAGCTACTCTAGTTTATGGAGTGAAATAATTCTGGAGGATTGAAGCAGGAATTTAAGCAGGTTTTACTTTTTACCTCATAAATTTTTGTGTATGTCATATCTCACTAAATGTCTTCTTACAAAACAGGTGTGGTGTGCTTGAGTTATGAAAACTTTAACAATGTTAAATGGTTGGGCGACATTCCCTTACCTAAATCAGAATTTTGTGAATCAGTACCCCAGATGTTGCCTTTCAAACCAAATATTGATAGATTGATAAGAAAGAAATGAATGAATAAACAAACAATATCGTACATTTATAGCAGGAAGTTTGTTTAATTTAAAGGCAAAAATTACTTCCGTAAAGTAAGCAAATATTGTAACTGTCGTAATTATATTTCTTTAGGTGCAATTCGATGTGTGGCAGTGTCACCAGACAATGAATTTATAGCCAGTGGATCGTATGATAAAGCCATTCAGTTATGGAGAATAAGTGATGCAAATTTTTATAACAAACTTTTGGGTAAGAAAGTATTTTGGAATTTTTGAACAAACACATGTGTAAATCAATGGGTAATTTGCTTACTATCATGACAATTAGCAGCTAAAAGGACTGATAAATTGTATACTAGAAGCCGTAGCCATTCGTGTAATTTTCCATGTCTGCATTCTCATAACTTCGATTCATCAGGATCTTCCAACTGGAAATGCTGGTACCATATATTTGCTGACAATGACTGCTACTGTATCCAACAGTCTTCCATCACCCAAAACTTACAACTCATATGGGAAATGATGTTGCCAGGAATTGTGTGGTTTTTAATGATTTAGTGATTATTTTCATGAAATGCTTGATAATGACTTTAATTGCTATGGAAGAATATATTGTTTGATTTTTGTTGTTATTCATGCATTCTCCATATTGGAATATACAACTAAACATGACTTCTCTATTTTTTTGTAACTCTTAACATTTTTTTTTTTGGAATACTTGTATTAAACAAAGAAGATGGCAACACTGCCAAAGAAAAATTTAGTATAGGGTTTACATGAAGAGGAGAAATGATTGAAAGAATTGAATTTTCAAATTATTTTTTCTATACGGCTATAATTTCCATTGTTTAAAACACAAAAAAAGCTGAAAATGGTTTTCTAAATAGATTAAAAGCAAAAGGATCATCATCATCGCTGTCGTTACCACCATCACCACCAGCTGTTGGTTTGTTTATATTCCTGTGACCTAGCAGTTTGGCTAAGAAAGACAATAGAATAAGAACTGGGGTTGATTTGTTTGACTCAACCCTTCAAGGCAGTGCTCCAGCATGACCAGAGTCCAGTGAATGAAACAAGAAAAAGAAAGATATAATGCTTTATACATTTCATACAATTTATATTTTTAAATTTCAAAGTATGACAAGTAAAATATTTTAAAATTTCAACTGCAGGCCATACCAAAAGTGTTGAAGTGGTTATATTTTCTCCAGATTCAAATCTGCTATGTTCTGGTTCGTGGGACAGATTAGCAATTGTTTGGAATATAGAGGTAAGCCTAAAAATTCATGTTACATACAAAGGTTTGGTTTGTTGCGTGAGTGTATGCATGTGGTGTGTGTGTATGTGTGCGCGTGCACATGCACATGCGCATGTGAGGGGGTGTTCCCCCTTTGGTCATAAATGACCATGGGATTGCACCTAGAAAGTTCCCCTCTGAGACACAAGTATAGGCAAAGTAACTTATAGAAGACCAGCAGTCACCCATGTATACCAGCCTCCCTTCTACATGCCAATGATGTTATCCAAGGGAAAAGCAAAGACAGCTACAACTTGGCACCTGTGACGTTGCAACTCATTTTTATAGCTGAAGGAACTGGAGCAATGTGAAATAAAGTCTCTTGCTCAAGACCACAACACACAACTTGGTCCAGGAATCGATCTCACAAACTAATGTGAGCCCTACACTCTAACCACTGAGCCGTAGTGCTCCAACATATATTAGCCCTTTAACAATACAATTAAATTTTATGGTTATCCCTGAAATGATGTTTTTTATTGGCAAAAAAATGAAACTGGCATTTTCTGTGATGATGGCAATCATGACACATCTCAGCAAAAGATAGATTGAATGTAAAACTGCTTCCTGAAGCTAATGGTAATATTTTTAGTGGATATATTTGATTTCACAATAAAAGGGGTTAATATTCTAGAACTTCTTTTTAAGGCAGTGAGCTGGCAGAATCATTAGCATCCTAGACAAAATGCTTAGCCACATTTCATTACCAACTTGCATGAATAATCTCAGTTTATTGAAAATTTTACTACTCGTTATATTACTTATCTAAAGTTGGTGTGAAGAGCACTCTCTTGAGGTATTTTCCCTGAGCCATATTGCCAAGCAAACAGTTTGGAAGAACAATCAGAACCTTAGCTTTATTTTCAGTTCTTAGCAGAATGAATTTATTTATTCATATTGAAATGTTCATAGGAGGAATCCATCTTGTTTTCCAGTGATGAAAATTACATACATATTAAGAAAGCCTCATCATAGGCGCAGGAGTGGCTGTGTGGTAAGTAGCTTGCTTACCAACCACATGGTTCCGGGTTCATTCCCACTGTGTGGCACCTTGGGCAAGTGTCTTCTACTATAGCCTCAACTGATGTGAGTGGATTTGGTAGATGGAAACTGAAAAGAAGCCCGTTGTATATATGTATATGTGTGTGAGTTTGTGTGTCTGTGTTCGTCCCCCCAACATCGCTTAACAACTGATGCTGGTGTGTTTACATCCCTGTAACTTAGTGGTTCGGCAAAAGAGACTGATAGGATAAGTACTAGGCTTACAAAGAATAAGTCCCAGGGTCGATTTGCTTGACTAAAGGCGGTACTCCAGCATGGCCACAGTAAAATGACTGAAACAAGTAAAAGAATATCATATCCCATTTAAACTTGAGCAGTGTGTAACAAAATCCTTCAATATTTCTCTAAATGTTGATTCTTACTATCACCAAGAATCTCTCTTGGCAAAAGTACATCTTCAACATAGCTAAGGATACATCCCAATGCTTGCCCCTTTACTTTTTGGCCAGAAGATACTTCATCATCCATCTAATAACCCTTTTGTTACTGTATTTATTTTGAGATACTCTATGTTTCTTTCAATCAATTTTAAATGTAACAAAGAATTTAGTAAAATAACTTAGTTATCATTAAGCGAGTGTTAGGAACATAAATTGTGACTATGGTTTGATGGAAGATTTTAATTCAAAACTTATGAAAACAAGACATTTGTACTCAGAGCCAGAGCCGGTTTCAGCTGGGTTGGTAACGAAATGGTTAAGAGTAAGGCCCACAATAGAGTATTGCTCCCACATCTTGGATGACACTGTTGTATCTTAAGTGAAAACACGTGGCTTAGTGGTTAGGGTATTCAGTTCATGATTGTAAGGTTGTGAGTTTGTATCAGAACTGTTATTTGATTGTAATATTAGACATCTTGTCAATTTGGCTGTTTTAACCTTAAATACTAGAAAATCAGCTCACCAGAGCTTTTCTTATCATCAAGTCACATGACCCAGTTGTTAGCCAAATTAGTTGCAGGTATTGGTTGGTTTTAGCTGTCCAATCATATGTTTGCAACAGAGTTTGTTCCCAACGAGGGGAAAGCATTTTTGCCAGTGGAGCCTACCTGTGGTTATAAAAACACGAGTTTCTCCTGTTCTTAGTCTTTGGACCAGAGTATGTGTGTATATGGTCATGTGTTTCCTTCTGACAGAAACACATGACCATATACACACACATACACACATAGGGAAACATGCATCCATACATAACAGACACACGTATATAGTCACATAAACCCATACACATAGACACACTCAAATATGCACACATAAGGATACATAAGCACACACACACATGAATATACAGAATACATACATTCATATGTGCATACACAAGCACACGGGTGCACATACATGTGTAAAAACAGATAAAAGAGAATGCAGCTCCAGTAATGGACAGAGTCAACATCCATTGACAAGGTTGAAAAAGCAATGAAAATTTTGGAAGAAAATATATGAATAATAAATGAGTGGAAATCGAACCGGTGCGTGTGTTAGATAATAAGGCATTAAGGCAATAGGATTTGTCCCAGACACAACAAAATTTGTTTCAACATACGAATTCACATAAAGAATCTTGCAAACCGGATTAAAAAAACAAACAAAAGAGGTAATTTCAAGAATAAATCGTCCTGGGAATTAAATTCATGGGAGGTAACTCTTGATAATTACAACATATAGAGCTAATGCTGGCTAAAATAAATTAAAATGAAAAAATTTAAGTGCTATTTTCTTTTTTACTTATGCTAGTGAAAACAAAAACGAACAAATAAAAATAATTGATACAATTT
Organism: Octopus sinensis; assembly: GCF_006345805.1. Taxonomy (NCBI): domain Eukaryota; kingdom Metazoa; phylum Mollusca; class Cephalopoda; order Octopoda; family Octopodidae; genus Octopus; species Octopus sinensis. The sequence continues at coordinate 170,156,051 of NC_042997.1, forward strand.
GTAATATAGCATAATTCGTGTGTTGTAGGGCAGTAACATAGCTAGAGGAAGGAGTGAAACAGTTCTCTGCCCAGGGCGACTCTTTTATGAAGATAGCCCTTTTGGATCTCCTGTAAAAGCTTGAATAAGCTTGCTCGTGGTCCTGGCAGACTCAAGGGCTGCGAAGTAGGCACACACTCTAGTTAAGTCACTGCTGTAAGATAAAGGGAGTTAACCAAATGGAAGCACCAGTAATTGAGAAGTTAACTTCATTAACTGTTACTCCATGAACCCAAAACTTAACTTTGATAACCGTTAATCAGTTATTTCCTAAAGTAATGGAAGTTATTGATAAACTGTTAACGTTAATTTTTATTATAGAAAAAAAATCAAAAACTCAGTTTTTGCTCTAAAACCACATTAAGACACATTTAAAAAGTGCCAAAACTATAAAATCCATTAACTTCTATTGAACTGAAGTCAACGGTAGTTAACTAAAGTTGACTTCAGTTAAGTTAAATGTAACAGAAGTTAATTAGTCTGATAACGATTTCCAAAGTTAACTTCAAAGTTAAATCTTTAACGGAAATGTTAACTTTGTTAATTAATGATTAACGGTTTGGTACCCAGGTTTAGAGTTAACCATATAAATTATTGCTTTTTGTGTAGTAAATTGTTAGTTTTTGTGAATGGAGCAGAATAGTTAACAAACAAAATTTAGTAAACCATGTCAAACTGGCACTAATCCAACACTGAGGAACAACAGTTGGCATTTCCTTCTTAATAATGGCACAACTCTTAGTAACCTATTTAGTGTTTCTGATCTGATTCTTTGACACTCTTAATGTTATGAAGTAAGTTATCAATATTTAACAATCCAGTCCTCGAATCATAGATGAAATTCGGAAGACAAAAGGACGAACACAACTCTATTTTTTGCTCTACATTACTATCTTTGGATCTTTTTGGTTTGAACGGCAGTTTTTAACATAATTTCTAGGTAACTAAAAAATTTTAAACTTCGTATACTGGTAGAATGTGTTTATAAAACATCTTTTTTTCTTGGCTTTATTGAGAAGATTCTATAGTTTGTAAGATATTTGTTGTTTTTTTCTTCAATTTCTGCAATTTCAACCAATCACTGACGTCCATTGAGGTAAACAACATTTTGTGCCGTATGAATATGTCCCTCGTTTAAGAAACAGATTGGGTTTATTTACATTTGTGAAGAAAAAAAGAAACCCTTCCCCCCACCCTAAAATAGATTGATACTAGGGTCATAATTTCATATGACACCAGAAAAAACTGCCATTCAAAGCGAAAAGATCCCTATCTTTTAATGTATAGAAACAGAACTATTATAAATCAGCTCACTTATTTTAACTTTTTGTCTTTTTCAGTTATGCCAAGCAATAATTTTGTTAACTGGACACAATGGACTTGTACAATCAGCTGCATTTTCAGCCACAACAAAATGGATAGTAAGTTGTGTCTCTCTGCATATATATTTTGTTGTTGATGCCTAGCCCCTGGTCAATTCTGACTAATTAGTTCTATGATCTAAAGTATACCAACAGAACCACCTCATCCTCTCAAACTTGCATTTTTAGGTCTATATTATCGCTTGACAACCAATGCTGGTGTATTTACATCCCCGTAACTTAGTGGTTCAGCAAAAGAAACCAATGCAATAAGTACTAGGCTTACAAAGAATAAGTCCTGAGGTCGATTTGCTCGACTAAAGGTGGTGCTCCTGCATGGCCACAGTCAAATGACTGAAACAAGTAAAAAAGAATATATATATACATCAAATATCATTAAGTAAGGAAATAGAGATTTAATGGATATAAATTAATTTATTAACATTATTAATAAGGCCTACAATTCTTTCAATTCACTCTCAATACAAATTACAAAATAAGTTTGCATTTAGAATATTTAGAGTAAAATACCTTCAGGACCAATGGACATAAATGAAACTACATGTTGATTATTTAATATTCAACTGACTAAGTAGATGAGGATATGTTTAATTTTGTGAGTGTGTGTGATTGTGTGTTAACAATTTTATATATAAAAAAAAAAATAGAGAAAAGAAGGGAAAAAAAGGAAGCTGCATGTATAGTATGTCACTTAGAAACAGTGCTACGGATTTACCAGCACATACGAAATTGAGACATGGCTGACCTCACACACTTCTCATGAGGAATTCTGGAAGGAGCATTGTGAGACCGCTGCTGAGACGCTTCCACAAAAAAAAAAAAAAGCTGTTGTTGGAAAACCGATTATAGCAGCGACTCCATCTAAGAATATCTGAAGAAGGAACATCATTCCAAAATATCATATCAGACTATGGATGACTAAATTACAACAGGTATATAACCCATTGTCTGTATTATAGTGCATTATTGTACCATTCAAAACTTTTTATTATTTATATAAAATATAAAATATATATTATATCTGTTGGAGAATCTCAATTGATCAACATGTAGTTTCCTTCATGTTCATTGGCCCTGAAGATAATTTACTCTCAATTTTCAAAATGCAAACATATTTTATTCTATAGGCTTGTAATTTGTATTGAGTGTGAATTGAAACAATTGTAGGCCTTATTAAAAATGTTAATAAATTAATTTATATACATTAAATCTCTCCATTTTCTTGCTTAATGATATTTGATATTTATGCTGAAGATATATTTCTCAACAATATAATATATTTAACCAGTGTGACTTGGTTGAAACCATCTCTATAAGAGGTTTATATGTCCTCAAAGTGACTATATATATATATATATATAGGCATCTGTGCTAGTGGAGCACTAAGAGCACCGTCTGAGCATGATTGTTGCCAGAGCAGCTAACTGGCTTCCGTACTGGTGGCATGTATAAAGCACCATTTGAGCGTGGTTGTTACCAACATCGCCTTACTGGCACTTGAAAAAACATTTGAGCAAGGTCGTTGCCAGTGCCGCTGGGCTGGCTCCTGTGCAGGTGGCAGGTAAAAAACACCATTTGAGCGTGGTCGTTGCCAGTATCGCCTGACTAGCCCTCATGCCGGTGGCATGTATAAACACCCATTACACTCTCGGAGTGGTTGGCATTAGCAAAGGCATCCAGCTGTAGAAACTTTGCCAGATCAGATTGGAGCCTGGTGCAGCCATCTGGTTCACCAGTCCACAGTCAAATCGTCCAATCCATACTAGCATGGAAAGCGGACGTTAAACGATGATGATGATATATATATATATATATGGTGGGCTTCTTTCACTTTCGGTCTACCAGATCCACTCACAAGGCTTTGGTTGGCCTAAGGCTATAGTAGAAGACAGTTGTCCAAGGTGCCACACAGTGGGATTGAGTCTGGAACCATGTGTTTGGGACGCTTCTTACCACACAACCATGCCTGCACCTACAGGCATTTGTACACACATAATTGTTTTATCTTGTTTTCTTAAGAATCACAAAAGATGTAAATGATCAAATTTCTTATAATTTTTTTGTTTTAAATCTGCATTAAAGGCAACTGGATCTTGGGATTTTAGCATTCGAATTTGGAATTTGGATGAAGAATCTTCTAAAGAGAATGCATCTAATATGAGCCAATTGTCAAGATCTGACTTGAGGAAAAAGAAGAATCTGAAAGCTGATATATTCCCACTAAAACCCAAACCAAATCATCTTCTTCAGAAGCACAAAGGAAATGTTCATACTGTGGCATTCTCTGGAAATGATGTACTGGTAAACATATTCAATGTATAATCACTCATACAGTAAAAAAATAGATTGAAATAAGAACAATTTATACATTTCTGATGACAATAGTACAAATAAAATACAGAAGTAATTTTTTCTTTACTGTCAGTGGCCTCAGAGCATGGTAGAGAAAAGGAAGGATAAAACCATGACTTGGGGTTTGTCTTCATACTAGAAACATCTCTGAATGCTTCAAACAGAAAGGACCCCGCTAAAAGGCATCCAGGGGCTAAAGTTAATCCATTAGCATTCAGAATACTCTGTCAAATGTCATGCCTTTTATTCACATTTGTTTTGAACTAATCAGGCATTATCTCTTAGCTTCAAGATTTTGATGATATAATTATTTTAAAAATGACATTGTAGGGTGGCCAATTTGAACATAAAACAGGTGGAATATTTTAGCTAGATGTGGCCGTGCTCTCCTCAGTCCTCCCAATTAAACACACAACACTTGGGTTAACTAAGTTCCAGGGCAGTGGGATCAAACCTAGAAAAAAACTACATTAGTGAAGCAAACATCTTATCTAAGAATTCTAACTTTGGCACAAAGCCAGCAATTTTAAGGGAAGGGGCATGCTTATTACATCAACCCCAGTACTTGACTGTTACTTTATTGTATTTACTTTGAAAGAATGAAAGGCTAAGTTGACCTTGGCAGAAAATCTAATGAACCAGAAGAAATGCTACTAAGTTTTTTGTCTGTGGTTACAATTTTGCTAGCTTGTTGCCGTAACCTGGTCATCATCATTGTTTAGCGTCCGCTTTCCATGCTAGCAGAAGGCTGCACCAGGCCCAGTCTGATCTGGCAATGTTTCTACGCCTGGATGCCTTTCCTAATGCCAACCACTCTGTGAGTGTAGTGGGTGCTTTTTACGTGCCACCGGCACGCAGCGCTGGCAACGGCCACGTTCGGATGGTATGTATAAATGACTGACAATAACCTTGATGACAAATTTGTAATTTTTCCTAAATAAATCTATGCTTAGTATGGGTTGTATATTTTCTAAGAAACTTGATTCCTTCCTCATGCTGTCTCCACCATATACCCTCCAAGCAGTCTTAGATTAAGTAAATTAACCAGGTATGCTTCTGTCTGGATCAGTGGTTCTCAACTGGGATCCATATAAGATTTTGTTGTTAAAAATTAAGTAGCAATAAATTGGTTATACTTCTACAATAGATAAAATGTTTTAAGAATTTTTAAAATTACAATTCCTAATAATATTTAATTATAAAAATATAATTGGACTTTTTAACCACTGAATGGCTATGGAGGTCCAGTTAAATAAAATATGAATCAAAGGCATTCATAGGCAGAAAATGGTTGAGAACCACTGGTCTAAATTATCAGGCTTGTAGTATGGACACAAAGTCTTAGTTTAAATTCTCTGTGATTCTGATTCACTTTGCTTACAAAATATGTACCAGTTGTTTACCATAAAGTCAGGCTCTGATGAAGAAAAGACATTCCACTTTTTTTTTCAGATATACTGTCTGGGACTACACTATCTAATGTATCTTTTTTATAAAGATATAATTTGAGGGATTTAACTGTTATTTTAGCAGGTCTAGAGACTCCTTCGTTGTTTAACTTTAGAGTGGCCCTAATCATTCAAGCTACGACTAGCTTTTCCTTTTTTCAGGAATAACATAAATGTACCTAGGACTACATTATACAATTTGCTATGATTAATTCAAGCTCCCTTCATTATCTCAAATATTTACCAGTGTAAAAACAAAAAGCACACTAAATATAATGCCCCCCTGTAGCAACTCAATGTCCTTAATTCTCTCATTTCTCATTGTGAAGGCAAGTGGTTCCTGGGACAAAACAGTATGCTTGTGGGATCCTCTGAAGGGTCAGCTACTACACTGTCTTCAAGGACATGATGGCTGGGTACAAGTTGTAGCATTTTCTCATGATAATCTCTATGTGGCAAGTGCATGTGAAGATGACACCATACGAATTTGGGTTGTTGAAAATGGGAAATGCTGCAAGGTTCTTGCGGTGAGTTCATTAACCAGTTTACAGCAGTACACATTTTTCTTTTTTTCTACGCTATCTGTAAACAGAACAGGTCTGTAATGGATTCCTAACTTGTCCATTTCTGAAACTATTAAACATTTTCTGATCTGATTAAATCTCACTATTTTTTGGTATCTCTCCATTCATCATTATAATGGATGATACATCAATTTTGCTACATGTTCAGAGAGCATTTTCACAAATCTTGGGTAAATAGTTATTCTGTTTATCCATGCTGGTATGATTTAGACAAAACTTATTCATGCAGATTTTCTACAGCTGCTCGTCAATAATCCTTACTATGGTTGTAGGGTTACAAATTGTTCCATGCTCAAACCCTCTGTGACATCTTATGAGTCTTCTAAGTCTTTAATCAAACAATGCCATGAGTGGAACTGGTAGTTGGAAACTGATAAAACACTTTGGCCTTTTGTGTAAATCTCAGCTGTTTCCTCTGGGAAGCATGTCTGCTTATTCCTTACATGCCTATATATATGTAAATCTTTGTAATATTTACATAATTCCAGGTGGTAAACATGACAATTTTCTAAATTCACCTCCCATCAAGAAGCTTCAATCTTTTCTGTGGAAAATTTATTGATGTGGAGATATGATTAAATAACAGACAAGTATATTAACATATTCAATTGCTCTTTTTTTGCAGACTAAAACAGAAACAGTACAGCTGTGTGTTTTCACTCCACATGGTACTCTTGTAACATCAGGAACTAACAGTGCAACAAGTTCCTGCCACACACATTAAAGCAAAATAAAATTATACAAAACATAAAATTACTTGTTCCTTATTGTTTCAGTCTACCACTCACAACCAACAAAAATCTCAAATCACAGGAAAATTCACCACTTATTTTATATTCCTTATGCCTATCTAGAAAATAACTGCAAGAGATCAAAATAGATTATATAACACTATTTAGTGATGTTAATGACACCCCCACACCAAAATCTGTGACCATGTGTTTATGCTATTAATTTCTATATGCGAAGTAATCAAAGTTTGAAACTGAACATTATGTATGAAGAAAATTTGCCCCGACACCATTTGCGTTAATTCATTTAACAGTTGCACAGCCAATTAAATGGCAGAATGGTTCTACTAAGCAAGAAAACAGTTTACAATTTTGGTACTTCTAACATCAATTTTAGGAAAGGATGAAAATACAACAAAAGAACATTTTATTTTCCAATTTCAATTTATCTTAAAAGAATACATTTACTTCTTCTTGGCCACACCAACAGTCCTACCACGACGACCGGTTGTTTTAGTGTGCTGACCTCGGACACGCAAACTAAAAACAGAAAAGAAAAGTTTATCATATAAAACCACATTGTGATGTTTCAACAACTTCAAAACATATGCATGAGAATTCTTACATTTCATTAAAAAAGAAAAAAACCCACAATAGTCATTATTATTGCAGTATTAAGTTCATGGACTTTTTTTCAAATCATGCTAGATGTATGTCTCTAGAGAGGAAACACCCGAAATCTTGTTAATCAAACTGCAGTTAAGATTTATCCAATTATATAAAACTATCAAACAAACCAGGGGCATGAGATTCTATTCTTGCTTTCAGAACAAAATTATTTTTTTTTCACTCCATTTAAGCAATGATTCTAGTTTCCCCAATAAAAAAAAAATGGATACTACTATCATGGCAAGTAGACTAACAATATTTAACAGATTTCTTCAAAATATCTGATTAAGTTCTCTTATAGATAAGTTATCCATGTCAGCTAAACATATGCAATTTACTTTTACACAACCAGACTCCTCCAACGTGTAATCTTAGCATATCAGCAACATGCTATCTTAAAACATTTCCAATAAAAAATATACTGACCCCCAGAAATGACGCAGACCACGATGAGCTCTGATCTTTTTTAACCGCTCCAAATCTTCACGCAACTTGTTGTCAAGAGCATTTGCCATAATTTGACTGTATTTTCCATCTTTAATGTCCTTCTGTCTGTTAAGGAACCAGTCAGGAATTTTGTACTGACGAGGGTTTGACATGACTGTTAAAACTCTATCAACCTGAAATAAAAAAAACAAGCAGCATTACTAACACAACTCTGAAATAGTTTAGTTGACATCAAAGAATGATTATAGAAAAGGCATTATCCCATCATGAATAGTTGTCAGATTCAATTTAGATGCAGGCAACTACACTGTAATGAAGTCAAATTATCAAAAGCTAAATTTTTGGTTCATGAATAACAGATCCAAAATGAAATTTACATTTGACTAAATTATGAATTATATGCACAAGGTTCCTAGGTATAAGCTTTCTTTATCTCTCCCTTTTAGCTTGCCCAAGATTTGTACTGCTTTCGCCTCACTCATCAATCAGCATTGAAAATCCATGGACAATCTTTCGTTTTGACTCGAAATAATGTAAACAATGAATTCGGTCGTTTCCGTGACCACATGTTGTCTTGTCAACTGTCAGTTGGGAAGAGAAAGCTAATGGGTTGTGTGTGCGCCCTTATTCTTGTTCTTCTGTGTATGTGTGTGTTGGTTCTGTTTTTATGTATTTATATGTTGTGGAATGTAGAAATAACACAGAGGAACAAACAAGTCAAAACGAAAGATCGCCCATCCATGTCCTGATGGATCTTTTCACCCACCAGCACTATTGAGATTGTTTTATGCCAGTGGATAAGGGGAATGAGACACAATGCATGTTCGTGTAGGGGAGTTACATAGCCACTCAAACTTTCTAGAAAAGGGCGAGAAATGGAAAACATATACAATTCTTCATAGGAAAATAAAGAAAAAACTGGAATTTTTACCTCCTCTTCTGTCATTTCACCAGCACGTTTATTTAAATCAATATTGGCCTTTTTACAAACTACATTGGCAAATCGTCGTCCAATACCCTAAAGAAAACAAAACAGCGTAAATTTATTCGAATGAACAAACATTAAGCATCAAATCCAAAACGTTTTAGAGAGAAAAAAGCAGCAAAAATTAAGTGAAATGGCTGCAAATTTCAAGCCCTACAAAACTCACCTTAATGGCAGTAATAGCAAACATCGACTTCCTACGACCGTCGATGTTCGTATTCATAATACGCAGAATATGCTGAAACTTCTCTGGGATTACGAGCGACTGAAAGTAAAAAGAAAACGTGTAAATTTAATAGTAGAGAGGGTTGGATAAGTAGTACCCAATTCTTTAGTTTGGTAAATTCGCAGCTAACTAGTTTTGAGGCTTAAATCATTCTTTCTCATGTAGGATTTTACAGACGCCGATTTGGGATTGTATATGCGATTTATTACAAGCATTTGCATGAATAGTTTAACCATGTAACGGAAGACTATATTAACAAACCCTATCTTAATTAAAAACAATATGCAACACAAGCCAAAATGTACGTGTGGAGCATTTTCATTCGTGATAAAGTGTGCTTTACATGATCTAAACAAAATTCATCGCGCTACTGTTTTGTTCAATTCCAGATCACTGAGTCAATCAATAAAGGTGTTACAACGATTCCCTTTTTATTTAGATCTTGTGAGTGAATTTGGTAGACGGAAACTGAAAGAAGCCCGTCGTATACATATATATATGTGTGTTTATCCCTCCAACATCGCTTGACAACCGATGGTGGTGAGTTTACGTCCCCGTAACTTAGCGGTTCGGCAAAAGAAACCAATAGAATTTACGTTCTGAGCTTCCAATGAATAAGTCCTGGGATCGATTTGCTCGACTAAAGGCGGTGCTCCAGCATGGCCAGTCAAATCATTGAAACAAGTAAAAGAAATCCAGCGGTCTTCCCAATAACCTCGATGGCTTTCGTATACAAACAGAAACCATCATACAGTTTTTTCTAAAGAATAAACAATGCTACAGATGTTTTCAAGTATTAAATATTTAACAAGGGCAGTAATGTTTAATTCAATTTAGTTATTCCACCCGACTATTCATGTGTGGACGACGAAACGAAATCCTACATGTTGCTAAAAGGGAGCACGGCTTCCGAGTGGTTTAAACGAAGTATTGTAATATTTAATTTTACAATTTATATTAGATAATATTAATATGGTAGGTAAAAGACCTGCTGGAAGCTCAAACTACAGTGGACTAATGAAGGGTTTTCTTTAAAAAAGCACTAGAGAACGGTGCGTGGCAGCAGAATAACTTTCTCAGGTTTTATCTCTTACAGATTGAAGTTGAATCTGTACGGGCTTTGTGGGTGGAAATTTTTAATAATAGGATATTAGTAACTTGAAAACCAGAAATTTCAAATTCAAGCAATAATTTCACCACGTGAAGAAATTGTGCTCCGTATACTTTACAGATTAATCTAAGGCAATATTCCAGGTGCACGAAAACACCAGTTTTCTTTTAGTGAGAGAAATAAATTCGATAAAAGGAAATATAAGCAATATACAATACAGTGAAGTAGATATATTCATTAAAAAAATGTACAATTTTGTTTGAAAATAAATTTATGGTAGACATGATTGCTGGGACACAAATGTAAGGCGGTAATATTTTAAGTAATACTCAGTAATAAATAAACAATTGATTGTTACCATAATATTGAATCTTGCACAAAATGGATATCAAATAGTAAATACGACGTTTTTCTTGAAGATGAATTCACTAAATTATTAAGATTATAAAGGATAAAAGCAGAGATATATCGAATCACCAACTTACCATGGTTGCAGTTTACCGGAAAAGGAAGTTTGATTGTTCACGTGACTTAAAGATGGATACCACAGCAGAAGACACTAATGGAGAAGAGGTGGGACAATTCTGTTTTGATATTATATGACTGCCTTGCTTTATTGTGTTAAGTAGGAATAAATTATATGTCTGTTATCAACATCTGTAAAATAAATATTATAATTCTTTGTTATTTCTTGCAACTGAAATGTGCAAACACGTAGTTGTACGTAATGTGAATGTACATGTAATGTTTTAATAATAATAATAAAGTCTGTCAATTTGTTTGTCTTGCAATGTTAACTGGCGATAGCATTGGATGTAAATACTTATAAGTCATTTAAATTTTATTTATTGAAAATGATACAATCAAAAAATCCCTAATTGTTTATGTATTGTTATCGTTTCAGTTAAAGACATACACTTTCATTTAATTGAAAGCTTGTCATACAAATGCTATGTTCTAAACTAGTTTAAGATATTAAAATCAAGCGTTCGGGTATCTCATCACTTTTTTATAGAGTAGAGTTTGTTTTAAGGAAAAGTTGGTTGCTGTCTCTCATCGGCCCAGAAAGCCCTGTTTTAAAAGCAAGGGTTTGGCTTTTTGTTTACGCAACAAACAGTTCTGATTGTTTATTAATAATACTGGTACTTTAAAAAAAACATTTTTCACTTCTGATCCAAGACAAAATTGTTACCGCAGCTTGCGTTATCCATTACAACCACCTTCCACATAGCTTTCATTATAAAATGTGAAAAAGAAATAATTGCATATAGAGCAGTGGTTCCTCACCTGCAAGTACCTGCAAACCCCATGGGGGGTGTGAGAAGGCATTTCAGGATTGTATGACAAATAGGGAGAGTATATACTTTATTAAAATTGCTGTTCAAAATAAAATTATTTACTAAATCTTCAAAATAACTTTATTTTATTGAACACTCACCGAAATTTAATTATTTTTTAAAAATATGTATATAGAGAAAAATATATTTAATTCTTTAGAGATTACGACTGAGCGCTGTGTCCTTGTTCCATTTGCCACGGCATACTTATTGGATTTAGTTCTCGTTTATTAATTAAACAAAACCTAAGAATTGTTTGATCGGCAAGCAGACTTAGGGGTCGTAAACAGGAAAAAAGTTCCATGTTTTGATTAAAGTCACTAAAGAAATCATTGAATTTAATGTTCACTTAATATGGGATTGATGTAGTTAGCAAGATTCTTGACATGAACTCGTGCGTTGGAACAGATTTTGTTGTATCTTACGAGGGTCATTATGTCCATAATAAACATACGCACTGTTTTTATTTCAATCCTTGTATTATTATTGTTGTTGTTGTTATTATTATATATAGAGAAGAAATAGTGTTAATGAACAATCGTTAACAATATATCCAATAATAAAATTATTTTACAGCCACTTTTTTAAGGTATTAAAATAGGATACAACTAAAACATGATGATCATGGCTAGAGTGCCTTTGATCATAGGTCTGCTTGATCTGGAGCTAAACAGCACTTAACATCATTTCAGTTGTTTGTATCTATGCACACACAACGAAATTAGTCTAGTGTGTTTGTATGTACCATTCCTTAGCATCACCACTACCATATAGTATATCCTGCAACAAACACCAATAATAGGCTGTTGTTCAATATTTTCATCTTATCTGCATGAATCCATTTGGAGAAATATGTCTGGCACTAGTGAACACACTTTTGGTTGTCCTATTTCTCCCGTAGAGGAACTGAGCATCATTTGTATTTTGAGACATAAAAATAGAAAGTTTGCTGGAATGGATTGTAAACAAAATAGAATTTTGTTTACAATCTTTCCAGCAAACTTTCTAACAATGTTTATTTAAAAAATTTGCTCCTGAGTTTTTCCCAGAAGAACTGTCATCATCTAGTAGCACCATGTATGTTTCCTTGCTTATCTGTAATTTGATCTACAGTTATGCATCCCGATTCATAGTGGAGCTTGTAAACTACAAAGTTATAGCTACAATCCTAAGCAGGTTAATGAATTTAATGAATAAAAGATAAAAGAAAAATTTGAAGATCAAGTAGAAATATATGTAGATCAGATTTGAGAATGTTAGATGATGGATGTTTGGAATATATAGGCTGATGTACTTCATGCCTCTTTAATTTGTTGCGAAGCTGGAGAAGGAAAAAAAACCTGATGTTGAATTGATAATGATTTTCATAAAAATAACACTGATGCAACTGAGTACAAAATAAATCTACTGTCTTTAATGAAGCTTTTCTAAAATATATATTTATTCCATAGGGCCTTGGAAATTTTGATGTGGTCCCTAATCTTGGAGTTTTAGACCTTACTTCAGAAGATTTCCTCCTGGATGAAGTTGATTGTAAGTCTCTCTCTATGTTGTTGTGTATTTACTTTCAAAGATTATTATATCTTTGGATTTTGAAATTTTTAATTGATTATTTTCAAAACATATATGCTGATGATGAACATTGCATTCATTTTTCCTAGAAATTAATAATAAGGAAGTAAGAAGTTTTTAAAATTATATGGTTTTAGCCAATTGAAAGCCTCCATTGCTGACATATTTGAAAGCCTCCATTGCTAAAGTTGCAACTGTCATCTTGGAGATGAGCACAAACAAAGATAAGGCAACAAAGATGAAACTCTTATGTGGTTTCTCAACCTGCAAAAAAAATAGCAGCCAAATCTTCCTATAACTACAAAACAACATCTGATAAAACAAAAAGGATGGCACATTATATAACATAGTTAGGGTTAGACTGTTTCTGAAAATAAGCTGGAATTGGTTTGAATGCTATTGATCACAGATATACTTCAAAAATTGTATTTTTTTAGCCATTCATAATTAGAGTACCAATGCATCATAATATGGACCTAAGTTCATACTGACTCTAAATATGATTTTTATATGTAATCATGAACACATTGTATGTATTAATGACAAACATATTCAGCATATTATATATATTATATATAAAATCAAATAAGTGATATTTAAAACTCATGCTACTCTTTTCTGTTTTACTTTTAGTATAATTTGTATTTTTAGTTTTGATGAATTTTTATTCAAATATTTCAATATTTGTTACTTTCTAGTTCATATACAACAAAATCTGGAAGATGATATTGTGAAAGAAGCTTTGAAAACAGTGAGTAAATATTTTCTGAAATTAATTTAAGAACCCTTCCATACAGGCATCTTAGTATTCACTCCTTTGTTTCAGTTATTAATTGTGCATATGTGAAATTTTTTCTCCTTAAGCAGTATTTTATTTTTATTTTATAGGGTGTTGATCTCAGACAATATTCCAAGCAAATAGAGAAAGAATTATTAGAGGTTGAAAATGCTTCTATACAGGGATGTATCCTTTTCATGATATTGTATGTTTTATTTACATGATTTTCATTCTAAACTGTTTTGTCAATGTTTAAACATAATAATGATGTTTGCTTGGTATAATGATTTGGATATGTTGGCTGTATATTTTTTGTTACATTTTTACTTCCATTTAGATTAGGCAGTTTGGAAAAAAATTAAACATTTGCTTTAATGGATAAAATAAATTTTTTGGTTCTACATCTGTTGTATTACCAGACATTTCAGAATGGTACCTGTTGTTACTGAGGTAAACCAAAGCAAGAAGTTATACATGTTCTGGTTAAGTGCCCAATACAATGATTGTAGTAAAATTTGATTTCAAGAGCATAGGATTTGTATCTTATCAAAATGTAAACTGTTCCTCTGTCATGAATTGCACTGAAACCTAAATCCCAACTCTTTGAGAAGCTGATACATTTATGGTTAGATTTCTTTCTGTTGCCAACTATGGAATGAAAGAAAGAAAGAGGCTGATATTATGGTAATTGGGACACAACTTAGTCACTCTATTGACTTAACTAACTATAACTATCTTGAAAAGAGAAAGAAGTGTCTATGTATAGTTAGGTTGACACTGAGATGAAAATCAACATTTATATTTGCTTGTGCATTTCAGCAATCTGCCTGTTTCAAAATGCATAAAGCATAAAGTTTTATACTATTTGAAGTATGTAAAATATACTTATCAGACACTGTTTTATGGTGTAAGTTCTATAATATTTATTATTTTTTGAAATGAAAATAAATATCATGAATTTTATTCTTCATTTAATATTATTGAAGGTATTTATTATTTTCTGAGAACTTTAGAGTCTTGAATCTGCCAAATGGCAAGTTGAGGTATTTATAATTCTCTAAAGAAATTAGTGAAGTTTGATGGATTAAAATAGTTCTAACGATAAATCAAAACCATGTTGCAGAACCAATTTTTTTGTGACATTTGCCCTTAACTGCATTTAAAGATATCAAAGAGAGCCAAAATATTGCCAGTCTTCACAAACAGATAGCAGCATGTGATACCATCCTAGAGGTAATTTCTATAATTTCCACACATATTATTGATGTTTATTTCTTCACTCTTTTTATTTCTTGTACTTTTGCCCACACTGTGTAGTTTTGTGGGGTAATGATAAATTTAGCTGTGGGTGAATGGTACTTCTTTATTCCAACTGATATACTATTCTTCAGTATTCGACAACACATGACATCACACTATAAATGCAACTAGTAGATGTTACTTATAGGGCCTGCATTGAGCAAACACATCGTCAGACAATCAAAACAAAAATAAAATCTGATTGTCTGATGATATGTTTACTCTGTTGGCCCTATAAGTTGCATCAACTAATGGCTTATCTATAGTGTGAGATCTTGTTTTACTAAAACATGTAAAAATTGGCATAAAGAAGTGTCACATTCTATCCATGCTCTTTTCTCTTATTTTATATACAACAGGGTGTATAAATGTGCTTTTCACACAGTTATAAGAGTTTGAACTCTTATTTCTAGCAATAATTCTGCTTCTAGCACCCACAGTCACAATTAGTGATGACTAAATTTTTCCTATATGGCTTTATATAGTGGTTAGCTGCTGACATTAATTTTTAGTATACACATCGACATTTTGCCAAATCAGCCATAAATTTATATGGTAAATATATATGTTGACAGAGGAATTTAGCTGTTCCATCAAAGCAATGGAGTCCTAATTACTGGATGAAACTATAGTCCTCTGATGTATCTTTGCTCATGGGACAGTTATCTATCCTATCAGTGTATATAAATCTGCTTTTCGTGCAGCTATAAGAGTTTTAACTCTTATTTCTAGCAATAACTGTACTTTTAGCACCCACAGTTACAATTAGTGTTGACTGAATTTTTCCTTTATGGCTTTGTATTGTGGCTAGCTACTTACATTAATTTATATATATATATATATATATATATATCATCATCATCATTTAATGTCCGTTCTCCATGCTAGCATGGGTTGGACGGTTCGACCGAGGATCTGGGAAGCCAGAAGGCTGCACCAGGCTCCGGTCTTATCTGGCAATGTTTCTACAGCTGGATGCCCTTCCTAACGCCAACCACTATATATATATAGGCTTGGTGATCAATTATTCCGGCACCAGAGAGAAATAGAAAAGTTCCTGGTGGTAGATGGGTTTTTTGATGTCTGTTTTCCATATCTGAAAGACTGTTTGATTATTTATATTTACAACACAGAAAAGAGAGAAGACAAAACAGAGAAAAATAATTTCACTGATTTATGAATCTTAAACTATTTCAATTGCAGAGGATGGAACAAATGTTAAATGGTTTCCAGGCTGATTTAAGTAGTATCAGTAATGAAATTCAAACATTACAAGAACAGTCGATTGCCATGAACATCAAACTCAAGAATAGACAGGTTAGTACCAATATTAGATTTCAATTTCCTTTTATTCATTTATAGTTATCAATAAGAACCACAGCAATCTGAATTCCTTGGGTGCTGATTGGTGAGTCAAAGTTTTGGCAGTTTTGCCCTGTCACCAGTGCAGTTTTGTCCTTCTACCAAACATGTAATGCTGAATGACTCAATAACTTATTTGTAAATAGATGTGATGTGTGGCTGCAGTCTGTCACAAGAAGCTGTGCAACACTGGAAACAAGTGTTTCGTTAATTTGAAGTATTAAGTAAACATTGTCCAATCAATGAAATGTGCAGTAGATTTGTGTGTTTCTTTCTAAGTGGGGGATGTCTCTCAGACATTTGCTGCTGTATAAGCTGGGGTAAGATTCTACATATCTTACCTGCCATGAGGAGACACATTACAGAAGTAGGAAACATACATTTCCTATTTTGACTTTAGTGAAACCTGAAGTTAGTAAATTTATTAAAGAATTATTCAAGTATAATGAGTTATATATAATGAGTGTTGGATGTTATAAAGTAAAATATTTACACTTGGTTTGCAGCCTCATTTTCCATTATAAATCTGAGGCCTTGTATATGTATAATCATTTGATAATGCAATGTTGTAAGGTAGTTTTACTCATATTCATATATTTAGCATCATGATCTTCATTTTACATATGCTTTTCTATAATGGTATGGGTTGGATGGGTTATTAGGGTTCAGGTAAGTTATTTTTATCATTGCTTGTTAAGTTTCATATTTGGTATGGTTTCTACTGCTGGATGGCCTTCTTATTACCAACTACTTTACTGAGTGAACTGGGTGCATTTTATTATGGCACCAACACTAGAAAGGTGTCTTACCCAAGCAAAAGTAAAGAATCCTTTCTCTTTACATTGTCTCCATTCATTCATTCATTCATTCATTCCTTTCTTTTCCACACAACTTGGTGTGTAGAAAGGGGAATTTTTTACTAAATCATTGGTACTGTTGTGCATTACTATCTCTAATCACATAGGTAGCATGCTGTAAGAAAGGAGTTATAGAAGTGATAGGGTGGGAGTATGATAGAGAAAATGATGGAGAGAGTAATGAAGAAAGGTCATAGTGAAACGAGAGAGAGAGAAAAACATAAGAGGAAGAGGAAGTGATAGGAACCTTTCTGATTTTCTGTATGTAAATTTTTCATGCTACCTCAAACAATAATCCATTAAACATAACTTCATTGTTTCAGGCTGTGCGGGGAGAACTGAGTCAGTTTGTTGACGAAATGGTAATTCCTGAGAGTATGGTGTCGTAAGTAACTTACATATAATACATACGTTTTATCCAAAGGTCAGTGTTTCAATCAAGAGTTCATGAACTAATCAATCTTCATCACTGTCATAGAATCTCTTGCAAGTAATCAATTCTTATAAGCTGACAGGAGCGTTAGCCATTTTTGTACATCAAAGAAGAAAAACTGATGTGAAAATAATTAAACTTCTTTAAGGTTCAAATATATTGGGATCTCATAATTTCCTCTTTTAGTGTTGACATACCAAAATGTTAAGGTATCCTTTGTCTAACATGGAACACACTATTGTGTATACATAACTGAATTAGGAACCAAGGCCTGGATACAAGAATTCAGTGTAATACTCATCAACATTATCATAATTTTCTATCTGCTTTTTCATGCTGGCATGAATTGCATGAGTCACATTGCATTTTACCACTCATTGCAGTCCTTGATACACACAAAAGGTCCCTTTTGGATATTTTTATCTATAATTATTGTTTTCTTAGATAGGTTACAGAATCCCCACCTTCTCTTTTTGTTCCTTTTCATTTTTTTTGGCTTGGTTTTTACTGCAGGGTGTCCTTCCTATCGTCTGAACTGGGTGCAGTTTATTCTACCAACAGCATTTGAAAAATTACCCATAGCAAGACTAAAGTGTCTTCTCTTCTCTGCATTAATCTTTTTGTTATTGTTGTTCTCTGAGAGGGATTGCATCCACTATGTCTTGCAGAGTCCACAATATCTCTATTTAGTTATTCCTTTCAAGAGATAATTTGGGACACAGGGCTAAAGCTGAATGTTGTATTGGCTTCCTGGAATATTTTCACTGGCTCATAAAATGATTTGAACTGCAAGTTTACAAAACATTTATTTTTTATACAATCCTTGTCATAGTATCAATTAAGCACCAGATACACTGACATTTTATTGATTGTTAAATATATTATATTTTATAGTTTATGAATAAGAGTTCTTAATCTGAAGTTTGACAATTAAAGCAAAGATAATGTTACTGTGTAACTTTGGCCTTGATTGTCTTCCATAACATGTTTATTATAAATATATTCCTCCATAGGCACAAGCCACACAAGCTGGGAGAGGAGTACATTTGACTGTATCAACTACAAACTTAGACTAGTTCATATATGTTTCCAGCATGCTGTCCTTAGAATATAAATGTATATAATTATGGTGCTATATTAATTCTGTCAGCCATGACTTTCAGTTTTGTATAGAAATAAATGAAAGTATATAGGGAAAATTCAATGAAATACTGTTTTATGAGAAATAGTAAATATATAGAAGTGCCAGTGGCACATAAAAAGCTCCTCTCAAGTGTTGGGCTTCACAAAGGCAATAACCAAGACCTATGACATTATCTTGTGCTTGAGAAGAAGACCCATCAAGCCAAGTAAAATCACAGTCATAGCAGTTACCAGTGTCACACAAATGGCACCCATGCCGGTGCTACGTAAAAGCACCCACTACACTCTTGAAGTGGTTGGCGTTAGGAAGGGCACCCAGCCCTAGAAACCATGCTAAATCAGACTGGAGTCTGGTGCAGCCTTCCAGGTTGCCAGCCCTGGTCAAACTGTCTAACCTATGCCAGCATGGACAATGGAAGCTAAATGATGATGATGATGATGATAGAAGTATGATTGGAATCCAGTGTAAATTATAGACACCCAAGAGGTTGGATCACAGGTAGGCTGGCAGAGAAGGTGGAGTTCATATGTGATCTTAGAGGATAGTAACTCCAAATAAATAACTGACTCTGATCATGACAACTAGCACGGAAAAGAGACATAAAATAATGATGCTGATAAGAAATATAAAGGGTTCTTTTTTATTTGCTGGCATCTGCTGATGATTCACTTTAATTTATTTTTGTATTTTAGATGTTGTAGGAAGGTGGTTTCTGTAGCTTTGCTTCTGAGTTTATTCACTTTCACTATTCTTACAGTGTCTGTGTTTTTTTTTTTTAACCTTTCAGCATAATTGAAATCTGAATGTAATTTTTCTGTGAACAGACATATCGTGGATACCCCAGTGACTGAGCGAGAATTTATGGAACAACTGAATGAATTGAATCATAAAATAAATTTTGTCAAGGAACAGTCGTTTAAAGAGGCTCGCTCTTGCCAGGATGTCCGTGATATTCTTGAAAAACTCAAGACTAAGGTATATTACTAAACTAATCAAAAGCATCTGACATAATTATTCATTTACATGTTGTGAATCATTGTTATCGTTTTAAAACTTGCAAGTTTCTATTTTATTAACTATAACATATCTCTTACGTTGATACATTGAAGAAGGATATAGTTGATTGAATCAACGCTAAGAGTTGCTGAAGCATGGAACAAACTGCCGGCACCAGTTGTTAGTTGTCGGAGCACTGTATCCTTCAAAACTTCCATGCTTCCTGAGATTCACCAACACTACACCTGATTTTCTCCCCTCCATACACACGCAAGCATGTATCTGACTCATACACTGTTCACTTTCATTGTTCACTTGTACATTACTGCGTATGCTTTATACGCACTTTTGACAAGTTGTGGTGCACCTGAGCACTGTATACAATTTCATTATTATTAGCAGGTGTTTATTTATTGGGTATCAGAACAAGAAAAGGCAAATTGTGTGATATCATTTGAACTCCAAATACTATAAGACAGTATTAAATATTATATTAATGGCATTCCCCTGTGTCTGTCTCTGAATCACCTATTTTTAACTGTGACAAAAATAATAACCATTTTTATATTTCTACAAGGTTATTGGACTATAACTATGTTGGGGGTAATGTTTTCGAGGTACTCAATTTATCAGGTTGTTTACCGGAGTTATGTCCCTTCCAGAAAATTATTCCTCCGTCACTTCGAATTTAAATGCAACAATTATGCAGTCTCTCTCTCTCACTCTCTCTCTCTCTCTCTCTCTCTCTCTCACACACACACACACAGAGGCTTCGTACAATTTCTGTCAACCAGCTCCATATATACACAAAAGTAATCAACCTACCCGATTATCATATAAGACACTTGTCCAAGATGTCATGCGTTAGGTTCGAACCCAGTACTACGTGATTACGAAGCAAATTTCGTAAGTCATCTAAAGTTCTTTTATATTTTTAGGCTTTAAGCAAAATACGGGAATACCTTCTTCAGAAGATTTACTCATTTAGGAAACCGATGACCAATTACCAAGTACCTCAAAACACTATGCTTAAATTCAGGTCGGTTGCTACCTTTCTGTTGCATTTTTTTTCTTTATTTTTGGAAGTGTATTTTGTAAGGAATTTGATATTGAGATAAATGTGGAGAATGGCAACGTCATTTGCAAAAAGTGTAGAATGTATAAAAACATCAATAAAATAATGTTTGCAATTTTTTTTTAGTCCAAGGTATACTTAGGTAACTTACAAGTATTTAATTAGAAAAAAAAACATTATAAAAAAATCCAATTAATTTTCATATATCATGATGTATGATTCAGTCGTACCTTTGTAAGTATTAAGCCAAAAAAAAAAAAAAAAAAAAGATAATTTGAAAACTTAGAAGTATCTAATTAGAAATGACATAAAAATATTGTAAGAGTAGAAATCTCAAAACGATGCTATTAGTAAATGATAATTTACTTTCGTTTTGGGATTTCAAAGAAAACATTTCTTTTTTTTTTTTGCATTCCCCATTTATTGGAAATTGCGCTACAATTCCCCACACTTGCTGACATTTATAATGTAGAAGCCCTGTGTTTTGTGGTTATGAAGTATATGTTAACCCTCAATTCAGCGCTGATTGTATAGACCTATGATCAAAAAGCGTTCCAGTAATAAGCATTTCGTATTTTAGTTTGAAGATGTTAAGGGTGTGCTTGGAAAGATATTTTACTGCTATTTCTAGCAGGTGCAATTACTACTCAAAAAATTATCTTGACCTGCGTACTGATTAGTAATTACGGAGTTGTGTCCCTTAATTATTTCTTTTTAGTGATATTTAGCGCCCATACGCTTTAGCATAGCAAGGGAAGTCACTATGTTAAATCACAATCCACGTTTATAACGAGGATTGAAGATGAAGTAGTGTTGTTATTTACACTCTATAAGTATGTGAGACAATGTTGTGTATGTATTAGTGTGTGTGTGTATATATTTATTTTATCTAGTTTCAGCTCACGAGCTGTGGCCATGCTGGGGCACCGCCATTTCAAACAATATATATATATAACTTATAAATAAGGGCAAACGAAAAAAATTTCTAATGCCAAATATGCCGAAATTAGACACCCTGTCCATAACCATATAATTTTTCACAATACGCACGCTATTCAAAAAAAGGTCGACAGAAATCTCTAAAAAAATTTCATTATTACCACATTGGACAAGTATCTCATTTATTTCTTTGCCATATTTATCACTGATGAAGGGAGGGTTCTTACGAACTAACCCTGAAATCGGTCCGATGTGGTCATAATGGAATTCTTTAGAGATTTCTGTCGACCTTTTTTTGAGTAGCATGTGTATTGTGAAAAATTATATGGTTATGGACAGGGTGTCTAATTTCGGCATATTTGGCATTAGAAATTTTTTCGTTTGCCCTTATTTATAAGTTGTTTATGAATTTAACCTTTAAAGGTATTTTTTAATATGCTGGCCATTGATGAAATTTTTTTTTCGAAAAAATTTTATCCTACATTAAATATATATATATATATTTGTTGAAATGGAAAGATGAATTTTCTTGTTACGGATTATTCAAAAGTTTAACCGATACCTGGGTAGCAAAAATCACCTGCAATATGGTATCCTTATTAATCAGAATTTGGAAAATTGTGGCCTTTGAAACATGTATAGAATGTAATAAAAGGAATTCTGTACAATCTTCGTTCAACTCCATTTCTTCATTCACTAATATATATATATTATATATATATATATATATATATATATATTCCACCTAAATGTAGCTAACCCTTAAGGGTCGATGCTACTGTAGCTTGTAGCCCCAGGAAGACATCTCCTCCAGCTAGCTATTGACACACTATCTGTGCCCTGGTGGCAAATATACTTCACGATGACAGAGATTTATCATTGCTTGTTTGCACTTTTTCAAGATCAGTGACTTTTCGTCACTGGAAAAAGTATATATATTTGCATTGAGAACCACTTCTCATGGCCAACCAGTGGTTGTCACACACTGATGACAGATTAGTATCCAGAAACTCGGGTTCGTGTGTATCACGTCAGGCTGGAGATGGTAACGATGACTTCCCTTTGCAAATACTGATAGGGCACAGATAGTGTGTCAATAGCTAGGGAGGAGATATCTTCCTGGGGCTACAAGCTATAGGAGCATCGACTCTTAAGGGTTAGCCACATTTAGGTGGCAAATATACTTCATGATGTCGTGCAGCTACTGTTTATAACTTGCTCAGAGATTTATCATATATATATATATATATATATATATATATATATATATATCCAGTAAATCATAAATCCAAAATAGAAACACACTCTAAGTTATAGAGCAGTAGAGTATACAGATAAAGATAGATATGGGCAGTCTATGGGGTTACCCTGGGTTTCACATCCATAATAGCTGGTCTCTAGTGTACTCTGGGTTTCACGTCCCTAATGCGTATAGCTTTACAGCATTTATTCAGACTCTAAAGCCCATTGGTCTATGGCTTTTCTAGCCATAGGCTAGAGGGTTTTAGGGTTTGAAGAAATGCTGTAAAGCTAAATACTTTATGGACGTGAAATCCATGGTAACCCCATAGACTGGCCATTTCTATCTTTATCCATGCATGCATGCATGTTAATATTGACTTCAAGTTAATTTTGTTATCTTCATTAGAAAGCAAGTAAGGTGAAACTTCGAAGTTACTGTCAATTTATTTTTCCTTGTAAAATCCAAATAAATATGATGTATTCTTTAAATATCTTGAGTGATCCTTTCATTAATGTTTTACAGTTATATATAATCTCATTTGGCAAATACTCTACTGAAAATTTACTTCAGTTGAACATTATAGGTATGTCTGTTTGTCTTGCTAGGTTCTTCAATGAATTCCTCATGAGCCATGAAAGACAAGTAGCCAAAGAGATTCGTGATGAATATGTGGACACTATGAGCAAAGTTTATTATTCTTATTTTAAAGGATACACAAGTCGACTCATGAAACTTCAGGTATTCTTTTATGGTTTATTATTTACATATTTATCTAGCAAGATTTTCCAAAAATAATTATTTTAAATGAAGGGAACTATGGATTCAGCTAATTATTAAAAGTTTTAGCTGATGAATATGAAAAAAAGAGAGGGCTCCATGAAGACTGCAAATGTTCTCACCATCCCTACCCCTCCCTACCCCTAGTCTCGACCTATGTAAGGTAATGTTCATACAGTGCAAAATATGAAAGGCTAGCGTTATGCAGGTTGTACTGAAGGCTACTTTACTACTTCATTTCTTGCACATGAATTCTGCCAAATGCGAGCTTTCTTTTCAGGTACACGAAGCTACTGTCCACCGTCCCAGGGTCTCTAGAGCCCATGCCTCCCACACCTCAACGTTGGCACTCTGAAAGGTAGGTCTGGTGAGATAGTCGAGATGCTTGAACGGAGATGTGTGGATATATGTTGCATGCAAGAAATAAGGTGGAGAGGAGATCAGCTAGGTTCCTCACAGGCAAGGAACGCAGGTACAAGATTTTCTGGGCAGGGAACACTGACGGGGTTGGTGGCGTGGGTATACTTATCGCTGAGAAATGGGTAGATAAAGTAATTGAGGTAATCAGAGTATGTGACAGAATACTTAAGATTAGATTAGTGCTTCATCATAGTTTAGCAACCATTATATCAGCCTATGCTCCTCAGTCGGGGCTACCCGATGGACAGAAAGACCGATTCTATGACACTCTACTGCAGACTACCTCGTTGACGAACGACAGAGACCTTATCTTTGTGGCTGGTGACTTCAATGGTCACGTTGGACGACATGCTGGGGGCTTCCATGGCGTACATGGAGGCTATGGCTATGGCTCCCGCAACGAGGAGGGAACCAGGCTGCTGGAGTTCTGCGATGCAAATAATCTTATGATTTGCAACACTAACTTCAGGAAACCTACCAGCCACCTAGTCACTTACCAATCGGGCCAACATACCAGCCAAATTGACTACATCCTTACAAGGCAAAGGGAGAGATGGCTGCTTATAAATGCCAAAACCTTCCAGGTGAAGAATGTACCCCACAACATAGACTGGTAGTTAGTGACTTTAGGATCAGGACTAGGAGGACAACCAGAAGACGACAAATATGGAGAAGAAGGATCTGGAAGCTTAAAGATCCTGCAAATGGACAGAGATTTAGGGACATATTACTTGAAGCCTCTGACGAAGTAGAAGGGGATAGAGCATCACAGGGGGTAGAAGA
Organism: Octopus sinensis; assembly: GCF_006345805.1. Taxonomy (NCBI): domain Eukaryota; kingdom Metazoa; phylum Mollusca; class Cephalopoda; order Octopoda; family Octopodidae; genus Octopus; species Octopus sinensis. The sequence goes on from NC_042997.1 coordinate 170,181,040, forward strand.
CAGCTGGACGTTTCTAAGGGACAACCTGCTGAGAGCCACTGACCAGATCTGTGGCTGGTGCAAAGTCCCCTCTCGACCTAGAATAACGTGGTGGTGGAACAATATTGTAGACAGGGCTATTAGAGAAAGAGACAGGCTTGGAAGGTCTGGAAAAATGGGGGTAGCAGGGGATTGTATCAGACTGCCAAAAGAGAAGCTAGGAGACAGGTTTATTTAGCCAGAGGGGAAGCAGATAAGAAAAAATTTGCCAATGTTCTGCGCCGTGAGGACCAAAGACTGGAGGTGTTTCGTGTTGCAAGACAGTGTGTGAGAGAGAATCGTGATGTGGTGTAGGAGAGAAGTGTGTTCGCATGGAAGATGGTTCACTTGCGCTAAATGAGGATGCAAAGAGAGAGGTTTGGAGATGCCACTATGAAAGGTTGCTGAATGAAGAAAATGAATGGGATAAAGAGAGTCTGCCGAATGTTGACCCAACAGAGGGACCAGCTATCCGAGTTGATAGTTCCGTGGTAGCTAAGGCAATTAGAAGCATGAAGACAGGGAAGCCCCAGGCCCATCAGGAATCACTGCAGAGATGCTCAAAATGTCTGGTAGTGTCGGCTATAGCCTAGTCACCCGTATAGTTAATCAGGTGATACACAAAGGGGTCATACCCAATGACTGGTGTAGCAGTATAATAGTCAACTGCTACAAAGGTAAAGGTGATGCCCTAGATACAAATAACTACAGAGGTATCAAGCTGTTGGACCAGGTGATGAAGGTTACGGAGAGGGTCATAGCCCAACTAATTAGAGAGAGAGTTAGTTTAGATGAGATGCAGTTTGGGTTTGTGCCAGGGAAAAGTACTACTGATGCTATATTCCTGGTAAGGCAGCTGCAGGAGAAATACCTAGCCAAAGATAAGCCCCTGTACCTGGCTTTTGTTGACATGGAGAAAGCCTTCGACAGGTCCCCCGATCCCTTATCTGGTGGGCAATGAGGAAACTAGGGATAGATGAATGGTTAGTGAGAGCTGTGCGGGCCATGTACAGGGACGCCGCTAGTAGGGTGAGGGTTGGAAATGTACAGTGAAGAATTCCGGGTAGAGGTAGGAGTCCACCAAGGCTCAGTACTCAGCCCCCTCCTATTTATCATAGTCCTCCAGGCAATAACGGAGGAATTCAAGACAGGATGCCCTTGGGAGCTCCTCTATGCTGATGACCTTGCTCTAATTGCTGAGTCGCTATCAGAACTGGAGGAGAAGTTTCAGGTGTGGAAACAAGGATTAGAATCGAAGGGCCTCAGAGTCAATCTAGCTAAAACCAAAGTCGTAATCAGTAGGAAGGTAGACAAATCACAAACACCTTCAGGTAGATGGCCCTGCTCGATCTGTAGAAAAGGTGTAGGTAGAAACTCTATAAGATGCACCAAGTGTAAGCTATGGACACATAAGAGATGCAGCAATGTCAAAGGAAGGCTAACTAGGAAGATGGTTTTTGTATGTGGCAGATGCTCAGGAACAATAAACACTGAAAATGCTCTGAGACCAACTTCCGTCACTTTCCAGGGAGAAAAACTAGAAATAGTTGATAGTTTCCGTTACCTAGGTGACCAAGTCAGCAGCGGGGGCGGGTGTGCTGAAAGTGTAACTGCTAGAGTAAGAATAGCTTGGGCAAAGTTCAGAGAGCTCTTACCTCTGCTGGTGACAAAAGGCCTCTCGCACAGAGTGAAAGGCAGACTGTATGATGCGTGTGTACGAACAGCCATGCTACATGGCAGTGAAACATGGGCCGTGACTGCCGAGGATATGCGTAAGCTTGCTAGAAATGAAGCCAGTATGCTCCGATGGATGTGTAATGCCGGTACTCACACTCGGCAGAGTGTAAGTACCTTGAGAGAAAAGCTGGACCTAAGAAGCATCAGTTGTGGTGTGCAAGAGAGACGTTTGCGCTGGTATGGTCATGTGGCGAGAATGGATGAAGATAGTTGTGTGAAAAAGTGCCACACCCTAGCGGTTGAGGGAACCTGTGGAAGAGGCAGACCCAGGAAAACCTGGGACGAGGTGGTGAAGCACGACCTTCGAACTTTAGGTCTCACTGAGGAAATGACTAGAGACCGAGACCTCTGGAAGTGTGCTGTGCGCGAGAAGACCCGGCAGGACAAGTGAGTCCATAACCCGTGGCCTTCTACATGGGATGGAGCCAGCCTACGTATGCATACCTTCCCTTCTTGGGACACAAAACTCTACTTGTGAAGATGTGATGAGGCAAGTGAGGATCAGAATCGAAATCGATCAATGGAAATTGCGGATGTGCTACCAGTGCCGGTGGCATGTCAAAACTCTGCTTGTGAAGACCCGTTGAGGCAAGTGAGGATCAGAATCGAAATCGATCAATGAAATCGATCAATGGAAATTGCAGATGTGTTACCAGTGCCGGTGGCATGTAAGAGAACTTTCCGTTTCGCGACCGTTGCCAGCACCGCCCCGTTTCGTGTCCGTTGCCAGCCTCGCCTGGCCCTCGTGCCGGTGGCACATAAAAAGCACCATCCGTTCGTGGCCGTTTGCCAGCTCTGTCTGGCACCAGTGCGGGTGGCACGTAAAAAGCACCCACTACACTCACGGAGTGGTTGGCGTTAGGAAGGGCATCCAGCCATAGAAACACTGCCAGATTTGACTGGGCCTGATGAAGCCTTCTGGCTTCACAGACCCCAGTAGAAACGTCCAACCCATGCTAGCATGGAAAACGGACGCTAAACGATGATGATGATGATGATGATGATGTCATCATTATCATCATCATCATCGTTTAACATCCGCTTTCCATGCTAGCATGGGTTGGACAATTTGACTGAGGTCTGGCAAACCAGATGGCTGCACCAGGCCCCAATCTGATCTGGCAGGGTTTCCACAGCTGGATGCCCTTCCTAATGCCAACCACTCCGAGAGTGTAGTGGATGCTTTTATATACCACCGGCACGAGGGCCAGTCAGGCGATACTGGCAACGGCCATGCTCAAATGGTGCTTTTTATGAGCCACCTGCACAGGAGCCAGTCCAGCGGCACTGGCAACGACCACACTTGAATGTTTTTTCATGTGCCACCAGTACAAGTGCCAGTGTATAAAGTAATTATATTTTGTACTAGAAGTTAATTTCCATTTTTTTCATATCACTTATTTCTCTGATAACTTTTAGAAGAATCAACTAGTAGATACAGTAAAGCAGACTACAGCTGCAGAGAGTAAAACCAAGACTTCAACATTATTCTCCATCACTTTATCAAAATTGACTTTTTAAAGGTGCCTAATCTTTAAAGATCATTATCTTCTGGCCTCAGTGTTTTAATAAACATTTAACTCTTCAGCATTTAAACTGGCCAAATATGTAATATTTGTAGCTTCAAGATTTTAATGATGTCATTGTTTATTTTTAGAATGACACTGTAGGGTTACCCTACAGTGTCATTTTAAAAGTAAACAATCATATCATTGAAATAATGATGAGACAAGATAATACATGATAAATTTTTTAAAAAGTGTTTAAATAAGTATTATATTTGATAAATTAATTTGAATGCGAAAGGGTTAAATAACAAAGACTATAGATGATTATTGCATGTAATGACACTATTTGTAATGTGTGATGTAACAGGCAGTTTGTAGTGAACATCACTTAGCTTTTCTTATCTAGTTTACCCTCTCTGCTAATCCACAAGTCATATGATATTTTCAAGGGGAGGACTTCATTAGTGATCTCACTTGTAGAAGATGGGGAGGAAAAAACATGGTTTAGACTATTTTTAGAATTCCATTTTAGAAGGTATTTTGTGACCATATGACAGGTTAATATTTCTAACTGAATGTGTTGCTTACATTTCTTTTACAGTATGAAGAGCTTGCAGACAAAGATGACTTGATGGGAATTGAAGATACAGCAAAGAAAGATATCCTTAAATTTCAATATTTCTAAATTTTATATTCCTACATTCATTCACCAGGGTATTTGTCACTCCAGCTGGAGGGATCTCTCCCTTGATTCTTGTTAACACCATCATCATCATTTAGCATCTGCCTTCCATGCTGGCATGGGGTAAATGGTTTGATTGGAACTGGCAAGTTGAAGAGCTACATCAAGTTCCAGTCTAATTTGGCATAGTTTCTACAGCTGGATGCCCTTCCTATCGCCATCCACTCCAAGAGTGTAATGGGTGCTTTTTATGTGTCACCAGCATGGGTGCCAGTCATGTGACACCGGCATCAGCCACGACTATGATTTCACTTGGTTTGACGAGTCTTCTCAAGCACAGCATATCACCAAAGGTCTCAATCACTTGTCATTGCCTCTCTGAGGCCCAACATTTCAAACATCATGCTTCACCACCTCGTCCCATGTCTTCCTGGGCCTACCTCTTCCACAGGTTCTCTCCACAGTTAGAGATTGGCACTTCTTCACACAGCTGTCCTCATCTATACCCATCACATAGCCATACCAGTGCAGTTGCCTCTCTTACACACCCCATCTGATGCCTCTTATGTCCAACTTTTCTCTCAAGATGCTCACTCTGTCATACATGCACACTGACTTTGCACATCCAGTGAAGCATACTAGCTTCATTTTTTTCAAGTCAACGCATATCCTCAGCAGTTACAGCCCATGTTTCACTGCTGTGTTGCATAACTGTTCACACACAAGCATCATACAAATCTGCCTTTCACTTTGAGGGAGAGGTCTTTAGTTACCAACAGAGGTAGGAGCTCTCTGAATTTTCCCAGCCTGTTCTTATGCTAGCAACTACACTCTCAGAACGTCCCCCTCTGCTACTGACTTGGTCACCTAGATAATGGAAGCTATCAACTATTTATTAATGCTGGCATTTGTTTCAAGTATTTTCTATACTCACTACTTTAAGGTTTTGTTGGTGAGCTGGGTTTTTTTGTCTTTTAGGTACCTAGGTGAAATTTAATTTAGAATGTAAAGAATCAGAGTAAATATTACAGGGCTTCTGATCCAACATTTTTGCAATTTGTCTGTCCACCACTCTTGAATAGTAATTTTTTTATCAACCTTAAAAGGATAGAAGGTAAAGTTGACCTCAGCAAGATTTGCAGAGTAAGGATAAATATCACTAAGTGTTCTGTCCAACACTCTAACAACATTGCCAATTCACTGCCTTTTATGTTTTATATTAATTAATGTAATTAGTTTAAGATGTACCATATTCGAAAGTAAGTCATTTCACATTGTCATGTCACTGAAATATATTCAAAAATGACTCCTTAACGTTCACAAGGTTTTTCTCTTCAAAGCCTTCTTTAAAGAACAGATCCACGGTGTTCACTGTAGGAGATAGAGGGGAAGTACTAACTACTCAGCTTGAAGCTCCTGTTATTGTTCCACATGCTGCTCAGAAAAATGAAACCCGGGTATGTACCAGCTATAATTAATGTCTCCTTTCTTTGAATAGTTCTTGTTGACTATGGATATCCTACGAAGATAACTGATTGAATGCTTAAAACTCTTGAGATATCTTGTGACAACTGAAAATGTTTTGGTTGCTTGTCAGATGAGTTGTAGTGCATCTGAGCACTGTATACAGTAAGTTCATTCATTCATCAGGGTATTTGTCACTCCTGGAGGGATCCCTCTCTTGATTCTGGTTGACACTTTCTATTAGGGTTTAAAGGGTTAAATGTAATGTGGTTCCATTATAAAGACAATGAGATTTACCTGCTACTGGTCAAACAATTGCATAAAAGTTCTTTCTGTTTATACTCTGTGTCAGAATTGGTAATTTATTTCCATTACACAGAGTTATGATTGTAGTCAAAGAGCTGAGGAACAGATTATTTGCTTTATTGAAGCTACTTCAATTTAGATCCTATATATTACCTCTAACCCTTATACTTCAAATAAATAACATCATGGAGTTAATTCAGTTTAATTCACTCTTCACTTCTAAAAACTTTGATTTGTATTTTCATCATCATTAAGTATCCTTTTTTTTATTCTGTCATGGGTTGGGTGGTTCAATGTGAACTGATGAGCCAGAAAGCTGCACCAAGCTCCAACGTCTGCTCTGGCATAGTTTCTACTGCTGGATGTCCTTCATAGCAAGAACCACTTCACAGAGTGTACTGGGTGCTTTTTTTGTGGCACCTGCATTGGAGAAGCTTCCACATACCCACAAGACTTCACCAAGTACTGGTGAAGTTACCAAGACTCCTCAACTGAGTGGGGTATAGTATTGAGAGATATAAAAGTATGATACAAGGACAAGAGCTGGTGCCTTACTGAAGGGATGAATATATGATTTTCCTATCTGGAAAGAGAGGGAGAGAGAGATGTGAGGTCAAAGTACAGGGTGAATATGAGAAAGAGAGAAAAGGATAGAAGAATAGGAAAGGTGTACCTTCATTATTATTTGTTTTACAGTGTTTGTGTTTCTTGTCAAGAGAAATATATTTTATAACATTTCTATTTTTCTTTCCATCTTCTTTAGTATACATTTGAAAAACTGTTTCGCAGTCAGCACTACACGTTGATGGATAATTGTTGTCGAGAATATTTGTTTGTTGTGGACTTCTTCATGGTATCGGTTGGAAGTACAGCAGCTCAGGAACTTTTCAACAGCATCATGGGGAAAACACTATCAATGTTTTTGGTATGTAGCTAGTTTTCTCTTGCTTGATTTAATTTCTACACATTCAACATTTTCTTTATCTACATTTATGTTATATATGTACTAGTTACTTCACAAGCCAGCGAAGGTGCCTCTGTCTATTGCAATGAGTGAAGTGAAATTATTATCTGCCCATCTATGAAAAAGGACATTGATACATTGGATAATATAGTCCTAGATAGATTATGTCTAACAAAGACAATCATCATTGCTGGAACAGTTTTGATCATTGGGTAACGTTATCAGGTGTAGCTTAGAGCTAAACAATAATATTGTTTAGGTATTTAGTTTTTATATGTCCATTTTCTACATGTGATACAATTTCTATGGAAATAATTGACTTTAAATACTGCAGTCTGTCTGCCAAGAAAGATTTAAGACTTTCCAAATAAAATAATTCTATCGAAATATAGAAAGAACTGAAATGGTATGATATGTCTAAATGATGTGCTTGAGAAAAGAATTGCGCAAATCAGAAAAATATCTAGCTCCAAATTCAGCCTCTTATAACTGCCACTTCCGTCATTATTTTCACACCTGATTTTCCATGCTTGCAAGAGTTGGGTAGGTGCTCCCAAGTATAGTGTCATATCATTTGGGACATTCCTATGTCACCTCCTTTGCCCCTACATGGCCTTGCTTTTTGAGCCAAAAAATTAACTAACTAACAATACACGCACACACACCACACACACACACACACACACACACACACACACACACACACACACACACATTCCTGCAGCCCAATGTCACTGTCATCACTCTCTCTTTCCTGTCCTTCTCTGAGTATATAGGGAAGCTACCCTGTTGCTCCCCTATATACTTGTGTATTACCACTCACTACATTTCCCTTTCCCTCCCTCTCCCCCTTTGCATTCATGTGAACTCCCTGCTTGTACCCACTATCCAATTCTCTACCACTCCATTTACATTCACCTCCTTGTACCTTAGGAGTACACCCTAGATCATAACCACTATCTCTCTCTCTCACTGGGGTAGCCATGCTTCTCCTCTACAGCAAGACATCTGTTTCTGTCCCTCTATCATAGTTTAATCTCTCATCACTTGACACAAAGCCACCCCTCTCAGTTGAGGGATCATGGTCTTGGAAGTTACTCAGTCACCTTGCTAGTGCTGGTGCCACATCAAAAAGCACCTAGTAGAAACCATGTCAAAGCAGACAGTAAAACTTGGTACAGTCCTCTGGCTTGCCAGCTCCTGTCAAACTGTCCAACCCATGCTAGTGTGGAAGATGGATGTTAAATGATGATGATGATATATATACCAATGAATTAGCAACAAGTTCATCAAAAACAAATTCTCAATTTTATATTGCTTGATACCCACTAGATCCTGTGAAAACCACCAATCTTTGAATAGGTTTCATAAGATTTGGATTTTGGGATCTGGGCATAAAGATGAGAAATATGGGATAAATAAGTCATGATTAGAATTTTTGTTAGGGTGTGTAAAGAAGGAAAGAACCCTCATTAAAATTCTTAATCTGCAATTTTGATGAAATTCGAATCATAGCTATTCCAGTTTATTAGAGAAAATATAAAAGAAAAGTTTAGTTTTTCAATTCCATGTGACGGACAAAGCTGGGTATCTCTGCCAGTATTTAATATATCCTTCCTTTTTCTGAATCGGTAAAGTTTGATATGAGGGAGATTTAGTTGCCATTTCTGTGAGATTGAGTATGTAGAGAATTCATCCTACTTCCAATAAAAACAACAAAAATTGAAAAGTACTGTCTTATGTTTTAAATTTTTTAATTGATTATTTTTTGTTAATTGTAATTTTGAATTTATTTATTTTCTCTTTCCAGAAACATATGGAAGTTTACACAAATGATTGCTTTGATTCTATTGCCATCTTTCTCTGCATCCATATCATTAATCGCTATCGTACCATCATGCTTAAACGCAATGTACCTGCTCTGGAGAGGTTGGTTTCATTTTTACTTTATTTGTTGTCACATTACACATTCAACAAGTTGTCTTAATTTTGTAGCCTTCAACAGCACAAAAACACAATCATGAAATCAGTTCCTCATCTTGCAGTCAACAGCAAGCAATATGCAATTAATAATCTCAAAGTCATTACAAATGCTAGGACTTGCAATCTCTAATGAGCTTTTTATGGCAGCCTAATATAACATTTGTGGAAGCGCATGGCTTAGTGGTTAGGGTGTCAGCACCATGATCGTAAGATTGTGGTTTCGATTCCTGGACCAGACGACGCATTGTGTTCATGAGCAAAACACTTCATTTCATGTTGCTCCAGTCCACTCAGCTGGCAAAAAATGAGTAACGCTGCGATGGACTGGCGTCCTATCCAGCTGGGGAACATATACACCATAGAAACTGGGAAACCGGGCTCATGAACCTGGCTAGGCTTTAAAAAGGGTGCATTTAGTTATTTTTAATGTAACATTTAAAACGGCATTTCAAAAACTGGTTTTCCAATGCAAGGCCAGGAAATTCTTCATCTCCACTTGGTTTCTGGCCCTTCACAAAGCTCGAGTAAAACTCACAGTGGACTAGTGCTTTTATATCTGAGATGGTACTGCTGTTACATATATATATCCTAACCTGCATCCAAAAAGTAGCTAGGAATTCTAATTATATCATGGTCTTCATATACCAGAAGTTTATTTCTTTCTTTTCAGCTCTTGGCAATAGAGTTTTTTATTTTATTGAACCAATTTACCCATGCAAGTATGACTAATTGGATATAAAGCTAGAAATATAGTGCTAATATATATTTTATCACATTCTTCTGGGTTAGTAAATAACTACCTGTAATGTACTGGGGAAAGTGTGGTAAAATTGATCTTGGTAGAGTTTGAACTTGGTATAACAAGGTACTGAATTATTAACAGTAAAAATCTAGTCTAATATTACTCTAAATTCTACCTTTCTTCAATAATTATGCCCCAGGATCTCCACTCTTAGTTATTATTAATGAATTGTTCAGTGTTATATGATGTCTGACAACAAGAGGTATAACATATTGCTGGAATTAAAAACCAGATAAATAGAGAAGCTTGTCAAAGTAGATTTCCACAACTCAATATTAAATGAAAATGTTTTGTGTTTAACTACTTCACACCTTGTATAATATTTCATCAACAACTATATCAAAGACATTCTATATCATCATCATAATCATGGTCTTTGTCATCATTCTTATTGAAGGTACTGGCAAACACTTCAGGACATAATGTGGCCAAGATTCCAATATATACTTGAACTAAATATTCATAGTGTTAAAGAATGTGATCCCCAGAAACTTGGACAAATTGATATCCGGCCCCATTATGTAAGTTTTCATCTTCATTTTTGAAATTGTTTCTTTTATAATCAACTTGAAAGATAAATCATACTACCCTAACTGCGATATATACGAGGGATGCTAAAAAGTTCCTGGCTTTAAGGGTATTGCGAAAGGCCTGGTTGGAGGCCCAACATTTCAAGTTCTAACAACTCAATTTTGTATCCTTCAACAGCACAAAAACACAATCATGAAAACGGTTCCTCATCTTGCAGTCAACAGCAAGACGACTGTTGTTATCACTAGGCCTAACTCATCGTAAAGTCAATACCACCATGACTGATATCCAATCTACAGTGGAGAAGGCTAGCCACTGGATTTGGTTAAAAAGAGACAATGAGCGATGGCTAGAAGTATATTGAGTTCTTCATAACCAGCTGATCTAGCAAGCAGGGCCTCATATCAGTGAGGGGGGCCAGTGCGCATTGATGCCGTCGAGAGGTAGGCCCCGAAACAGCGCGCATTCTCTCCTGATGACCCCATACACTTGCTAGCTTCCGATATACGGAGCTTTTAACTGGTAGCACTTGCATGTGCAAGTTGTTTGCAAGACATCCAAGACTTAGAAAAACTGAAGGACCGTTGCAATAAGTTTGTGGATCAGAGAAGGGAATATGTGGAATAAAATCGTAATTAACTGATCCTCCTGTATTTTCTTTTACTCAAAGCCAGGAACTTTTCAGCACCACCTCACGTATACACATATATATATATATATATATATATATATTAGAGGAAAAAGGACAACAAAAACCAAAGTGGGATGAGTATCTCAAGTCATTTAGAATATTTAATTAGAGTAAGGTGAATTTGAGGTAAACAATTAATTATTGGATGTCTTACAGCTGTTTCTGGGATATCCCAAATGATAGGTTAGCAACTTCTTTTATATTTTCTGCAACTTAAACATTTTAACAATACTTTTTTAGGGGGACTTCAACTTTTTTTTTTTTACAAAAAGCAACCCCTAAGTTTTCAGTCTACATTATTTCATATTTTATCATTTTGTTTCTAGATCACACGTCGGTATGCTGAATTTTCAGCTGCCATCGTGGGCATCAACCAGTCATATCCCGATGAAAAGGTGCATCAGCTGTTAGGTCAGCTTCAAATTGAAGTAGAAAACTTTGTCCTGAAAATGGCAGCTGAATTTCCTCAGCGTAAGGAGCAGCTTGTATTCCTCATCAATAACTACGACATGATGCTTAATGTTATTATGGTAAGTGATTCTTAATACCCAAACTTTTGTAAAATCGAAATACAGAAGATATTCTTAAGTTTTATAAGACAACTGGGCTGACGGCTTGAAAGAAGAAATGGTTGACCTCTTTAAGATATTGTGAGCCGTATGGTAGGTAGCTTCACTAGTGCCATGAAAAAGTGTCCAGTAAAGTGGTTGATGTTAGGAAGAGCATCCAAACAAAGTAACCTTCCCAAAACAGACATTGGATCATGATGCAGTCTTTGGACTTGTTGGATTCTATCAAAGCATCCTATTGATGCCAACATGATAGATGGACGTTAAAAGATGGTGGTGATGATGATGCTTTGTCTATCATGATTCAGAAATATTTTTTTATAGCATTTCAAACACTAACACTCTTATTTGTTTTGTGTTCTTTTATTCTTTTCAATGGCTTTAGTAATTGAACTGATGTCATGCTGGGGCACTGCTTTCAAGCATGTAGTGAGTATAGTTGATTTAAACAGCCTCAGTACATGAAAGCATGAAAGACAAAGTAGACCTCATTGGTTTAGAACTTAGAACACAAAGAGACAAAACTGAATATTGTCAGCTATTTTGTCCACTCTCCTACTGATTCTGCCAATATACAGCCATCTCATAAAAACAGTTTAATCTTCAGAATAGAAGAATTCTCAGTTAGTTTCATCTCAAAAGATTAAATCTGCTTTATTGGGTAACTAATAATTGGAAAATTGTAAAAGCTATTTCCTCTCATCAATAATATGCAAAGAAAATTTGTGAAAGTTTTTGTACTGATGCTAATATATGTGAAAAAAAAAGGGGAGAGTTTAAAATCTGTTCTAACATTTTATTAATTATCCAAATGAACAAGCATGTTTTCTACCAATTTTATAGGAACGTACTGAGGATTCAAAAGAATGTGAAAGTTTCCAAGAGTTGCTCTCCGCTCGAACACAAGAGTTCATTGAAGAAGTTCTTGCACCTCATTTTGGTGGTATGGTTAGTTTTGTAAAAGAATGTGAAGTGATAATTGAAAAAGGAAACTTAGATGCCTTGAAGAATGAAGAAAGTTAGTACCTCCAACACTTTTTACCTATTATTTTGTATTCTTATTGTTTGTGTATGTATTGGATTGGCAACTAAGTTCCTGCCGTTTTTTTAAATTTAAATTTTTTAAAAGGTTTGATAAAAAATAATAACTAATTAATCAATAATGTATTCACCCTTGTTGTTTACAACTTCTTCCCAATGTTCAACAAGATTTTCAATACCCCGTTGGTAGAAATCACCCGATTTCAACTCGAAAAATTGATCCAACCAAGCTCTCAATTCTGCATCAGTATTGAACGAAACTTCACTCATAGCATTTGAAAGAGATCAAAAGAGGTGGAAATTCATTGGTTCTAAATCAGGAGAGTATGGTGGGTGTGGCAGCACTTTCCAGCCATGTGTTTGAATGGCTTCCTTGGTCATATTGGCAATATGAGGGTGGGCATTGTTGTGCAACAGAAGAACTCAATGCTGACGATTAGGTCTTTTCTCTTGAATAGCTGTGGTGAGTTGTTCCATCTGTTGAACATAGAGTTCTGCGTTGACTGTTTGGTTCCGTTCAAGCAATTTGTAATTCCAAGTCCCACCATATGCACAACATTGTTTTACGCGGATGAAGATCTTGCTTACCGAGGCTAAGCCATTTCCTACGCTGCTTCATACTGATGTACAGGCACCAATTTACATCGCCAGTAGTGATTCGGTAAAGAAATCGTTGCTTGTGTCCATGAGTTGAGCAGTGATGAGCAAGCAAACTAGCAGAGATTGTGGCTCATTGATTTTTGTTTTTGTCACTTAAAGCATGCGGAACCCATGCTCCTGAACCTTTCCCATTGAGTGAAGATGCTTCTCTATAGCAGTGTGGGAGCATTTCATTTTCTCTACCAGTTCCCTTGTTGTTTGATGAGAATTTTCGTGCAAAAGTTGGTTTAATCGCTCTTCATTGAACTCAACTGGACGGCCAGAACGAAGTGTGTCTTTGAGGTCAAAATTTCCATTTTTGAACTTGGCATACCAATCACAAGTGATTCTTTCAGCTATGGCACCCTCTCCATACACAGCACAAATGTTGCGAGCAGCTTTTTGTTCTAAAACCTTGATTAAAAGCAAAAACAAGGAGGTGTCAAAAATGCTCGTTTTTCTTAATTTGACATTCCATTTTAATGATCTGAAAATAAACAAAAATTAACTAAAATTAACTAGAAAAAAAAAGGCAAAATAGATTCCAAAATGATTCAAAAATAGAATTCTCATAAAAAATAGATTCCAAAATTTAAAAATGCAATAAATTAAAAAAAAACAGCAGGATCTTAGTTGCCAACCCAATATATATATGTGTATGTATATCTGTGTAATCCTGTGTTTGTGTTTGTCTATTTAGACTTAATGTTTCACAATGGAATTAGATTCAGTCAATACTTAGCTGGTGTAGGGAATGTCTGAGGTGTTTATTGCATGGATTCCTGGTTATTGAGGATAATTGTTGACTTGGTCATTTATGGCTGACACCATTATGGGTAGGAATACTTTATTGAAAAAGTAGAAGCTTACTTTCATTGAAATATGAGGAAATCCCAACCCCACTTCATGGACCCATAAATTTTCTGGGATATGTGGCGCATGATCCATATGGGCCTTGAAACTGCAGCACCCATAGCACCTCACTTAAGATGATACTGGAGTAGCCATTATGACTTTGGTAAATTCTACAGAATTTATCTTTCACCATTTTGAAGTCAATAAATAAATAGTACCTGTTATATTATGAAGAGCATAAATTCTAATCAAATAGAATCATTAAAAGTAATAAATTAGGTTTTGATAAAAGTTTCCACCAATTATTGAAGGATTTAGTTTAAATCAATATTTCTAGTATGAAATCAGTTAGGTAGCTGTAGATGTTTGAATAATGCATCCCTTTTGTTTCTTATTTGTTTCAGGACGAGTCCAGCAGATTGTTCGTGGGTTTAATTCTGATTGGAAGAAGGCAATTGAGATTATAAACCAAGATGTGATGCGTTCTTTCACCAACTTTAAGAATGGTACTCAAATATTGCAGGTAAATAAATACAACAGCTGAAATGCAGTTTACTTTTTGAATCTGTAGCTATTGTAATTTAAATAGCACTTGTGAGAGCCATGACATAAGCAAAGCAATTCCACTTGGAATAAAAGAAAACATTAGTAGACAGAATGTCCATGTGGACACCAGACTGGCTAATGCCTTGTGAGTGAATTTTGCAGACAGAAACTATGTGGAAACCTGTGGTGTATACATGTCTATCATCATCATCATCATCATCATCATCATTGTTTAACATCCGCTTTCCATGCTAGCATGGGTTGGATGATTTGACTGAGGGCCAGCGAACCAGATGGCTGCACCAGGCTTCAATCTTGATCTGGCAGAGTTTCTACAGCTGGACGCCCTTCCTAACACCAACCACTCCAAGAGTGTAGTGGGAGCTTTTACATGCACCAGCACGAGGGCCAGTCAGGCAGTACTGGCAACGACCTCACTTGAATCTTTTTACACATGCCACCGGCACAGGTGCCAGTAAGGCGATGCTGGTAACAATCACGTTCAAATGGTGCCTCTTACGCGCCACCGGCACGGAGGCCAGTTAGCCGCTCTATATAAATATATATGCATGTCTTAGTGCTTGTTCAGCATGACCATCAATTGACAGTGGGTGTTAGTTTGCTTATGTACTTGTAACATAGCAGCTCAGAAAAAGCAGACTACTAGAATACGTACTAGACTTTAAAAAATAGTAAGTACTGGGCTGATTTGTTTGACTAAACTCTTCAAGGCAATGCTCCAGTATGGATGCAACCCAATGACTGAAAGATAAATGCAGTCATTCTTTTGTTTTTGTTTTCTTCAGTTTTATTTATTTATTTATGGAACTTTATTTAACCCTTTCATTACTGTATTTATTTTGAGATGTTCAGTGTTTCTTTCAATTACTTTAAATATAACTAAGAATTTAGTAAAATAACTTAGTTATCATTAATCTAGTGTTAGGAACATAAATTGTGACTTAGGTTTGCTGGAAGATTTTAATTCAAAACTTATGAAAACAAGACATTTGTACTCAGAGTCAGAGCCGGGTTGGTAACGAAAGGGTTAAATGAATTCTGTAAGACCTGAAGAGAATTAGAAGCTTCAGAATTGAAGAGCTACTGCTAAATGTGCCTCAGTAAGATTGCTTTTTGTGTGATTTAAGCACTTTTACGACTAGGTTCTTCAATTCTTTTAGATTATCTATTTTATTTTATATTGCAATTTATAAACAATAGTGTCATTGGTTACAAGTTTCCAATGATCTAATCATTGGTTCACTGCACTTCTGACAAGAGTAACATCACACACTCTCTCTTCCCCCACTATTCCATTCATGCTGTTTTTCTATTCAACTTCCTTAGCAGAAATCAACATGTGACTATCTATTACTGTCTCTCTGTATAACTCCTATCTTTATTATCATCTAACCTCTATTATTCTGTTTCTCCCATCATATACACACTTCCTTTCCGTCATCCTCTTGCCCTGGCTCTCTCTCTTTACTTTTCTGTTTACCCTTTCAATCATGTTTCCTTGGATGACTGGGGAACACACAAAGAAGACTTCAGTCTTTCCATAATAAAATACACCCAATATACTCTGTTTGGTGTTAAAAGGGACATCCAGTTGTTGAGACCCCACTGAAAATGAAATGTGGAAGTGAGACATGGTCTTCTGACTGTCCAAGAGAATAGTGACTCAAAATATTAACAGACTGGAAGTATGACAACTCCTCTAACCCATGCTAGCATGGAAAACAAACATAAAATAACGATGATACTATGATTTAACACAGTTTATATCAAACAAATTCCACTCACAAAGTATTGGTCAACCCAAGACTGTAGTAGGACACGTGTCCAAAGGGTTATGCAATGGAATGAGATCAAACCCAGGCCCCATCTGGTTACAGTGAGAAATCTGAAACCAAATAACTATGCCTGTAGCCCAGAGGCATGGCCAAGTTCTTAAGTTAAGAATAGTGAGCATATAAAAGGCACTGCGATACTTGCCAAACAATTTTTAACTCCTTTCTCAATTGTTGAACAGGTGCTAATTTTGAAAAATGTGCTCGATGGGAGTAAACATTCCCTTTGTTCCCCTATTAGGAGTCGCTGTGTGGTAAATAGCTTGCTCACCAACCACATGGTTCCGGGTTCAGTCCCACTGCATGGCATCTTGGGCAAGTGTCTTCTGCTATAGCCCCGGGCCGACCAATGCCTTGTGAGTGGATTTGGTAGACGGAAACTGAAAGAAGCCTGTCGTATATATGTATATATATATGTGTGTTTGTGTGTCTGTGTTTGTCCCCCTAGCATTGCTTGACAACCGATGCTGGTGTGTTTACGTCCCTGTCACTTAGCGGTTCGGCAAAAGAGACCGATAGAATAAGTACTGGGCTTACAAAAGAATAAGTCCCAGGGTTGAGTTGCTCGATTAAAGGTGGTGCTGCAGCATGGCCGCAGTCAAATGACTGAAACAAGTAAAAGAGTAAAGAGTATTAGTTATGCCACTACTATAGCCAAAGGCTGTAATTATGTCATTGTTTTATAATAAATACACACAACACACTGGCTGGCTTCTTCAGTTTCTGCCTACCATTTTGATTTACCAGTTGTTGGTTGACATATGGTTATAAATTAGAACATTAGCCAACAACATCCATATAGTGGGACTGACCTCTATCAGCATGGTTCCAAGGTAACCTTCTTAGCCACACAGCCAAGCTTATATAGATTTTTAAATGCCTAGTAAGTGACAGATGCATGGTTTGAATCATATTAATAGGTCTGCTACTCTTTTAGATTCCAGGCCAGTGCTTATAATGTCTGTATCATTTTGATTTTCATATTTTCATTTTTTGTTATTTTCAGGGTGCTCTCACACAGCTGGTCCAATATTATCATCGTTTCCAGAAGGTTTTAAGCCAAGGCCCACTGCGTAATTTACAGATCCGCAATGAACTTATCAATATTCATCATGTTATGGTTGAAGTAAAAAAGCACAAGCCAACATTCTAATGACATTCCACTAGTGTTATCATTATCATCATCATCGTTATTATTATTATTATTATTATTATTATTATTATTATTATTATTATTCCATATTTGACAAGAAGACATAAAACAATATTGTTGGGTATACTTGTTCAGTATAGAAACCTGTCTGCTGGCTTTCTACCAGATATATTGTTATCATTGGAATAAAAGCTGTTTACTTGTTGTAATTACCCAATACTTAAAGGACGTTGCCCACACTGATACACTGTTTGTACACACACATGTATGATGCAAGCACACCATTCTCTTAAATCTTCACCAGTTGTTTCCTTTATTTCTTTTTTAATAAGTTTATTCTAATTTTGTTATTTTCTCGCTTGGGTTTTCATCTTTTTTCAGTTGAGGGTAAATCAAACATGCATCAGTCATTAACTGGCCATTTAAATTTTTTTGTTATACATATATATATATATATATATATATATATATATATATGTATATATATTGATGATATATATCTATCTATATATATGATTTTGATTTTGATTTTTCCAGTTTCAGCTAATGAGCTGTGGCCATGCTGAGGCACCGCCATTGCTGGGGCACCGCCATATATATATATATATATATATTATATATATATATGGAGTAACTTTACATTAAGGAGTGCAATCTACAGTTTCCTGTAAGACAGACTCCATCATAGTTCCAGCAGACAAAATGGAAAAGGTGTTGCTCTGAAGCATGGTGAAAGAACAGCGACTCACAGGGTTCTTACTTGTGAACAACCATCTATGCTCTGATGGTGGTGAGCAGGGATATAGTCTGGTGGCCAAGAATGCCATCCAATTAAAAATTAATAAATTTTTATTACATTCTTTCCTATGGGAATTAACAAAGTTATATATTGTTTCTCTTCCTTAGTTCTCCTTCCCTACACCCATAGCCAGCCCTTAAAATGGGCTGGGATGTAAATTTAAGACAGTTACCAAAAATAAACTATTTCCATCTTTTTAATATCCTCATGAATACATATACGCTTTTAGAAAGTACACCTCTACAAACACTGACAATAATAATAATAATAATAATAATTATAATGGTGATGAAGATAATAATTTCTAATTTAGCCACAAGACCAGCAATATAAGGAAGAGTTTGCCAATTAAATCAACAAAAGTTGGTTGAAGGTACTGGCAGCTTGGGTGACCACCCAAGTGCTTGGGAGCACCACATCTTCATTTTTGGATTTATGAAATAAAAGAGATAAAATGAATATAATAAACTAAACTGTTTTATTCTTGTATTTAATAAACTGTAATGAACACTTTATTCCTACATTTGCAGGTTTTACTCCTTATGGAAGTTAATTGGGTGACCACTCTTTCAGGTGGTTGATGTTAGTAAGGGCATCCAGCTATAAAAACTGTCCCAAAACAGCTCCTAGCTAGCTCTTGCCAAACCTTCCAACCCATGCCAACATGGAAGTCAGACATTAAATGTTGATGATGATGATATATATATGTATGTATGTATACACACACACACACACACATTGGTATTAGAGAGGGCATCCAGCCATAGAAACCATGTCAAAACAAACAATTGGAGTGTGACTAGCTCCTATCACACTGTCCAGTCTATGGCAACATGGAAAACGGACATTAAGCAATGATGATGATTATATATATATATACACACATTTGGGCCGACCAAAGCCTTGTGAGTGGATTTGGTGAATGGAAACTAAAAGAAGTGCATTGTGTGTGTGTGTGTGTCTATGTATATATACACGTATGTATATGGATATTGCATTTTCACATGATTTCACCTTTGTGGTTATTTTCTCTGGGGTTGCCCAAAAGCTATGGTCTACAAACATTGACCAATGAATGATTTGATGGCTGCTATACACCAACCAATTGTGGAAATACTACCTGAAATGAAACACTCTGCATCGCATCACTTGATGTTATTGTTATTAAAATATTTTTTTGAATAACATTCACCTTGAACTTTTTTGTTAAGTAAAATGTGTGGCAGTTGTTTTTTTCCACACCCTGTACAAATACTATAATCCTCAGAGAGGAGGGTTGACATAGAGTCAATCAAAGAACCCTGCTGATCAAGGACTAAGTTACCTACAAAACACAAGTGCCCATGTTGCCCAACGTATGGGAGCATACTGAGAGTAGGCTCATTCATATGGGTCATACTAACCACACTCACTAACCTCTCTACAACTTTACTGAAGGGTTGTACCTCCTTCTCCACCGACACTTTCCGCTGTATAAAAGAAGAAATGTGACCTAGTTTTCTTTTGTAATTTCCATGTTGTGGGCGTAAAGAGTATTTCAATGGTGTTATTTTAATAATAAAAAAAGGTACTGTCATACAAATATATAACTGCTCTATCTCTGTGCTTATGCACTGCCAAAGGTGCACAGACACATACACAAACATGTATTCACAAACACATACACATATTTGAGTCACTTTGCAACTTCTGCCAATTAAAGGAAAAAAATATATATGTATACTTGTATATGTAGAATCATCATCATCGTTTAATGTCTGTTTTCCATGCTGGCATGGGTTAGACGGTTTGACTGAGGGCTGGCAAGCCAGAAGGTTGCACCAGGCTCCAGTCTGATCTGGCAGTGTTTCTACAGCTGGATGCCCTTCCTAACACCAACCACTCCGAGAGTGTAGTGGGTGCTTTTACGTACCACCGACACAAGGGCCACTTTTTACTTGTTTCAGTCATTAGACTGCAGCTAAATTGGGGGACTGCTTTGAAGGATTTAATCAATCTAGTATATATGTTTTATTTTTCAAGCTCAGTACTTATTCTACCAATCTCTTAGGCTGAACTGTTAAGTTACTGTAGTATAAACAAACAACACCAGTCATATATAGTATACAGGCTACTGACCACTAAGAATTATTTCTCTCCTGGCTCTCTCTCACACACACACACATATATATATATACACATATATATATATACACGTGTGTGTGTGTGTGTGTATATATATATATTGTGTCATCCCATAAATAATGTAGTTTTTTATACTTCTTTTTTTTCAAAATTATGATAAACAAAGTTCTTTTTTAATTTAAAATATACTCTTCTTCATTTTCTACAATGCTCTTCCATCTATCTGGTAGACTTGCAAGGCTCCTCTTCCAAAATTCACTTGTGTGTGATGAAAAATACTCCTCCAGTGCTGTTATGATCTCGTCTACAGAATTCATATTTTTTCCGTCCAAATAATTTTGAAGACTGCAGACTAAATGATAATCAGATTTAGCAATATTCAGTGAATATGATGGGGGGGGCATTGTTTCCCATTCAAACTACTCCAGCCTCTGGAATGTCATCCTTGCTGTATGTGGCTGAGCATTATCCTGATGGAAGAACACCTTTCTTCTTGAAACTAAAGATGGTCGTTTTTCTTCTAGTGCTGAGTTAAGCTGCTCACAGTAGATCTATTTCTTGTCACCAGAGAACCTATTTCTTGCCACCATTCACTATTCAGTCCAAAAGAGGTTCATTCATGAGATGTGACAGCAAAGAAGAGTACACATTCAACACTCTGCAAGCAATTAGGCTTGTAAAGTTTGTGAGGAACCCATTGACCCAATTTGCTGACTTTTCTGATGACATGCAGGTGTTGTATGACCAAATTCAAGCTTCTCTGCTAGTTCCTCAACAGTTACAATAGAATTTTGTTCCACCAGGGTTTGCAGGATGTCCTCGTCGAGCTCTACAGATCTTCCAGGACAAGGGTCATGTTCTAGGCTGCAGTTTCTGGAACCACTGTTGACACTGGCTTATGCTTATTGTCTGATCCCCATATACTGCATTAATATTCCTCATACTTTCTGTTGTGTTGTTACCTTTATTGAATTCATAAAGCAAAATATGCTGAATATGCTCCATTGTCACTTATATTATAGCTTTGAAAAAAATAACTTAAAATCGAACTGCACTGTTCAAAACTTGCACTAAGTCTAAGGACAAGGCAGGATTACTACCTGCTTTGATAGCAAGTTGATGCAGGTTGTTTATCCCACACCCCTCTGTCATTTAGTTCATGCAATGCAACTGAAAAAACTGCATTATTTATGGAATGACACAATATGTAATGTAATGTAATGTAAATGTAATGCAATGTAGTGTAGTGTAGTGTAGTGTAGTGTATACACACACTCACACAGGTACACAACACATTTATATGTATACATAAACGGCATAAAATAAGAGGTCAATGTTTGTGTGTTGAGAATAAGAACTAGTTTCAATTCTTATCTACTTAGAGAAAGTCTGAATATCACAAAATCCTACAATTCTTGTACTACTTAGAGAAAGTCTGAATATCACAAAATCCTAGTTTCCATGCTTCTTCATCTTTAATGCCTTATCAAATATAAACCTATTCATTAATTGTCATTTTAAAGTACCGCTCAATCATGAAAGTGTTTTTAATCCAGCCAATTGAAGAGAAAAACGATAAATATAAGTCCTAAGTTGGTTTAACATTTTATTACAGGGATTATGGTAAAGAATAGATGAATCATATGAAATTATTTTTTTAATATCTTAGTCAGAGGTGAAAGGGTACAGTAATACCAATAACCCAGTTCAAGACTTTTATAACTGGTAGAAGGAAGGGAATAACTTAATCCTTATATAACTTATAAAATGCTTTGAGCTCTCATGAGATGTCTGGTATCTATGCCATCAAGATGTACTTGGGGCTCATTCTTCATTGTACAGTTTTGGACTCTTAGAGGAGAATGCTTTCTGCACATGCACTTGGAGAAGGCCAGCCTTGTTAGCTGAAATCTTTTATTGCCAGAGGTTTTGAAGTTTATTAAAAGGACTCAAGACTAGTCTCTTGCATGTCAGGAAGTCTTTCTTATAATTCTATATTTTAGAGAGGAGGAATTCTGTACATAATTTACATTGGACAGATATGTGTCCTCATCTTGTTTGTTGTTACCACACTGTTTTGGCTGATTTACTCTCCTGGTGAGCTGGCAGAATTGTTAGCATGCCGGGCAAAATGCTTTGTGGTAATTCGTCCACCGCTGCATTCTGAGTTCAAATTCTGCCGAGGTCGACTTTGCCTTTCATCCTTTTGGAGTCGATTAAATAAGTACCAGTTACGCACTGGGGTCGATATAATCGACTTAATCCGTTTGTCTGTCCTCGTTTGTCCCCTCTGTGTTTAGCCCCTTGTGGGTAGTAAAGAAATACATATTTTATTACAGGGATTTTGGTAAAGAATAGATGAATCATATGAAATTATTTTTTAATGCCTTAGTCAGAGGTGAAAGGGTACAGTAACAGCAATAACCCACTTCAAGACTTTTATAATTGGTGTCCTGGTAGAATTTTGAACCCAACCTGGGGTCTCATTCCTAAGGTATTATTTTGTTGATGTTATTGTTGTTATGTTGTTATTTATTCAAGGCACTGCCTGGAATTGAACTCACTATCTTTCTTATTTCTTTACTGCCCACAAGGGGCTACACACAGAGGGGACAAACGGATTAAGTCGATTATATCGACCTCAGTGCGTAACTGGTACTTAAATTATCGACCCTGAAAGGATGAAAGACAAAGTTGACCTCAGCGGAATTTGAACTCAGAACATAGTGGCAGATGAAATACCGCTAAGCATTCTTTCTTATTGTCAGTAACATAGCATCCAAGCTTCTTGAGATCTGTGCAATTATTGGAACAAATTGGCAGGTGGGTTTCATCTTTATTGATGATCATGTTTTCTGTTTCTATGTCTTGGGAAACAAACTGATTTTGGCTCCCGTATTCACATGAATACTTGCACATCACCCATTTCACCTCCATAACTGTGTGCTGATTACATGGTATCCCCCAAAAAATGTTTTGTTTGTGGCAGCATTAACTTGTATCCAAGAAGTTAATCTGTAGTGAGTGATTGAACCTCTTCATCCTGCTAGTGCCTGAGGTGACTGTTCAGGTCAAAGGTGGAATAGAGGGGCCTGGGGGCATTTATCACAGGAGAGGGTTGGCGAGGAAGTATCAGTTGCACTTTGCATCTTTGGCGTCTGATTTTTGCCTCTTGATATCTATTATTTTCTATCTTATCCATTCCCTCAATGATGATATGCTGTCACTTTGGGCTATCCTTGAAAGAAGTCCATTGTATATGTGTGTGTGTGTGTGTGTGTGTTTGTTCCCCATCACTGCTTGACAACTGGTGATGTTGTGTTTACTTCTCTGTAACTTAGCAGTTTGGCAAAAAAGCTGGTCTTGGAAATGGAATTTGGAGTGCTCTGCATGGTCTGGGGCCTGAGGCCAAAATAAAAAGTTTAGATTGCTAATAAAGCTAATATAAAGGAAGCTACCTTTCTGTATCTTCTGTACAGTCCTTACATGAAGGTAACACCTTCAGTGATAGATGTCCTAGTGACTCAATGGTTTACAGATCATTACATACTACTGCTTTAAATCATAGTTAAATGTCTCCTTCTATACTGACAACTGTCATTTATAGAAAAGATATAAAATTCTCACGCTTGAGAAAATATTTGTATTGTGGTATAAAATATAAATTTACTGCAGTGCAATAAAAGAAGAAAAAAAATTCAAAAGAACAAATACAATGATCACTGCATTGAAATGTCATTTTGTTACCTGATGTTGGAAGAAAGAAAAGCTGATAATTTCATTTCAAAAGTTCCCTAACCAGTTCTAGTGACCTACATTTTTTGAAATTCTCAAGAACAACTTTACGTATGTTATATAATGTATGTGAAATATATTTACTTATTTGTAATTTTATAGGTATTTCTAAAGCATATTTCTAATGTAAATATCAGCAAGTCTTTATGGCTACACAAAAAAATATAAGTTTATAATATTATATTCATAGTGCCTTTACCAAATACATTTTTTATATACAAGAGTTATGTAGTTAATTGTCTCTAAATTAATACATTACATATCCTTTGTCTTATCACTGTCCCTGAAATGAATCTCTCAGTTAGGTGATTCTATCACTGACAATGAAATTTGTAACCAATGAAGTAACTAAAAACCCACATGAAAAAAAAAGTGTTTGTCTAAAGACCAAGCCAGTATCTAATAGAAACTATTGCATAAGGTGGTGAGCTGGCAGAAACGATAGCATGCCGGGCGAAATGCGTAGCTGTATTTCGTCTGTCGTTACGTTCTGAGTTCAAATTCCGCTGAGGACGATTTTGCCTTTCATCCTTTCGGGGTCGATAAATTAAGTACCAGTTTCGCACTGGGGGCAATATAATCGACTTAATCTGTTTCTGTCCTTGTTTGTCCTCTCTGTGTGTAGCCCCTTGTGGGTAGTAAAGAAATAGGTATTTTGTCTGCCGCTACGTTCTGTGTTCAAATTCTGCCGAGGTCGACTTTACCTTTCATCCTTTCGGGGTTGATTAAATAAGTACCAGTTACGCACTGGGGTTGATATAATAGACTTAATCCATTTGTCTGTCCCTGTTTGTCCCTTCTGTGTGTAGCCCCTTGTGGGCAGTAAAGAAATAAGAAACTATTGCCATAGAAAAAAAAAATAATAAAATTCAAAATCATAAAACCTCAGCATTGAAATATCATTCTTTCATTTGTCCTCTTCATTGTCATCGTCATTTAATGTTCTCTTTCCATGTTGACATAAGTTGGACAGTTTCACAGACGCTGGCAAGTCAGAAGATTGCACCAAACTCTACTGTTTGCTTTGGCATGGATTCTAGAACTGGATGCCCTTTCAAGTGTCAACCACTTTACCGAGTGACTGGCTCCTTTTTACATGGCACCAGTAGCAATGGGGAGTAGTATTGAGGGAGGTGGATTTATGCCTGGTGATGAGAAAACATGCTGGTTGTGTAATGTTAGTCTGAAGGAACAATATTACATCATTACAAGTTCTTATAGAACTTTGCATATAATACCAAAATGGTTCTTTACGCTTGCTTAGCATGAAATAATAGACAAATCTCCCTTAGATTATACCTAAAAGGAGAGGGACACATTATTGATAACTTAGTCCTAGTTATTCCTAAAACGACAGAATAATAACAGCTAGAATGCTTTTGGTCATAGAGTCTCTGAACAACAACTAAAGTATTCCTGTACAAGCATGGCTGTGTGGTTAAGAAGTTCACTTTGCAGCCATATTGTTTTGAGTTCAACCCCATTGCACGGCACATTGGGCAAGTATCTTTTACCATGGCCACAGGTTGCTCAATGTCTTGCGAGTGAATTTGGTAGATGGAAACTGTGTAGAAGCCCATCATATGTACATATATATACGTGTGTGTGTGTGTGTATATATATTTATATATCATCATCATCATCATCATCATCGTTTAGCGTCCGTTTTCCATGCTAGCATGGGTTGGACGATATATATATATATATATATACACATCGTTATTTAATGTCTGTTGTTCATGCTGGCATGGGTTGGACAGTTTGAGCAGGGATGGCAAGCTGGGAGGCTGAACCAGACTCCAGTCTGATTTGGTATGGATTCTATGGCTGGATGCCCTTCCTAACGTCAACCACTTCAAGAGTGTAATGAGCACTTTTATGTGTCACTGGCACAGGTGCCATTTGCATAGGTGCAGGCATGGCTGTGTGGTAAGAAGCTTGCTTTTCAAACATGAAAATTGTCTGCTGTCCCCAACCAAAGAAAAACAGTGGGGACGATACTTATAATTGTCTCAGCTGATAATTTATTCTACAGCAACAACAGCAGATCATTTAAACTCCACAAGTCAGCAATGCTTAGTCACTGAACGTGGATCACATAGGATGATTTTGTTACTCTGTGCACATTTCAGACAAGTCCAGCTGATAGCACTTCTGTACCTATTTCTTTACTACCCACAAGGGGCTAGACACAGAGAGGACAAACAAGGACAGACAAATGGATTAAGTCGATTATATCGACCCCAGTGCATAACTGGTACTTATTTAATTGACCCTGAAAGGATGAAAGGCAAAGTCGACCTCGGTGGAATTTGAACTCAGAACATAGCAGCAGACGAAATACCGCTAAGCATTTTGCTCGGCGTGCTAACGTTTCTGCCAGCTCACCGCCCTGATTTCTGTACCTGTAGAGTTTACCACAATACTTGGCCCAGAGTTTCTAAAAATTATCCATAATTCCTGGCCAGAAAACCCTAGGGAGTAGAGTAGCTGTTACATCTAGCGTTTCCCTGAGAATGTCATTGCTCCTCCCTACTGTTATTCCTCTATAGAATGTTAATGTGAATGTTCCATTAGATGCACTGTCTGTTGGTTAGAGAACTGTGAATGTCTCACAATGTTTTGTTACATTTCAAATGTTAGGAACCCAATCTTTGTCTTTACTTGACTCAGGCTGGCAGAAACTCAAAAAAACATGAGCTGTGATAAAATGTACCTATTTCTTTATTACCCACAAGAGGCTAAACACAGAGGACAAACAAGGACAGACAAATGGATTAAGTCAATTATATCGACTCCAGTGCGCAACTTGGCCTTAATTTATCGACCCCGAAAGGATGAAAGAAGTCGACCTCGGCGGAATTTGAACTCAGAACGTAATGGCAGACAAAACACCTATTTCTTTACTACCCAAAAGGGGCTAAACACAGAGAGGACAAACAAGGACAGACAAACAGATTAGGTCGATTATATCAACCCCAGTGCGTGACTGGTCCTTAATTTATCGACCCCGAAAGGATGAAAGGCAAAGTCGACCGTGGCAGAATTTGAACTCAGAACATAACGGCAGACGAAATACCGCTAAGCATTTCGCCCGGTGTGCTAACGTTTCTGCCAGCTCGTCACCTTGTGATAAAATGTACCTGAATAACAATGACCACATGTTCATTGTGTGGGAATATCTGCTGATGCTGTATCTCCTCAGTTGATGTCTGTGCACCATCAACAGCCCCATCATGGTAGCCCTCCCTCTAGTACAAAAGGTGTTGGTTGCAGATGGACCAATGAATACACAACATGTATTACTAAAGATTTCGTTTTTATATTATCTGACAAAGTAAGGTTAGCTTTAGTGTGACCACCTTCTTCCATTTCCAAATTACTGGTTATATCTACATAGAATACACAGGCCTGACTGTATAAATGAAATGAAATGGTTGGTGTATGAAACAGTGACAAGGTCAAATCGACTTCAACTGGTGTACCTTCTTTCTTCTTCTTTTCTTTTCTCTCCAAACAACTGACAATAGCTAAACAGAAAACACAGACATGACAATTAAATGAAATGGTTGCTATTAGAAACTCAGTTTTCAATTCAGCCTAACATGAACTCTCCTCAATTACTAATTCTAAACTAGTACATGTGTATTGTTGTGGTTGTGGTAACAGTGGTGGTGGTGGCAGTGGTAATGGTGGCAGTGGTGGTGGTGGCGGTGGCAGTGGTAATAGTGGCAGTGGCAGCAGTGGTGGCAGTGGTGATAGTAGTGGTGGTGTTGTGCGTGTGATTTTGTGTGTGTGTGTGTGTGTACAATGAGCATGGGGTTTTTGCACAGTTTCTGACACCAAATTTCATTCACAAGGCATTGGTCAATCTGAAGCAATGTATTCAGTGACGTGCAGCCAAGAGAACACCCTCCATTAGGCATTTGCCATATTCTGAACGCCTTACTTCCCTGGGCATGGATACATTGAAATCCGACTTCTGGCAGCTGACTTGGCAGACACCCATAAAATTATTAACTCTGAGCACCTTTTCAAACTCCACCTGTCTAACAGCCGTGGACATGTTTACAAAGTCAGAAAACAGCACACCTCCCATGACTTTCGGAAACATTTTTCACACTAAGAGTTGCAGAAGTATGGAACAAACTGCCAGCATCAGTTGTTAGCTGTCGGAGCACTGCATCCTTCAAAACTTCCATGCTTCCTGAGATTCGCCAACACTACACCTGATTTTCTCCCCTCCATACATACGCAAGCATGCATCTGACTCATACACTGTTCACTTCCCAGATATTTGTACATTACTGCATATGCTTTTGACAAGTTGTGGTGCACCTGAGCACTGCATACAATAATTTCATTATTATACCTGGTAATGGAATTGACACTAGACCCACTCAGTTGCAAATTGAAATTCATAACCACACGGACTTATCTACATCCATAAAATAATATAAAAATTAAAAAAAATTTCATTAAAAAAAATTCATAAAAATTTTCAATGGCGGTGCCCCAACATGGCCACAGCTCATGAGCTGAAAGTAGATGAAATAAAGTAAAAAATTTAAATTAGGTTTCCATTTGTTCACTCTTTAATTAATACTGAGAAAGTAATTTTTTCCCAATATGTCACAGAATGCAATGTAACCAAACTGGATTCCTTGTTTTAAATATTCTACTAAGTATTGTAATAAAATTGCTGTCTTCCATACATATAGACTTGTCCTTTCAGGTGCCGGCGCCACTTAAAAAGAACCCATGTTGGTGTTGTCTAAACGCACCTGTGACAGAGACATGCAAAAAGCACCCTGCTCACTCTGTTAAGCAGTTGGCATTAGGAAGGGTATCCAGTCGTAGAAAACATGTCACAAGAGACAGTTGGAGCTCAGACAGCTCCCTGCTAATCAGCTCCATGTCAAAACATCCATGGAGACTGGATGTTAAACGATGAAGATGATGATGACGATGGTAGAATTGCTACCACATTGGGTAAGATGTTTAGCAGCATTTCATCTATCTTTGCATTCTGAATTCAAATTCTACCAAAGTCGACTTTGCCTTTTATCCTCTCAGTGCCAATGAAATAACTACTAGTTGAACACTGGGGTCGATGTAATCAGCGTAAACCTTTACCCCAAACTTTCTGGTCTGGTGCCAAAATTTGAAACCAATATTAATTATGAAGATAAGGCAGCAAGTTGACAGAACTGTTA
>NC_042997.1:170212815-170305315 GCF_006345805.1 Octopus sinensis
CACCTTCCCCTGTTTCCT
Source organism: Octopus sinensis (assembly GCF_006345805.1). Lineage (NCBI taxonomy): Eukaryota > Metazoa > Mollusca > Cephalopoda > Octopoda > Octopodidae > Octopus > Octopus sinensis. The sequence continues at coordinate 170,212,834 of NC_042997.1, forward strand.
TTTTTTCCCTTTTTTTCCATTTTTTAAAAAGCCTTTTCCCTGTTTACTTCCTGTACATATTTTATGTACTGTTCATACAATTTTGATTACTTTTTCTGATGAGTTGTAGTGCACCTGAGCACTGTATACAATACATTTATTGCTATATTATTACATTACATACCAGCTTACTCACACATATTCCTATACCAGCATATTTCTCTCAAAATGCCGATACATATAACATACATTAATATAGAAATTCTTAAACTGTCAAATAGCAGCACCACCTGACCAAAATAATTACTAGTGAAATTTTTGTCCCACTTCCTTCTTAACCCTTTTGTTACCATATTTTTATTCCAATACACTTTACTCTTTTACTCTTTTACTTGTTTCAGTCATTTGACTGTGGCCATGCTGGAGCACCGCCTTTAGTTGAGAAAATCGAACCCAGGACTTATTCTTTGTAAGCCTAGTACTTATTCTATCGGTCTCTTTTGCCGAACTGCTAAGTTATAGGGACCTAAACACACCAGCATCGGTTGTCAAGCGATGTTGGGGGGACAAACACAGACACACAAGCACACACACACACATACATACATATATATATACATATATACGACGGGCTTCTTTCAGTTTCCGTCTACCAAATCCACTCACAAGGCTTTGGTCAGCCCGAGGCTATAGTAGAAGACACTTGCCCAAGGTGCCACGCAGTGGGACTGAACCCGGAACTATGTGGTTGGTGAGCAAGCTACTTACCACACAGCCACTCCTACGCCTACTGCCTTTGCCTCAATTAATTCTTAAAATAATGAAGGATTTAGTAAAATAACTTTGTCATTATTAATCTGACATTTTAAGGTAGCGAGCTGGCAGAATTGTTAGCGTGCCAGGCCAAATGCTTAATGGCATTTCGTCTGTCCTTACACTCTGAGTTCAAATTCTGCCGAGGTTGAGTTTGCCTTTTATCCTTTTGGGGTTGATGAAATAAGTACCAGTTACACACTGAGGTCAATATACTTAACTAGCCCTTCCCCCATAATTTCAGGCCTTGTACCTATAGAAGAAAGGATTATTAATCTGGTGTTCAGAAACATAAATTTTGACGAAAGGTTTTAATTTAGATTACTTTAAAATAGGAAGTTTATATCATAGAATTAAGGGATGGTCTCAGGTGGATCAGTATTAAAAGGGGCTAGATAATGAGAAGACAAAAGATTTTGTATCCATGTAATCCTCCTTCTTTCTTTGTAGTGACGTTGAACAGCTTTAAATAGTTTAAAAACCGTCTTCATTTTTTATTAAAGATGACAGTTTGTCTTACTTCTTTTCAGTCGTCAGTGGCTATTTCCTATGAGAAATGTTGCATAAATACATTGTTGTACTTGCATAGTACTTCCTAAATGCCATTTGACACATACACCTACATACATAAATACATACATTCATACTACTACTACTACTACCACCACAACCACCACCACCATACACACACACACACACGCTAGTATCAACATATTTTATGTTGAATGTGTTACATGTGTACACATCATTATCAACATATTTACATAATTACTCACAGATACCATTATATACACATATCCACTGTTTCTTCAACATTTTATTTTCTGTTTTACTAAGGGGTTCACAACGTAAGTGATTTCATTATTTAGCACTACGTCAGTGTTGACTGAGCAGCCATTTGATCAAAGGCATTCCAGTTATGGCCATCTCGCCTTTTTTCTATGTGTAGGAACTCAGGCCCACATTATTCAAAGCAACCTTTTTTAAAGATAGAGTGTAATTTTCAGGACCTTTGGCTACTATTTCTAGCAGATCAAATTATCAGATAGAGAATCCTTTGTAAGTTTGAACACAAGAGATATCATTCATCATCATCATCATTTAACGTCTGCTTTCCATGCTAGCATGGGTTGGACGATTTGACTGAGGGATAGTGAATCAGATGGCTGCACCAGGCTTCAATCTTGATCTGGCAGAGTTTCTACAGCTTGATGCCTTTCCTAACGCCAACCACTCCGAGAGTGTAGTGGGTGCTTTTACGTGCCACCGGCATGGGGGCCAGTCAGGCGGTACTGGCAACGACCTCGCTTGAATCTATTTACACATGCCACCAGCACAGGTGCCAGTAAGGCGACGCTAGTAACGATCACATTCGAATGGTGCCTTTTACATGCCACTGGCATGGAAGCCAGTTAGCCGCTCTGGCAACGATCACACTCAGATGGTGCTCTTAGCACCCTACTAGCACGGGGCACAAGTGCCAGTAAGGCGACGTTGGTAACGATCACACTCGAATGGTGCCTTTTATGTGCCACTGGCACGGAAGCCGGTTAGCCGCTCTGTCAATGATCACACTCATATGGTGCTCTTTGCACCCTGCTAGCACAGATGCCAATCATTGAAAAAACACTGGGTTAATAATCTTTCACTATTTGTCCATTTCCACACACATATAGACACCTTTTTATATTGGCACATGTCCCCATGAATGCTGTTAGATATACAATAGAAACATTCATACGTTTTTATAGCTGCATGGCCTATCACAAAAAGCCTTATACATACACACACATACACACACACATGTACACATACATGTATGCATGTACACACACACTTGTATTTGAGAGATAATAAAGCAAATACCATTATTTACACATATACAGACTTTATTGTTTCATGCACACATGCATATCTTAACAACACTGTGATGTGACATGAACGGTGTTTATATGAAACCACATGAATGCTGCTTATATGATATCACATAATACTACAGGAATGCTGTTTATAAGGTATTACTGCTACACAAATGCAGTTTATGATACCATGTGATACCACACAGATGCTGTTTTTATGCTATCAGATAATGCCCCACAAATACTGTTTATGTGATATCACACATGAATGCTGTTAAGGCAATGAGAGAGCCTCTACATGGTTGCTAGCATTGTTAGAAATAACTTTAAAATCTCCCTCAAATTGCATTCTACCACCATAGAAAAAGACAGGTTGTATCATGTAGTTTCGGATTCTCAGTTAAGGGGATAAAAGACAGGATGGTCACAGTTGTAATGTCTTATATCATAGGTTTGCGCAGTCAGGTTGGCTTGGCCTTAAACAATAACAATATAAATGTTGTTATATGATATCACGTAAATGTAAGTTATGTAATATCACATACATGCAAACAACACACACACAAACAACATAAGCACATACACACACACAAACAACATATGCACACACACACACACACAACACACACACACACACACACACACAACACACACACACCACACACACACACACACACAAACAACATATGCACACACACACAAACAACACACACACACACACACACACACACACACAACAACATATGCACATACACACACAAACAACATATGCACATACACACACAAACAACATATGCACACACACACACAAACAACATATGCACACACACACACAAACAACATATGCACACACACACACAAACAACATATGCACACACACACGCACACACACACACAAACAACATATGCACACAAACAACATATGCACAGACACACACAAACAACATATGCACACACAAACAACATATGCTCACACACACGCACACACACACACACACACACACACATAAACAACATATGCACACACACACATGCACACAAACAAAGAACATATGCACACACATGCACACAAACAACATATGCACACAAACAACATATGTACATGCACACACACACTAACACACACACACACTAACACACACACACACTAACACACACACACACTAACACACACACACACTAACACACACACACACACATTAACAAATTCAACAGCTCATATCAGCAAGTTGTTCCCTAAAAGCCATAACTCTTGCACTAAAGCTCACAGACTTGTGCATGTGGTGCCATGCTTATCAACAACTTTTTGTGAAAACGATTACACACACATGAGGCAAGAACTCTCTCTTCCATATAACAACACATAAACAGTTTCACATGTACACACACACACTTTCTATCTGTACTATGGTCTTATTCAATACTATTACACCTACACATACATATACACTATTTTTTCAACATAATGCTTCTTGAAAACTATTACATACACATCCTTATACACACACACATACACACACACGCACGTGCACACACACATATAGGCATACATTCACATACACATATACAGGGACACAAATACACGCATATACACAAACACATAGACACACACATACAGGCACATACACATAAAAGTACACACATGCAAATGGTTTTAGCTGGCCATTGTTGAATACCATGATGTTACACACACACACACACATAGATACACACACATACAGGCACATACACATAAAGGTACACATTCACACACACATATACACATTTACACACTCACACATACATGCACACACAGTTACAGGCACACATGCAAATGGTTTTAGCTGGCCATTGTTGAATACCATGATGTTACACACACAAACACACACACACATGCACGCACGCACACGCTGACAGTTTTAGTGAACCATCATTGAACGCTTCAATATCCCAAACAGATTTTATAGTAAACATTTTACTATCTCTTGGCAATTCACCGTTGTTTGAAGTTTTGATTATCTTTCATGAATGGATGATCTGTGATTGTTCTGGGTCAGCAATCTATACATCCATACATTTTCTGCAAGGAACTGATGGTATTATGAAACAGACCTGCTTCCTCTCTTTCTTTCTCTTGCTCTCTATCTTTTTCTCTTGCTCTCTATTTCTTTCTCACTCACTCACGCACTCTCTCTTTGTCTCTAACTTTGTCTTCTTTTGATTACCTTTCTTTCCCCTCTTTTAGTTTCTTTATCCTTTTCTCCTCCTTTGGCTCTTTCTCTCTCTCAATCTTTCTCTTTCTCAGACTGTTCTTCTTGCATCCTTCTCTTTCACTCAGTCATTCACTCTCTCTTTACCCCCCTTCTCTCTCTTACACTTTCTTACTACTGTTCCTTATCTTCTTTTTTTGTCTTTACTCGACTCTCAACTGCCAATCCCACTCCCCACACGTAATTTTTCTCTCCATTCTCCCTCTATCTATCTCCAATATTCACTATAAATCTATATACACACATTCCTTTAGATATATTCTTTACAGTATTCTAGTCTCTATTATTAGATGTTATTGATGCAAGAAGCTATGTAACAACAGAAATCAATATTACCAATAACCTCAATAAATGAGGAAATATGATTAACCAATCAAGCATCACTCTGATTGAAGAATTGATTACAGTTTCCATTCAAACTAAAACTTGCAAAGAACAAGAAAAACATTTTAAAAACATTCAAAGAAACTATTTCTGAAAAATTTCAATAAACAAATAGAATAAATATCGGTCAAACTTTATTGCTGTAGAGCAAATCCTGGGCTCTTGTTGACCAAAGTCTAGCAGGATTAAAGAAGATTCTGTTCACAAAATTTGTTAACGAATGAAATAAAATTTGAAGAGAAACACATCTTGGTAATAAAACAAATACAAAAATGCAATAAAACAATGTAAAATAAAACTACAAGTTTACTAGTATTGCAGTAATTTTACACTGGGGCAACCCCAATTTAATAGACTTGTAATTAAAGGCATTCCATCCAAGACTATCCCATCTTCTATATAAAAAATACTTTGTCCATTGTATCTATTTTTTTTTTAAGATAAGGCATGATTTGAGGTAAATTTGGCAAGTATTTTTAGCAAGTTGAGCAACAATGGAATAACTCCGTTATTGGCATATGAATTGTCACTTGTTGTTTAGTCCCAGGTTGGCCCTGATCAGGCTTTTCCTTATGTGCAGGAAGGGGAAGGAATACAAAACCATGTTATTTAACCAAAACTATGCTATTTCATTTGGTTGTTATTTCTAACAGAAGCAACCACATATAGCAAGCATAGGAAAACTTTTTTGAGAAGCAGGCTGCCTTAGACATGGCTTGTCATCAGATGGGTAGGACTCCTAAGAAGTTCAAGGTAATTTTTCATTAGATATACCATTCAGAAAGTCTTATGGGCCACAGATTGACCATGACTGCTGTAGAAACTCCCTTCACCAATTCATCACCATTGATCCACAAAACCATTGATCCAAATCAGAAGTGGAGAACCTTTTCATGCTGGAAAGCCACATTAAGGTAAATTGCTATTTCACAAAGCTGCTTAAAGAAGAAAAAAAACTAGAATACTGTAAAGAATATATCTAAAGGAATGTGTGTATATAGATTTATAGTGAATATTGGAGATAGATAGAGGGAGAATGGAGAGAAAAATTACGTGTGGAGAGTGGGATTGGCAGTTGAGAGCTGAGTAAAGACAAAAAAAAACTTCTCCTTCTTCTTCTTCTTCTTCTTCTTCTTCTTCTTCTTCTTCTTCTCTCCTCCTCCACCACTGCTGCCGCCGCTGCCACCGTCACCGCCGCCACCACCACCACCACCACCACCACCATCACCACCACCGCCACCACCACCTCCCTATTGTTCTCAGCATTTGATCTTAGAAATTTATGAGAGTCAACTATCATATTTATTTAAGCCCTATTGTTTCCTGAAGATCTGTAGGTTAAATATAGTTCAGACCAGATAACAGACAAAAGATCCTTTGTTTAGCCCAGTGGTTCTCAACCTGGATCTATATGAACCCTGAGGGTCCTCATCAGATTTTTGGGGGTCCACACAACAAAATAGTGAACTGGGGATCCACAATAGTATTTTAAGGGCCCCTGAAAACATTTTGCTTTAGACATATGTATGGGTACATATTGCAAGAAACAGCTAGATTTCTTTCACTAACATTTTACATAGTTCAACCTACACACATTAATGTGTGAAAACATTAATAAATAACATTCTATAAATCTAGTTTTTAAACACTGAATGGCCAATAAAATAACAATCAAAGGGGGTCCATAAATAAAACATGTTTGAGAACCCCTGGTTTAGCCTAACCTAATTTACTTAAGAAAATGTTATAAATACAGAACCCAAATTCAGTTCTCCCTTTTTCACTTGGCACCTTGCTGAAGAGCATTCCTCTTTCTCTTGGCAGCAGGTGGAAGGAGCATCTCTTGCATATCACCAAGTGACTATACAACCTTCACCCTCTCTACTCATCAACGTAGAAAGGTAAACCTTATTTGCTCTTTTTCTCTCCTTCCATCTGTCTTTTAGCAGTCACTAACAGATGAAGTCAACTACCTACAAAATTGGTAACAGAACTTCAACTAATATTTGAACAACAACTTGAAGAAGTTGTATTTTATATTGTAATGATAAAATAAAGGCCATTTCAAATATTTTTCTCCTGTCGTTTATTTTATGCATATAACCATTACACACACACACACACACACACTCAATAGGCTTCTTAGAGTTTCTGTCTACTAAATCCACTCACAAGGCTTTAAGTGAGCCTGAGGCTACAGAAGAAGACTTTTGCCCAAAGTGTCATTCAATGGGGTTGAACCCTGAACCACATGGTTCTGGGTTATATATACATATATAATAATAATAATAATGATAATGATAATAATAATAATAATAATAATAGTAATAATAATAATAATAATAATAATAATAATAATAATAATAATAATATAAATAATATTTATATGCATATGGCGGTGCCCCAGCATGGCCACAGGTCGGGAGCTGAAACTAGATAAAATAAAATAAAATAAATAAATATATATACATACATATATGTACATACTTACATCTATACGTGTTTATATCATCATCATCATCATCATCATCATCATCATCATCGTTTAACGTCCGCTTTCCATGCTAGCATGGGTTGGGCGGTTCAACTGGGGTCTGGGGAGCCCGAAGGCTGCACCAGGCCAGTCAGATCTTGCAGTGTTTCTACAGCTGGATGCCCTTCCTAACGCCAACCACTCCGAGAGTGTAGTGGGTGATTTTATGTGCCACCGACACAGGTGCCAGACGAGGCTGGCAGACGACCACGCTCGGATGGTGTTTTTTATGTGCCACCGACACAGGTGCCAGACGAGGCTGGTGAACGACCACGATCGGATGGTGTTTGTTACGTGCCCACAGCACGGAGGCCAGTCGATGAGGTACTGGCTACGGCCATGCTCGGATGGTTTTCTTATGTGCCACCGGCATTGGTACCACAAAGATTGATGTTCATCTATTTTGATTTGGTTTGATTTTGGTTTGATTTTCACTTGCCTCAACAGGTCTTCACAAGTGTCACAAGAAAGAAGGTATGCACAGGTGGACTGACTATGTCCCAGGTAGGGGCCACGGGTTATGGCCTCATACAAGTTTCCCGTCTGTAGACTGTTTTTCTATTTCTTTTAAAGTAGAGGATCAAATTCTATTACTACAGTTACTCCTACCACCACCACCAACAACAACAACAATGACGATGACAATAATAAAGGAGATGACAATGATGATGATGATGATGATGATGATGATGATGATGATGATGATGATGATGATGATGATAAACTGAAATGTAAAAATCCCTGGGAAATGTTGTTTACAACATTTCTAAAAAAGCCCAACAATTACTGCTTTGGTCAGAGTCAAAATACAGGTCTCCTGACATGTTCAACAAGTCATGATGCCTAAACCAAACACCAATCAACTTAAGTAATTTAGTAAGATCACACACTGATTGGTCAGAATACAGTTTGCAAAAATTAACATTCTGGAGCCTATACAAATGTATTTAAGGTACATATATATATATATATGTATATATATATATATATTGTCAATTGGAGTTATATATATATATATATATATATATATATATGCATATGTGGGCACAGGACATCATGAAACATGCACAACAAAAAATACAAAGCATGAGTACATGGAATACAAACTATTTTTTTGAACAACGAAAGACACAAATGGAAAACAAGACAAACAACACAGAGAACGACCCTTCATCAGTTGTTAGCTGTTTTTCTACTCTCGTATTTTGAGTATTTAACAACAATATACGCTTTCGATAAAACATTTGCTCCCGCAAAGCAAATTAGATGAAATTTGGGATTTTGCGGAGGGTCAAAATTGGTAACACAATCAGGACAGTGAAAATAAACAGGAAGGGCTGCTAAGCCTAAACAAGGTTGTGGTGGTGACCGCGTAAATATATATATTGGGTCATCTCATAAATAATGTGATTTTTTTCAATTGTATGAACTGAAAGTTGGAGGACGTCTTGTTTGTTTTTCCATCCGATTTAATGTCATGAACTTTTTACTTTGCATTTTAATGTTATCCTATCCATTTCCTGACCCTGTGTTCATATTGTATCATCCCCTCTATGTTTAGCCCTTGTGGCTGGAATAAAATCCTTATTCTTAGTGCAAGTTTAGAAGAGTGCAGTTCAATTTTAACAGTTATTTTTTCAAAGCTATAATGGAAGTGACAAAGGAGCATATTCAGCATAGATGGAAGAGCATTGTAGAAAATGAAGGAGAGTATATTTTAGATTAAAAGATAACTTTGTTTAAATCCTTAAAAATGTTTTAGTCCAAAGGCCGCGGCCATGCTGGGGCACCACCGCTGGTAAAAATATGGAACGCTTCACGAATTTGCATGTCATCCTTGCGCAGGGGCCATGCTAATCTTCTCTGTATCATTCCAATTTTAGTATATGTACTGCCGAAGCAAGTACATATTATCTTAATTTATCTTAATTTATCTTAATTTAAAAAAATAAAATAAGTATAAAAAAAACCCACATTATTTATGAGATGACTCAATCAGGGTACTGGCATCTTGGGTAGTCACCTTGGGTGCCATGTGTCAGGGAGCACCAAGGTGGGCGTGACAAAGACAAGGAAATTTCCACAACTGCAGCTGGGACTGAGATATTGAATAAATAAGTCAACATTCTAATATCTGAAAGCTGATGAACCAACTAAATGTTTTCTCCATTTTCTTATTTGTATTATAAATTAATGATAAAATATTTCTTTACCCTCACCCATTTAATACAATAAATAAGTTATTTGCATTGTAATTGAAAACACTTGTGTATTAAGAATTTGGGTATTATACCAACAGTATATTGGATAAATATTATCCCTTAGTGGGTTGGATCCATAACCCCTAACTTACTTGGAGTTATATATATATATGTGTGTGTGTGTGTGTGTGTATACGTATGTATATATACACACACACATATACATATATATGCATACATACATACATACATAATGAAATTTGTTATAATGATTCTCTGCTATTGATTTATTCCAACTGTTTCCCCCTATCTCCATTAATGCATTAATCCATTAATTGCTGGTGTAAAGATCATGTTACTTTGATTTAGTTATTTTGGGGGTTATATTACAAAATCAAAATCATTAATATCTGAAAATTACTACTAGAACTATTTTCGGAAATGTATCTAGGACTACATTATGCACCGTGTCCTTTTTATTGAGTATATATACTGAAGGTGGGAGCTTTAGCTTTTTGTTCTAACAGGTTGAGGACTAAAGAAATGCAGCTTCATTGGTTTCAGTTTGTAGCTGCTGTTTAACTGCAGGTTTTCTCTGATCCAGTAGGTCTAACAAAAATGTTCTGACTGCACCCACTCCTATATCTAAAGCAACATTAGCTAATGTCCTCTTCATTTCTATGTCAATAGGGTGTGGTTTGATTGAGATGTGGCTGTTATTTCTAGTAGGTCATGTGACTCAACCGAAGCTTTCTTATTGGCTTATCAAAATATGCTATTGAAGTTGTTTAGCTCCAGGACAATTCTGATCAATCAGAATTTTAATCAAGGGCATTCTAGTCCTAATCACCCATTCAGAGAGATTTTGCTGTTATTTCAAGCAGTTCGAGTTAAGGCACTCCAACTGTGACCATCTGATCTGTTTAGAGGGCATCTAGGATTTTGTGTCTTGTTTTTAAGACTGTAAGGTGTGATTTACAGGAAATTTGGCTGCTATTTCTAGTCAGTCAACCAACCATATTCTGGCTCCCTTACTAGTTTAACCTTAATTCTCCTTCAAGTTAGAATGTTGATAGAGAGCTAGCTCAGAAAGTATCTGGTAGCTGGAATGAAATTGGCTTTAGGTGTAATATTGTTGAGATGACTTCCATCCATGACACTCACCTTGACATTATGAGTTAATGAGGCAGCTTCTACAAGATTTGTGAACAAGTAAGAGATAACAATCAAATGTACCGCAAATCACATTCTATTGTCTTATGAGAAATATTCTGTCTTTTATCTTTCACTAGTTTCAATCACATTAGACAATGGCCAAGCTGGGGCACTGCCTTGAAGAATTTTTAGTTGAACGAATCGACCCCAGTACAAATTTTTTTAAACCTGGTACTTATTCTATCGGTCTCTTTTACCAATAGAATAACTGCTAATTTACATGGATGTAAACATACCAACACTGATTATAAAACATAGACACACACACACACACACACACACACACACACTCATGATGGATTTCTTCCAGTTTCTGTCATAAAGCCTCATAGGTCAATCACCTTGCAGATGTGAGCAACTTTTTAGAAATTAGTGAAAAGGAGAACATTTTGGAACAACTGCTATGAAACCTGCAGCTTCTCTACTGTGGCTATAAATTCACATTTATACAAATGCATTTAAGATTCTGTGACCAAAGGAATCTTCCCAGATTTCCAGTTTGTGTGAAGCACATACTTCTGAAAGATTGTTCCTCTCTATACATTCTGTTAGGAAGGATTTGAAGAGCTGACTGAGATAACCACTTGAATTTTTAGTTTCCCTTTCAAGGCCACTTCTCCTCCACTGCTCTATTGACCCAAGTACCTGTTGCCAAGGATTGTCCAAAGTTGGGGCATCATCATGAGAAACAAGTGGGGGCATCATCATGAGAAACAAACCAGACAGAAATTAACAGACATCAAGGGGCGGAGATCTGATGTTGAACATGCAAAGAGCAACTGACACTTCCTCATTCCCCATAAACCCTCTCTGGTAATAAATCCTCCCTCTAGCTCTTCTATACCACCCTTGGCCTGAACAGTCAAAAAAGTTGCTAAAGTAACTCAAAGCCTGAGAGTTTTGTGTCTGATATGTGCTATGAACAAACTGTATGATGATGATAACAAAATATGTATATAAGATGCAAGACAAATTTTTAAAAAAGTCAAGTAGTAGTATTCTACTTCTAAGTAGGTATTTATAAAATGTATTTATAAATATTTAGAATCATAACTGTAAATATTTTTACAAAAAGGCTTTAATTTATAAATACTGAAAAAGTTTACATATCAGACCTTCTGCTCAGACCTTATTCAAAACAGAGCTGAATACATTATTGCTTAGGTAATTTGCAAAAATGAAGTGCAAATGAACTAAGTGAAATAACTCAGAGTGAAAGATGGAAACATCTATCTACAGCTATCCTCTTGTCTTCAGACAATCAGATTGTTTTTTTCCTTAATGGCAGAGCAATTTTGGAGAATTTTTGATTTGTGAGTTTATCTGCCCTTCTCATTTAGAATTGGTACTAATTGCCACTATAGTGACTGGTCTAGCATTTCTGAAAGCAACAGAAATAATTTCAATAAATTAAGGATTTTTCTTGTATGTTATTTAATGTGACCTTATTGTTTTGTATACATACATTTCATCATCATCGTCGTCATTACCATCCTCCTCCTCCTCTCCCCCTCCGCTTCCCCCCCATCATCATTTTAACACCCACTTTTCCATGCTCACATGGGGGTCAGACAGAATTTCCTGAGGTGAATTTTCAATGCTGGATCCTCTTCCTGTCTCCCAACATCAACTCTCCTGTTTTCAAATAAGGTAATATTTCCCCATGGTCAGATATGTTTTCATGGAAAATAGGAAACAAAGGACACTGCTTGCTTGACAGTGACACACACAAGTATCATGTGATGTCAAGGCTAAGGAGATAGTAACACGCACGCGTGCACACACACACACACACACTCATGATGGATTTCTTCCAGTTTCTGTCATAAAGCCTCATAGGTCAATCACCTTGCAGATGTGAGCAACTTTTTAGAAATTAGTGAAAAGGAGAACATTTTGGAACAACTGCTATGAAACCTGCAGCTTCTCTACTGTGGCTATAAATTCACATTTATACAAATGCATTTAAGATTCTGTGACCAAAGGAATCTTCCCAGATTTCCAGTTTGTGTGAAGCACATACTTCTACTGAAAGATTGTTCCTCTCTATACATTCTGTTAGGAAGGATTTGAAGAGCTGACTGAGATAACCACTTGAATTTTTAGTTTCCCTTTCAAGGCCACTTCTCCTCCACTGCTCTATTGACCCAAGTACCTGTTGCCAAGGATTGTCCAAAGTGGGGGCATCATCATGAGAAACAAGTGGGGGCATCATCATGAGAAACAAACCAGACAGAAATTAACAGACATCAAGGGGCGGAGATCTGATGTTGAACATGCAAAGAGCAACTGACACTTCCTCATTCCCCATAAACCCTCTCTGGTAATAAATCCTCCCTCTAGCTCTTCTATACCACCCTTGGCCTGAACAGTAAAAAAAGTTGCTAAAGTAACTCAAAGCCTGAGAGTTTTGTGTCTGATATGTGCTATGAACAAACTGTATGATGATGATAACAAAATATGTATATAAGATGCAAGACAAATTTTTAAAAAAGTCAAGTAGTAGTATTCTACTTCTAAGTAGGTATTTATAAAATGTATTTATAAATATTTAGAATCATAACTGTAAATATTTTTACAAAAAGGCTTTAATTTATAAATACTGAGAAAGTTTACATATCAGACCTTCTGCTCAGACCTTATTCAAAACAGAGCTGAATACATTATTGCTTAGGTAATTTGCAAAAATGAAGTGCAAATGAACTAAGTGAAATAACTCAGAGTGAAAGATGGAAACATCTATCTACAGCTATCCTCTTGTCTTCAGACAATCAGATTGTTTTTTTCCTTAATGGCAGAGCAATTTTGGAGAATTTTTGATTTGTGAGTTTATCTGCCCTTCTCATTTAGAATTGGTACTAATTGCCACTATAGTGACTGGTCTAGCATTTCTGAAAGCAACAGAAATAATTTCAATAAATTAAGGATTTTTCTTGTATGTTATTTAATGTGACCTTATTGTTTTGTATACATACATTTCATCATCATCGTCGTCATTACCATCCTCCTCCTCCTCTCCCCCTCCGCCTCCCCCCCCCATCATCATCACCACCATCATTTTAACACCCACTTTTCCATGCTCACATGGGGGTCAGACAGAATTTCCTGAGGTGAATTTTCAATGCTGGATCCTCTTCCTGTCTCCCAACATCAACTCTCCTGTTTTCAAATAAGGTAATATTTCCCCATGGTCAGATATGTTTTCATGGAAAATAGGAAACAAAGGACACTGCTTGCTTGACAGTGACACACACAAGTATCATGTGATGTCAAGGCTAAGGAGATAGTAACACGCACGCGTGCACACACACACACACACACATCCTCTGTTGGTTTCAACAATAAGTGTTCAAGTTTTATCTTTTACTTATTTCATTTATAGGACTGCAGCCATGCTGGAGCACCACCTTAAAGGGGTTAGCCGAACAAATTAGCTGCAGTACTTACATTTTTTCAAGTCTGTTACTTATTATATCACTCTCTTTGGTCAAACCACAAAATTATGGGGACATAAACAAACCAACACCTGATGTCAAATTTGCTCTCCGAATTACAGACAGAATCAATCCATCTAACAAGCTTCTGCAGCTTCCATCTACCCAATTTAATTACAAAGCTTGAGAGATATGGAATTTGGTAATATAAAACACTTGTCCAAGATACCACACAGATGGATCGAACTTATGTCTTCGGGACTGTGAAGTGAGCTTCTTAACCACCCAGCTATGTTTGCATCTATACATGTCTACATAGATCCATACAAACTAGGCATGAACAATCTCTTTCAAAAAGCGGGCCACTTGAGACATGGTTCATCATTGTCCAGGTTGCACTGCTAGAAAAATTCAGTGTAATTTTTCATTTGAAGTTCCATTCAAAAAGTCTCATGGACTGCACATTACTAGTGATTGATATAAGCTATATAATGCCAACCATTCATTCAGATATGCTTGCATCTATACATATAAGCATAGATTCGTATAAACAATATAATACACTATAACTTAAGATTTTCTCTAATAAGGATTTTAAAAAATTATTTCTTTTAAGGATTAGGAAGTATCTAAAGAAACATGTTCTAAAAATAATTCCACAGCAAAATAAGATCTTCCTATTTCCTGCTCTAGACCTTGATGGAAAAGTCATGATGTATGTATGTATATAAAAGCTGTAAGCTATGTTTTGAATATAAAGAAGCTATTGTTTTGACTAACTTTCTTTGCCCACTCTAACCTATTTAAAATAATAAGGTTAGCTTTGTCTTGATACTGTTGAAGTTTCTCTGTTATTTTTAGTCCTGGGGACCAACTCTAATTTTCTGGATTTTTCAACATTTTCTTACCATTTAAGTCTAAAAGAAGTGTGTGTGTGTGTGTGTGTGTGTACTTGTATGTGTGTATGCATATGTGTGTGTGTATGTGTATATGTGTATATATATGTATGTAGAGAGAGAGAGAGAGAGAGGAGGGATAGATAGATATATAAATATATATATATAAATATATATATATGTGTGTGTGTGTGTGTGTGTGTGTGTATGCATATATATATATATATATATATTTCAGAGGCGATGCCAGGTCATCAGTGTCACTCACAGATTTCACATAAGACACATGCCTGCTTGAAGAATTTCACATTTTTCTGCGATATTTCTGGCCTGAAATAGCTTATTTTTTTATATCTAGCAGTATGTATTTCTCCATTTCTAAGTTAAGGGTAAAAATAAAGCAACCCTGCATACAATGCACAGAAATTCAACAGCCTGATCTTGACCGACTGTCGTGTGAATTGATGGAAAAATGGTATAAAATGTCCTTTACTATGTCGTACGTAATGAACACACAAACACACACACTCACAGACACATACACAGTCATATCAAAATGTGTGGTGGTGGTATAAAATGTCGTTTACTATCTCATACATAACAAATGCAGGATCTAGTTGGTTTGGCTGCCAGAATCATTTTCAGTTCGAATTGATTTCATATTCAGTATAATGATACACTTTTATAGGCTAATTGATAAGATTTCATGATAAGATTTCCCCTGTTTCGTTATCAATGGTCTGCTAGAGGGCGACTCCCTTAATTGTCAGCTAACATCTCGTTTTAAGTTTCCCTTTACCAAACCTCATGCTTCTAACAAAATCTTGATTTTTATAACCATATCTGATATTTATGTCTACTCCCTCAGCTCTACCCCTAACAGATACTGCCCTCTGTTCTCTCTGCCTTAGATATACAAGGGATTTGATAAACTAGTCTATAAATTAAAACTGACCCCATAAAAACAAAAAAATCAGTGACAGGCAGAGTCTGTAACAATGTATATCTTCTTGAAAACTTAGTAACTTCTACGCTGGAGTGGAGACAGCATGTTTTTTGTCTATCTCCTTAACTTCTTGGAAATTTTAGGTATAATTATACTAATGTGTCCATCTGTTCTAATTCAATAAAATTCTATGTCTTTGTGCAGCTGAAGATTGCTCTGCATTTTAAATTGATGTAATGATTACATTGTTCAATTAAATGGAGTTGCATAAAACGATCGTACTGCATTACCTCTGGATATCCTTGTTGCTTATTTTGATTTTAATCACCTTACTTTGAAATTGTATGGACAACACCATACTAAATTCTGGTGCCTCAACTTAAGTACCATATTCATCTGAATCTAAATTTTTGTTGAACCCATCTACTATACCCAAAGTATATATATGTATGTATATGTTTGTGTGTCTGTGTTTGTCCCCCCCCCCCCAATATTACTTGACAACTGATACTGGTGTGTTTACATCCCCATCACTTAGCAGTTCGGCAAGAGAGACCAATAGAATAAGTACTAGGCTTACAAAGAATAAGTCCTGGGGTCAATTCGCTCGACTAAAGGCGGTGCTCCAGCATGGCTGCAGTCAAATGACTGAAACAAATAAAAGAATAAAGGAATAAAAGAATAGATATTAATATGAGAACCACTCTAGAGAGTGCTTACACTTTCAGTTTATCCCTCTTTGACTCTCTCATCTCTATCTCTTGTTCTTTCTTTTTTTCTGTCTATACTATAAAACTACAATACTTCCTTCTTCCTCTGATTAAGGTTTTCTTTGAAGCTACTCTAGACATGCATATCTCAGTTGATTTATAACATTCCGTACTTTGACACACAATGTTGATCATGTTTTACCTTCTTGGCCAGCTGACTGTCTGAAAATGCAAACCAAATAATAATAATAATAATAATGAAATTAGACAGGCTTGGAAGGACTGGAGGAACGGTGGTAGCAGGGAATTGTATCAGACAGCCAGAAGGGAAGCTAGGAGACAGGTTTATTTAGCCAGAGGGGAAGCGGATAAGAAAAAATTTGCCAATGTTCTGAGCCGTGAGGATGAAAGACTTGAGGTATTTTGTGTTGCAAGACAGTGTGTGAGAGAGAATCGTGATGTGGTAGGAGAGAAATGTGTCCTCATGGATGATGGTTCACTTGCACTAAATGAGGATGCAAAGAGAGAGGTTTGGAGATGCCACTATGAAAGGTTGCTGAATAAAGAAAATGAATGGGATAAAGAGAGGCTGCCGAATGTTGACCCAACAGAGGGACCAGCTATCCAAGTTGATAGTTCCGTGGTAGCTAAGGCAATTAGAAGCATGAAGACAGGGAAAGCCCCAGGCCCATCAGGAATTACTGCAGAGATGCTCAAAATATCTGGCGGTGTCGGCTATAACCTAGTCACCCGTATAGTCAACCAGGTGATACACGAAGGAGTCATACCCAATGATTGGTGTAGCAGCATACTAGTCAACTGCTACAAAGGTAAAGGTGATGCCCTAGATACAAATAATTACAGAGGTATCAGGCTGTTGGATCAAGTAATGAAGGTTACGGAGAGGGTCATAGCCCAACTAATTAGAGAGAGAGTTAGTTTAGATGAGATGCAGTTTGGGTTCGTGCCAGGGAAAAGTAACACTGATGCTATATTCCTGGTAAGGCAGCTGCAGGAGAAATACCTAGCCAAAGATAAGCCCCTGTACCTGGCTTTTGTTGACATGGAGAAAGCTTTTGACAGGGTCCCCCGATCCCTTATCTGGTGGTCAGTGAGGAAACTAGGGATAGATGAATGGCTGGTGAGGACTGTGCAAGCCATGTACAGAGATGCCGTAAGTAAGGTTAGGGTTGGCAACATGTACACAGAAGAATTCAAAGTAGAGGTTGGGGTCCACCATGGTTCAGTACTCAGCCCCCTCCTATTTATCATAGTCCTCCAGGCAATTACGGAGGAATTCAAGACAGGTTGTCCCTGGGACCTCTCTACGCTGACGACCTTGCTCTTATTGCTGAGTCACTATCAGAGCTGGAGGAGAAGTTCCAGGTGTGGAAGGAGGGTTTAGAATCGAGGGGCCTTAGAGTCAACCTAGCTAAAACCAAAGTACTAATAAGTAGGAAGGTAGACAATCCACAAATGTCTTCAGGAAGATGGTCCTGCTCGATCTGTAGAAAAGGTGTAGGTAGAAACTCTATAAGATGTACCCAGTGTAAGCTATGGACACATAAGAGGTGCAGCAATGTCAAAGGTAGGCTAACTGGGAAGATAGTTTTTGTATGTGGCAGATGCTCAGGAGCATTAACCTCCGAAAATCTGCGGAAAATAACTTCCGTCACTTTCCAAGGGGAAAAACTAGAAGTAGTTGATAGCTTCTGTTATCTAGGTGACCAAGTTAGTCGTGGGGGTGGGTGCACTGAAAGTGTAACTGCTAGAATAAGAATAGCCTGGGCAAAGTTTAGGGAGCTCTTACCTCTGCTGGTGACTAAAGGCCTCTCGCTCAGAGTAAAAGGCAGACTGTATGATGCGTGTGTACGAACAGCCATGCTACATGGCAGTGAAACATGGGCCGTGACTGCCGAGGACATGCGTAAGCTCGTGAGGAATGAAGCCAGTATGCTCCGATGGATGTGTAATGTCAGTGTACATACTCGACAGAGCGTTAGCACCTTGAGAGAAATGTTGTACCTAAGAGGCATCAGTTGTGGTGTGCAAGAGAGACGATTGCGCTGGTATGGTCATGTGGCGAGAATGGATGAAGATAGGTGTGTGAGAAAGTGCCAATCCTTAGCAGTTGAGGGAACCCATGGAAGAGGTAGACCCAGGAAAACCTGGGACGAGGTGGTGAAGCACGACCTTCGAACTTTAGGCCTCACTGAGGAAATGACCAGCGACCGAGACCTTTGGAAATATTCTGTACGTGAGAAGACCAGGCAGGACAAGTGAGCCCAGCCCACTTATGAATGCCTTTCCTTCCTTGGACACAAAGACCTGTTGAGGCAAGCGAAGTCGATATAGAACCTCATCCGACGACAGGCACCCATGCCAACCCCCTTTGCTTGCGAAGACATGTTGGGGCAAGCAAAATCGAAATTGAATTGAACCAGCCAGGATCCCTGGTCTGGTGGTACGTAAAAAGCACTATCCGACTCGTGGCCTATGCCAGCGCCGCCTCCACTGGCTTCCGGGCTGGTGGCACGTAAAATACACCAATCTGACCGTACGACAGGCACCCATGCCAACCCCCTTGCTTGCGAAGACATGTTGGGGCAAGCGAAATCGAAATCGAAATCGAAATCGAATTGAACCAGCCAGGATCCCTGGTCTGGTGGTACGTAAAAAGCACTATCCGACTCGTGGCGTAAAAAGCACTATCCGACTCGTGGCCGATGCCAGCTCCGCCTCGTCTGGCTTCCGTGCCGGTGGCACATAAAATACACCAATCCGACCGTGGCCGTTGCCAGCCTCGCCTGGCACCTGTGCAGGTGGCACGTAAAAAGCACCCACTACACTCACGGAGTGGTTGGCGTTAGGAAGAGCATCCAGCTGTAGAAACACTGCCAGATAAGACTGGAGCCTGGTGCAGCCTTCTGGCTTCCCAGATCCCCGGTCGAACCGTCCAACCCATGCTAGCATGGACAACGGACGTTAAACGATGATGATGATGATGATGATTGTATACAGTGCTCAGGTGCACCACAACTTGTCAGAAAGTGTGTATAAAGTATATGCAGTAATGTACAAATGTCTGGGAAGTGAACAGTGTATGAGTCGGATACATGCTTGTGTGTGTATGGATCCAGTTTCTAAACTGATCTTGTCAAGTGATAAATTAAAACTGTCATCTTTACCATTTCTTTTATTTGCACTTATAATGGAAACTCCTACCTGTTAAAACATGAACACCTCCCAACTGATCATCTCTATCTATATATGAGGTGGTGCTGAAAAGTTCCTGGCTTTGGGTAAAAGAGAATACAGGAGGATCAGTTAATTATGATCTTATTCAACATGTTCCCTTTTCAGATTTACAGGCTTATTACTTACTTATACTTGTGGCGACATTCACCCTGGGCGGGTTGAGTCGGCTTCTTCTACCACCCTCAAGGCATCTCGAACCATGGCAGTGGAAGAAGTTTCATGGGAATATGAATTTCACAAGCAATCCCCAACAATCCCGCGTGTAGAGACATCCTGTGTGTATTTGTGTGTGTGTATATGTGTGTGTGCATGCGCACATGTGTGCATACGTACATGTGTGTGTGCGTGAGTGTGTGTGTGTGCGTGTGTGTCTTTGTGTTTGTGTATATCCCTTACCGCTGCTTGACAGCTGGTGTTGTACTTACACCTCCATAACTTAGCAGTTTGATAAAAGGCACTGATAGAATAAGTATTAAGCTTTAAAAAATAACAAGTACAAGGGTCGATTCATTTGACAAAAAATTCTTCAAGTGGTGTCCCAGCATGGCCACAGTCTAATGACTGAAACAAGCAGAAGATAAAAGATAAGAAACCATAATTTATATGTTACTCTTAGGCTGGAGACCTGGTCCATGCTTACGAAAAAGTGAACCCTACTAAAGACACCTATGGAACAGCTACTGTCATTGAACAATTATGTTTTGTTCCCTAAACAAATTTATGGCTTTGTGAGAATGAGAATGTAAGAAATCAGTATTATCAAGTATATTATTTTAACTATTACCATCATTATCATCTTTTTAACATCCAATTTTCCATGGGACAGATAGAATTTGTTGAGGCATATTTTCTATGGCTGGATGCTCTTCCTGTCAACAACTCTCCTTGTTTCGAGATAAGGTAATATTTTCCAATGGCTAGAAATGTCTCAGAGATTGGAATGATATCAATAATGTGAAGGCAAAGATGAGGAGACAGTAACATGAATGCATGCATGTGTGAGCACGCACGCACGCACACACACATACACACACACTCACTCAGACACACACACACACACAAGAGAACACTCAATTGCAAACTGATCACCCTCAAGCAGGAGCTAAATGTTGTCAGTGAGAAACTCCAACATCAGAGGAGAATAATCAAAAGAAAAAACAATAAACAAAAAATTCAACTGGAACCAGGCAGCAGTATACATAGACATGAGAAGAAAAGCAATAAATATCATAGAAGCTCCTGCATGAGAAAATATAGACTTCTTCTGGAAGAAAATCTGAAGCAAAAAGAAGCTCTGTGGCTGAAAGAAAATTGAAGTAATTATTGTCTCTCCATTGAATCCAAGACATACAATATTGATGGTAATACTCTTGTGACTGTAATCCAGAAACTTTAGAGTGGAAAAGCACATGGAAGAGACTTGATTGTTGGGTACTGATACAAGAAGCCAACCTTCTACTGGCCATATCATATCAATCTGTACCAGCAAGCTCTTAATGAGAACAGTAGCATACCACACTGGTTAGCACTGGCAGAGACAAAACTGATCCTCAAAAGCTGAACCACTTACATGGCAAAAAAACTACCAGTCAATTGCATGCCAGAACTTAATGTATAAAACATATACAGCGTGTTTAAACCTATTCCTCCAAGACTATAGTGAAAGTAATAACATCATCACAGCAGAACAAGCAGCTAGGAAGAAGAGAGTCTGGGGATGTTCCGAGCAACTGTAGATAAACAAAACTGTAATGCCAGAGGTGCAGGAGCAAAGGAGGAATCTAGTTTCAATGTGGCTGGACTACAAGAAAGCCTTTGACTCCCCAACTCATTGATGTTAAAAACCCTTTGGCATGCTAAAATTTCAGAGAGCATAGTCAAAGACATAGCTGACCTGACTTCATTGTGAGTCACCATCTTGAAGTTAAATACAAGGAGTAATTGTATTATCAATGATAAAATACAGTATCACAGAAGTATATTTCAAGGAGACAGCCTCTCTGTGATGCTGCTCATACTCTCAGTAAACCCCTTGTCATTCATGTTGAGGAAGTCTGAAGGGTATCTCACTGGCTCACAAGAAAGCAGAAATACCAAATTACACACTGCTTCTTTGTGGATGGCTTGAAACTGCATGCTAAGAGTATGAATGAGATGAAAAAAGTACTAGGACCTGGTTACAACATTTTCAAAGGATATAGGGCTGGTATTTGGTCAGGATAAATGTTGCTATATGGTTGCGAAAAGAGGAAAAACTGTAAACCAGACAAGCAGCATCTCCAATGACTAACTGTTTATCCTATATCTGATGAGGAATGTTACAGATACCAAGGGGTAGATGGAAACATATCTTACGATGGTACTTGTAATTAGACACATGTCACTAAAGAATATTGCAACCGGATAAGGAAAATATGAACCTCAGAATTCTCTGGAGTTGATAAAATAAGTACCAGTTTTGCACTGGGGTTGATGTAATTGACTAGCCCCCTTCTCTAAAATTTTAGGCCTTATGCCTATAGTAGAAAGGATTATTATTTGCATCTCTCAGTTTTTCTCTCAATGGAGATTCCAACTTTGCTGTCTTAGTAGCAGAGATACTGGGCTGTGCATGTTGTAGCTGGGTTTTTTTTTATTAACTTGGGTTTGTAGATCTTCATCTGTAGCAGGAATAAATGGTCAAATGTTGGTACCTTTTAGAAGTTGCTCTTCAAGCTGTTGTTTTTCTTAAGTTATCAGAGCACTGCATCCTTCAAAGCTTCCATGCTTCCTGAGATTCGCCAACACTACACCTGATTTTCTCCCCTCCATACACATGCAAGCATGTATCTGACTCATGCACTGTTCACTTTCCAGGCATTTGTACATTACTGCATATGCTTTATACGCACTTTTGACACGTTGTGGTGCACCTGAGCACTGTATACAATAATTTCATTATTATTATTATTGAGTCTGCTCACAAATGTTCCTTTCATTGTAAGCTTGAATAAATAGAAAATTCATGCTTCTTGTTTTTGCAGTACATATTGTAAAATAGTAAAGATACAGAGAAGATTAGTATAGTTCCTGTGCAAGGATGACATGCAAATTCATGAAGCTTTCCATATTTTGTAGATGCAGGTATGGATGTGTGTTTAATAAGTTTACTTCATTAGCACATGGTTTTGGGTTCAGTCTCACTGTGTGACACTTCAATGGGTGTCTTCTACTACAGCTCTGGTTGATTAATGCCACCACTACCACCACCATCAACACCACTTCTGCTGCTGTTGCTGCTGCCACCACCACTACTGCTTCCACCACTGCCACCAGCACCCACCCCTGCTGCTGTCACACCACCAGCACCACCACCACCACTGTTACTGCTGCCCTTCAAGGTGCTCTGTAGAGGGACTGAATCTGAAATCATGTGACTGGGAACTGAACTTTTTTAACCATATATAAGCTATGCCAGCAACCAATGCAGAAAATCAGTCTGGAAGAGGTTCCCTCTCTCCTAGCTATTTTTAGAGCAGAAGTTGAATCTAACATAACAAAAACATCATTTGTCAATTTTTACTGCATAGAGCATCAAAGTGTTTGCATGCTGCTTTACTCATTTCTTTTCTAAATTGATCAGACAACTTGAGAGTTAAGAGTCATGGATTTGGATGCAAGTTGTAACATGATGCAGATTGATTACTTCTTTGTTGATTGTCTGGCACTATACACATTTTGATATTAATAAAAAGGTAATTTGGAGAACGAGGCTGAAAGGGTTAAAGTCAGGTACTTTCATCTCTGGCCCTGAATTGGTGAATTACTTCACCTTTCACCTTAAAAGGAAAAATAGGGCTAGAGAGAAAATGCCTGACTGTGAAAATGTTTGAAAATCGATGGAAGAATGTAGCACGGATGTTGCGTGTGGATGGAACTTCATGAATGCGACACAGGATGTATCTCAGGTATCAGTGGCGAGGCGGGGCTCGTGGGGTCCGATGTAAACCCGCCCCCACTCCATCTGTAATGTCTTCCAGTTTGCCCTACCATTCGATTTTATTATATTTTCTTATTTTTGTAAAATTTTTAATGTCACTTTTTTTTGTATAATCATTCGCTCATCTGATTCCAAAATCAGATTGTATTGTCCTCCCTTCGTTAGCCCCTTGTGGGTAATAAAAAATAATAAAAAAAAGTTATTGTTAATGGTCTTATTCAGTTCAAAAGACAAAGTTAACAATTAATTTTTTATTTAGATAATTTATTTGACTGGATGTTTATTGTTTTTTATTACCGGTCTGATGAAATAGTAACAATTGACAGCTGATATATTCATGGCTCTTTCAAGAACATTAGGGTTATGAATAACACTGTGTAACATATTTGTCCTTGGGTAGCAACTGTTGTTTCCTATTTGCAAACCACTAGAAAGTATGAAAAATGGCTAATAATTTCTTCAAATTTTGCTTTTATTACATTTATTCAAGCCCCAAAGAATCCCTCTCAGCACATGGCTATGATGTTTCCCAAACACTCTTGCTTGTGGAGGCACATGGCCTAGTGTTTAGAGAAGTGGACTCGTGGTTGAGGGATCGTGGGTTCGAATCTCAGACTGGGTGATGTGTGTGTTTATGACTGATACACCTAAGTTTTATGTGGCTCTGGCAGAAGGTAATGGGCGAACTTCTGCTGACTCTTTCGCCACAATTTTCTCTCACTCTTTCTTCCTGCATCTTGCAGCTCACCTGCAACAGACCGGCGTCCTGTCCAGGTGGGGAACCTATACGCCAAGGAAACCGGGAAACCGGCCCTTATGAGCCAGGCATGGCTCAAGAAGGATCACCCCCCCCAACCACTCTTGCTCAACATCAGAGATGCACATATTGTCAGCTACTATGGGACATGCTCAAGTGGTTACGGTCAAGTAAGTGACAAGCAAATCTATGGCTTTGAGCAGAAAATGTGCTATAATGATATTTCTGCTTCAGCAAGTGAGCACTGAATCTGTCTGAAATGTAATGGAAAATAGGTTAGTTTCAAAATATTGATGTCAAGACCACAAAAGTAAAGTTTGAAGCAAATAGGAAATAACTTTAATTGATAAAAAATAAATAAATAAAAATTTTGTTACAGGTGAATAATAATAAAAATAATAATGAAATTATTGTATACAGTGCTCAGGTGCACCACAACTTGTCAGAAAGTGCATATAAAGTACATGCAGTAATGTAGAAATGTCTGGAAAGTGAACATGCTTGTGTGTGTATGGAGGGGAGAAAATCAAGTGTAGTGTTGGCGAATCTCAGGAAGCATGGAAGTCTTGAAGGATGCAGTGCTCCGACAACTAACAACCGATGCCGGCAGTTTGTTCCACGCTTCAGCAACTCTCAGAGTGAAAAAATGTTTCCTGAAGTCATGGGAGCTATGCTGTTTTCTGACTTTGTAAATATGTCCACGGGTGTTAGATGGGTGGATTTTGAAGAGGTGCTCAGAGTTATTGTTTGTGTGATGGTTGATAATTTTATGGGTGTCTGCCAGGTCAGCTGCCAGACGTCGGAGTTTCAATGTGTCCATGCCCAGGGAAGTAAGGCGTTCAGGATATGGTAAAAATGTAAAAATGTATTCAACTAGATATTAAAAAGCTAGCCTTCAGTTTTACCTACAGCTTGACTTGCTAGGAAATCTCCCAAATTAACACTTTTTCTTTTACTTTTATTTGCTTCAATCATTTGACTGTAGCCATGCTGGAGCACTGCCTTTAGTTGAACAAATCGACCCCAGGACTTATTCTTTGTAACCCTAGTACTTATTCTATTGGTCTCTTTTGCTGAACTGTTAATTTATGTGGATGTAAACACACTAACATCCATTGTCAAGTGATGGTGAGGGGACAAACACACAAATACATACATACATACATATATATATATACATATTATATACAAAGGGGTTCTTTCAGTTTCCGTCTACCAAATCTCCTCACAAGGCTTTGGTTGGCCTGAGGTTATAGTAGACGACACTTGCCCATGGTGCCACAAATATGTGGTTGGTAAGCAAGATATCACACAGCCACTTCTGCGCCTTTAAAAAATTTATTCTATTTTTTTTTATCTCTGTTAATTCAAATATTGGTATCTATCTATCTATCATCATCATCATCGAGGGCAAATTTTGCAGGGTTGGTGGTGGTAATATATTAATTTGTATTTATTTTATCAAGCTGGGAAAATGAAATGTAATACGAACAACCAGTAGGATTTGAATTTGGAATTTGATGGGACCAAACTTTATCGTCCATTCATTTCGGATTGGAAAAAATAAAATATAAGTTAATCGACTTTTACAGCTTCTAGCTGTGTAGAATACGCAGACAAACGAAAACAATTTGTCTTTCCCACTTTCACATTTTTGTGAATGGCGAATTTTATACATTTTTGGAGAAGCACAAGAGATTCTTGAAAAATTTATAGAAAGAGCTACTTTTACATTCTTTCTTTAGAGCTTGTCTTTCCTCCGCAGCGTCTACCCTCTCCCCTGCAATAAAGACATTCTCAAATTCACCCTCTCTCTCTCATACATTCAAGTTTTCTTTCGTTATCACTAGCTTGACAGGTTGTCGCTCGAGATCGCTAAGAAGGAATAGTAAGACATGAATTATGTGAAGTGGTTCTCACTTAATATGGCTTGTTACTATCGCTAGATACTGCAAAAGAACACTTTCTCGCATGTGCATGCTGTCATCGATACAGACAGGTATAAATGACAAATTACATGCATACACCATCGCACATCTTTATTACATGCATGCACAAACTCCGATGCTGCTCTGGATTCTTATTAGAATTTAATAAATCATTGCTTTAATCGCTATATGTATAAAATAACATCAAACGCAGTAATCCAAGGTATTTTATCTGGTATTCCATATTTTCGTCAAACTTGCCACCCTGAAAAAACTAAAGACCCTACCCATTCTTTCTTTATTGAATAAACTTTACGTTATGAGGCAATAAATTTTTTATTTTAATTTTTTTATTATCTGTTATACAAAATACATAATGTGTATTTCATGTACACACATTTTGTTAAAATAATTCATAGTTATCTAGTCAAAATGTCAGTAATAAAGTGTATTACTACTGAATTGATGTATTTTAGGACCAAAAATATCCATGGAAGATCGGACATATGGTAGACCACACTAACACACCAGTGTATTTTGGACATTCTCAAGACGCGTATAACTCTACAGCTCCTTTCTCTATCTCTTTAGTAATTTATTCACTCCTACATGAACTGAATAATAGTTCTTCGGTTGTTCCCGCTTTATTTCTTGTTTACTGTCCACAAACCGATCAAACTGCAAGAGCACTAATAAAAAACAAAGGTAATAATAATAATTTTAAAAAATGCTATCAAAGTTGCCCTATATAATCGTTTTTTTTAAATTTATATTTCCATTCTATTTTTCCTGTTGTTATAAACTTTAAAAATCAATTAGCGCTGCTGCACACATACATTTCTGTATTCGGATTAAAGGCTTTTTAAAAAATACGAATACTGTTTCTGACCCTGATCTCCCACCCTAGTTTCTATATGTTTTCTATCTGTTCTTATGAGCTGTTATCATGCTAAACAGTACCTTCTCGTAATAGATCTTCTATAGAAAACACTCTCTCACTCGCTCCGCCTACGCTCTCACAGCCACCTTGTATGTTTTACTCTGTCACTGCCCCTCCGCCTCGCACCAGCCACTACTACAATTACAGCTGCTGTAGACAGAGTAGTCTTGCCCGTCCGTTTCTCCGTCCTCTCCTAAACAATCGACATACGGCTTTAGGCTTGTGTAGAAGACAGTCTCGTCAAGTTATTATCCCAACTTCCATCTATAAACTCCGTTAGTCTGCTTGACTATCGACAACACACAAGCCATCAAATAACTACTCCACTTGTCAACGTAAGGCGACTTTAGTTTTGAGAGGAACACTTGCGCCATGTCGTTTGAATATTCCCGTGTCCTGATGAGGCCTGTTACGGAGGCTCTCGTGGAAAAAATAAGAAGTATTGATTCAACGGTAAAGTTGAATTTAGAAAAACTTCAGAGTGAACAGAATAGGCTGGCCGAAGCACTGAAGAAACGTAGAATAAATGTAGTATATCTTGCTGCTAGCAACAACTACCCGGAAGGTTGTTTCATTGAGGATTGTGCTGTAATCATAGGGGACACTGCTTTGATATGTCGCCCGGCTGATCAATCTCGACGAGGAGAGGTATTTATCATTATTTATTATTTTTCTCATACATTTAGCTAGCCAGTATTGTTCATCTCTTTCGCTCACTCTCTTTTTTAACATCATGTTTTTCCCCATTATAAACAAAACATTCAGCACCTTTTTGGATCTTGTTTTTCTTCAGCCTCACCTCAACATAACAAACTTTGCGGTTCTCCATAAAGCTGGTTATTCTTATTATTTTGTTGTTACATTTTGTGGGGGTTGATTTTTTTTTATCCTTCTACTCTGGAAAGCCTAACCAATAAAAATATAAATAGTAGTTATCTACTGATTCGATTCAAGTGAAACTTCCTTTAATAAAATTGTCCTTGTTCATTTTAAATATTAGCAACACACACGCACAAAAAGAACCAAAAAAGCAAAAAACACACCTTTTAAATTATCTCGTCAATTCCAACTGTCACTTTATCAGTAGTTCTCAGATAATTTCAGGTTACACCAATATTGTTGTATTTCGGTATTCTATTCATTTCTTCTATTGTAAAATCGTGTGTTGGAAAATGATGAAAATACTAAGTGAAAGAATAAAATACAAACCGACAAAGAAAAGCGAAAGTGCCTTGGTTCTCTCCTCACATATTTTACTTCGATATATATATATATAATATCGTTTATCAGTCAATAGCTTTAAGCGTATTTATCAAACATTATATTTGTATCAATCCACTTCTGCTTTAGTTTGAAATTCAATAGAATTGATAGATAATCAATAAGAAAATTGCCTTTTTTTTAAAATCTAATATTTGTTTATCTATTTACGTAATTAAATTGTAATCGTTATCGTCGATCTAACACAATTTCTCCATATCAAAATTTCTCCGGCTCTCACTCGGCAATTAAAGGTATATAATTGAACAGAGCCATGTGAGACGGTTGGTCGGTGATATAGTGGAAATTATATCTATCTATCTCTCCTCACGCACTTACCTGGTTAGTCACACGACACCTCTTCTCTTTCTGACTGCTTTTACATTGAAGGAAAAAATTATATCACCCTTTCGCTAATGAAGGTTCACTTCAACTTTTAAACAGTTTAAATTTGTAACATGGTAGCAGAAAGCTTTGATGAACGTGGTGGTGATAGTTTTGTTTGGCTCCAGGTCAGTCCAGATTCGGTCGACATTACGGTCCATGGCAAGATTTTTGATGGTAGTTAATATTTAACAAGCGATTAGTATTTTCCCTTCTCTCTTATAAACGCATGTATTCATGTGTGACATCGCTGTTAAACTATTTTCTGACGTTATTTAGCCCTAGGTCAGTTCTGATTGTCGAGACCTGTAATCAAAGACGTTCCAACCGTTACCATCACGTCTTTTCTCAAGCATTGTACACGCAGGGCTGCACTAACAAATAAACATATTTTTTCAAGATGGTAGAATATGATTTTAGTGGAAATTCGACTACTATTTCTAGTAGATCGAACGAGTATTAGTGGCTACCACGTTGGCTCGAGTCTTAATTGTTTGTATGCATATCCACAAACTATGTATGTGTGCCCGTGAGTGTATACATTACTATTAAGATAATGATAATTGGTTTGGAACAGTTTCGTAACCTTAGACACTTTGCAACAGATCTCAATCTTACATTATTTTTTTTATAGATTTTGATTTATTGATTTTATTTTGGAGCCAGTAAAGTAGCCTCTATGTGATTGATTGCTCAACCTGCCGAAATATCGACCAAATTGTCTCATATCACACCCTACCATCGTAAAAGAGGAAGACCATGTTGGACAGTGTAGTTCTAGAGAAATACCAGTCCCAGTTTTCAAAATTGGGATGGGCACGACTGGAACATTTTAGAGTGTAGATCTGATCACTCAGGCTTGACCAGAGACTAAACAAAAAACTTTTGTGTTTGGTCATGAATTATGTTTTGTTTTTTTTTAGTGTACGTGATCTGTCATACTTCTGTAGTAAACTTAGAAGAAAATACAAATCAGAAAACATTATCAAACACGAAATGTCATTAAATTTTCTAAAGAAACAAATAACATGCATGTGCATATTTGATAATGCCTCTCAAGTCGAAATTTATCAAGGGCAGTGCTGGTTGATTCAGTGTAATAGATTCAGTGACCAGATTCAGGAATTCTGGTTTTCTATACAAACAAAAAAAAAAAAAAACCTATACAAGATTTTTTTGTCATCTATACTAGAAAACAATTTGGTGGAGTTGGCTAAAATTTGGATCAGACAACATCTATCCCTGTTAAATATATAGATAATGCAAATATGTTATTTTCGTTTATGAGGCATTCATATATACATATTTAAAGCCTAATTCTTTTGTTCGTTCAAGAGTATTTGAGTTTTTGAAATAGACTCTATTGATAAATTCCCTCCGGCCTATCACGCTAGGCATCCCAGCCCCCAGCTAGCCGCACGTATTTTGTGTGTGTGTGTGTGTAAGCGCGAGCACACACACACACATTGCAAAAAAGCAACGAAAATTTTAGAAAAAATGAGTGGAAATCGAACCGGGGAGTATGTTAATTAATAGTGCATTAAAACAATGACACCCCAGACCCAATATATATAAATAAAAATAAAGTACTATATTACAGTCTCATGATAGCTCGTTTTATATATCGATTACCACAAATTGTATATCTAAATATATACGAAATGTACCGGCTGAAGCTAACAAACTGTTTTATTTTAGTATTTAATTTTATTTAATCCGTCGACCTGTTCCTCTGTAAAGTAGTTTACAATGACTCATATATATACCTGTCTTTTTCACCTTGTCGCTTCACTTATCTGTCCACAGCATTCCTGTTGGGTTTTTAATACTGGCTGCGCGCACACACTCATACACACACACACATATATATATATATATATATATATATACATTCGTGTGTGTAGTGTCATTTCTTATGCTTTGCTCTAAATATATCATAGTTCTCTCTCCTACCTGTTAAGTTATTCATGTTCAGTGCAGTGTCTTTTGACCGCTTAAACTTACACACCTCTCACCTCACTCTGTTTTTATTTTATCACACACACACACACACACACAACTAGTTTGGTTTCTATGAAGGGGACCGTGTTTATAACCTTTGCGTTTTCACCGAAACTGTTGATATCAACATGCATCCAGTTCTTCTTGAAAATTCGTTGGTCAACAGCTGTGGGGAGTGGTATGCATGCACAAGAAAGAACTTCCAGAGGACCGCCGTTGCAAGAATGAGGGGCTGAATGAAGTGGTTAGTGGATGGGCAAGGATAGTGAACAGAATTTGGATAACAAGGAGGGTAGAGATGAGTGAGTCAGAAATGTCTGATCGAAGTTGGTACAAGATCAGCTCCAAAGAACAGAAACCACTATAGTAGCAGTACAAAAAAAGACAGTAGAAAGGCTGCTTGTTTGTAGGTCAGAGATTGGTGTTTGTTTATCAGTGACTTCATGATGCCAATTAGTTGGGTTGCCTTTTTTTGTTTTTGTTGCAGTCTAGGATATTTGTGTATGGCTGCAGTTTCACCCCAGATGTGTTAGTACTATACTCCGTTACAAGCATCACATTGTATTTTTGCTTCTTAAAAATGTTCATTTGCCTGAAGAGATCCTTAGTGAAGGAGGCTTAGCATTTGTGGCAACATTGAAGGTTCTAGCTACATATTATATAAGTAGGGTGTGATAACTGGCGGTAGAGTTTGGATTTGGCGGCAAGGAAGAGATTAGGAATGCTTGGACTGTCTGTCTGTTGGTCAGGTATGTGAGTAAGGGATGTAGATGTAGAGTTGAGTATAGCAAAAGATTCTGTTTCTGTATATGCAATATTTCTGTGGGAAGAGTGCAAGAACTAAGAAGTTGATAACTTTGGAGAAGAGTGACAGGAAGGGAAATAGATAAAGAGTTGTTGGTAGTAAATAATTTCAGAGAACAGCTCAGGAAGATGTATTTGGAGGAGTGGGTGGAAGAAGATTATGTAAACAAAGCTCTCTGTATGTGATGTAGGAAAACATTTTTTCCTGTGGTCTCCAGGCAAGAATCTGAGGATCTGAAATGGTTCACCCATGTATTAAAGCTAACCAGTAACTTCATAGTGTTGGTGTTCTGCCAAAACTTCTCAAACCCCAGACCATGTAATAAACTGTCCAATAGATGGATCTCTCAGATCCATAAAGACAGGATTTTCACTCAACAGCAGCAACCAGAGCACCCAGTTGAGGATAGTAGCAGTTGTCCTGCTGGCAGGAGAGAGCAAGGATTTAAAGAGAACTGAGTAACTAAGTTTCTCTCTCTCTCTCTCTTTTTGATATATATATATATATATATATATATATATGGCACGTAAAAAGCACCAATTGTTCGTGGCTATTGCCAGCCTACCCTGGCACCTGTGCTGGTGGCATGTAAAAAACACCATCTGTATGTGGCCGATGCCAGCGTCGCCTTGACTGGCTTTCGTGTCGGTGGCACATAAAAACCACCAACCGATCATGGCCGTTGCCAGTCTCCCCTGGCACCTGTGCCAGTGGCATGTAAAAAGCACCCACTACATTCATGGAGTGGTTGGCATTAGGAAGGGCATCCAGCTGTAGAAACACTGCAAGATCAGACTGGAGCCTGGTGCAGCCTCCTGGAACTGTCCAACCCATGCTAGCATGGAAAACGGACATTAAATAATGTTGATGATATACTTTGTTGTAACTGATTATTCAATAAATTTTGCATTCTTACCTCATTACTTGCTATACACCTCGCTTACTCCCTTAAATTCAATACACAATAATTTGCACTTCCCAATTACAAGGTATATGGGGTATAATAATAATATACTATATTTATTATGTTCTGTGAAGCGTCAAGAAGTCCACCTAATATTGGCACTTGAGACTAAATTGCATACTAAGTGGAATGCCTTAATCGTAGTCAACATTTAGCTTATTTGACTTGTTGCAGAATGTTGGCTGGAGGTGAAAATAGACAGGGCATGAAGTCTTGAGACATACTCTAGTGGAAAAGAATTCTAGATGGATATTGGGAGAGGGTGGTAAGAGGAGAATGTGAGATTAAGTGGAGGTGGTATAGAATTAGCAAATGGAAAAGACTGTTGTAGTAATGGAGTCATGTAGGAAAGCGAGTGAGGATACAGTTTGATATTGTGTTTGTAGACCCTGAACTTTTTATTTCCTTAAATCTCTCATTATTGGATGTATATTTTTTTTTACGTACTTTGTATATACTTCAGTTGACAAGACTCCAGAGTATCACCTAGTCTTTAGTGTTTAACCATTTCATTGTAGCATTCTGATATATCCACTCAAAATTTTTTTACCCCTTACATGTGAAAAGCAGTTTTATCTGTTGTTGAGGAATGTCCTGTTTAAAACTATATTCTGTTGAGATATGGAAAGCTTACTGAGGCAGTGTAACTTGCAGAAAATACCAATTCTATTCACTAGTAGTTAGTTAACATCATTACTGAAATAACCATGAAGTTTAATTTCATAGTGAAAGGGTTACTAAATTTATAGGAAATTAAGTTGGTCCTGTCAGAATTTGAGACACTGAGCAAAATTGCGTATCATTACAGTTCAGCTCTCTATCTTCAGTGCTATTACTGTCAATATAATGATAATGAGAATTCTTTTACATACAGACTGCAATTTCTAAAACCAGAAAGCAGGAAAATATGACATTCTTCTTTCTCTTACCAGACTTATGAATGAAGTTGATCAGTTTTGACATGGACCCAAAACTGGGTTGTAGACTTGTTTATCTTTCCATGCTACAAACTAATATTTTGTTTTTTTTGACACACAGCATGAAGCCAATTAATTTGTAAGGGTGAATAGAGTACTCAGTAAACTCATTACTATATGTAATTGCAGCTTTAACAATCCCTTATGAATGCAAAGTGTATTTTGTTTTTACTTTGCCCATAATCATTTTTAATTGAGTTGACCTATGGTCAAAAGTGTTCCAGCCATGATACTCTCATTTATTTGTGGTTTGTGTGTACTTTAATAAAAGTGTCTTTCGTTTAAGACAACAGGCTTTGATTTGAAGGAGATTTTGCTGCTATTCCTCGTAGTTTGAATAATCTTTTAGAGACTTCCTTGAGGTAATCCAACACTGAGAATCTGGATTTTTTTTTTAAGACTTGGTGTCATTGTCATCATCATCATCATCATTTAATGTCTGTTTTCCATGCTGGTATGGGTTGGGTGATAACCAGAGCTGGCAAGCTGGAGAGTTGCATCAAGTTTCAGTCTGATTTGGATTGGTTTCTATGGCTGAATGCCCTTCTTAATACCAATCCCTTTACAATGTGTGTTGGGTGCTTTTAATGTGGCGATGTTTAGTGATTATCTCAATTAAGTGGTTGTTAGTGATCTTATATTTTTTTATGATACTATTCTAGTAATGTTCTGGAGTATTGTTTCTGAAGTTTCTAGATATTTGTGGGATTTATTTTTCATATTTTCCAGTCAAGAGGGAAGGGCAATATTTATGATACTTTAGAGGATGTCCAACACCAGCTTAACAATGCCATAAGTTATTTTGCTAAATTCTTCATTATTTTCATATTTTATAAAGACCCTTAGTAAGGAGAGACACACAAATAAGAAAGTTCAAAGCAAAGGACTACTGATGAGGTCACAGGAGTGTGACGAAAGAACTCTGGCTGAAGTAAGATTAAGATTAATGTAAAAAATGAATAACGCTGAAGCAAAGTAACACCAAATATATAGTGCGTGTGTTTTTATTGGCTAAACTGGCAAAATGACCATTCCTAAATACAACAATATCTGTTTCAACACACGATTTCACATCAA
Organism: Octopus sinensis; assembly: GCF_006345805.1. NCBI lineage: Eukaryota > Metazoa > Mollusca > Cephalopoda > Octopoda > Octopodidae > Octopus > Octopus sinensis. The sequence goes on from NC_042997.1 coordinate 170,248,383, forward strand.
AAATCTTGCAAAACAAATATATAAATGTAATATAAAGACAGTGTTTTAACAGAAATATGGTTACAAAAGCATTAAATTCTAGGTCAAACTTAGGATAAAAAATTATTTCATTCTTGATCATCTTGTCTTTTTGTATATGTACAACTTCTTTGTCTAACATATCCATCCTGTTTTAAGACAACAAGGTGTGATTTGAAGGAATTTCATTACTATTTCAAGCTGGCCAACTGTTTGCATAGAGACTGTGTGTGTGTGTCTCTCTCTCTCTCTCTCTCTCAGCATGTATAGAGGTTTCCTTCATGAGGTTGATGTAGCTGATATTTAAACTTACATACCTGGTTGATTTGCACTGGGGACATATAAGTGTGAAAGGAGTTTCATATGGATGCAGATCTACAGTGGAAGTTTTGTGACCTTTGGGGATTGGCAAGATAAAAGTAGATAGCATTTTCACTGCATTTCTAATGATGAGTGACACCGTATTTTGTTTGGTTGATGTATTGATTTTATCTTGTTGACACACAAACACAACACTCTCATACTACAGGCTTTTGCACTGTTTCCGTTCATCCAAATTTTACTTGGAAAACATTGATCAACCTGAACCTAAGATAGAAGGCACTTTGACCAAAGTGTCATACCATGATCTAAAGCACAGGTTTGCACCACAAACTTAACTAAACAGCCATACCTACAAATTGGAATACAGTCTTCTTGTCTAATTGACAGTCACTGTTGTAGTAGTCTGTTATGATGTAGAGAATTCTGTTTTTGATGGCTTCCAATTTTTTTGTAATCTATATATATAAAGCTGGAGTTGTCTGTGTGTGTGTGGCAGGTTTGGTAGCCTTCAACCAACATTATCTCCTCCGAGACCCTGTAGCACAAGTTGACCAAAACTGAGAGTATGATAGAAGAAGGCTTGCTCTTCATTCCGTAGAAGAAAAAATTCAAATCGGACCATGTTAAGACCAAAAATTATTTACATCAAAAAGGTGCTTTTTTTCTATGAAAATCCCTATTTTTTACGATCTTTTGACTGCTGTGTCACCATTTTTCGGTGCATTTCAACCAGAAAAATGTTCACTTAAAGCTACATAATGCAAAATTTTTACTTTTCAAAAATTCCAATTCTAAAGGGTCGAAAAGAAAACAAATCCGAGCAACGCTGGGCTATACTGCTAGTATATAATAGATTAAGAGAGTTTAATCAGAACTGATGTTTTCAATAATGCATCATCTTATGTTGATGCTTGTGAAGTTCTCTTGGGTATGAGGAAAAGCCTAAATATTCATTTATGACTGGTAGCCTGTTGGTTATGATGATGAGGGTTCCAGTTGATTCAATCAAGAGGGTATCCTGCTCAGACACTCCACAGACACATGTACTCTTAATGTAGTTCTCAGGGAGATTCAGTGCGACACAGAATGTGACAAGGCCGGCCCTTTAAATTACAGGTACTACTCGTTTTTGGCAGCTGAGTGGACTGGAGCAATGCTAAAATTAAGTGTCTTACATGAGGATACAATGTTCCACCTGGAATTGAACTCCTGACCTTATGATTGTGAGCCGTATACATTAATCACTAAGCCACGCATCTTCACTCATTTATAAAAATGTTAGAATGTCACAACAATGCATTATTAGCATTTGCTTTACATCTCTTCCAGGATCGATAAAATAAGTGCCATTTATGTACTGGGGTTAATTTCATCAACTAGACCTATCTCCTAACATCCATGAAACTGTTTATTTTAGAAATCAATATTAGCATTATTAATTAAATTTAACTCAAAGATAATGGTGTTGATAGTAAAGAGCCAAGTGAGATTATTTGCTTTATGTCTTATAATTATGTGTGTTATGTTTATATTTTCCCCACAGGAGTGGCTGTGTGGTAAGTAGCTTGTTTACCAACCACATGGTTTCGGGTTCATTCCCACTGCGTGGCACCTTGGGCAGGTGTCCTCTACTATAGCCTCGGGCCGACCAAAGCCTTGTGAGTGGATTGGTAGACGGAAACTGAAAGAAGCCCGTCGTATATATGTAATATATGCGTGTGTGTGTTTGTGTGTCTGTGTTTGTCCCCCTAGCATTGCTTGACAACCGATGCTGGTGTGTTATGTCCCCGTTACTAGCGGTTCGGCAAAAGAGACCGATAGAATAATTACTGGGCTTACAAAAGAATAAGTCCCGGTGTCGAGTTGCTCGATTAAAAGTGGTGCTCCAGCATGGCCGCAGTCAAATGACTGAAACAAGTAAAAGAGTAAAAGAGTAATCCTAATTGAAATTAGTATATTCTTTCATCTTCTTGATTTTATAAACCAGATACCGGTAATACACTAGGGTCTCTAACCTATCTTTACATAAAAGTACTATATACCTCACCAAAAAGAAACTCTTCTGATATGCTGTTTCATTCCACTCTATATGTATGCTGGTATCATTTTCTCAATTCCCCTTTGGAATTCAGTGGAACTTGATATTTTCCAGATTGGCTGGAAGAGCCAGGCAGTAAAAGGTAAGCTCCCAGTGAGCTGAGTCAGTTTGTAGATAAAGGGTTAAATTGCTTTGTTCTGTAAGTTATCAACTGGAGAAGTTAAGCTGCCAACATGATAGAAAGATTTGAGGCCGTGTAGGAAAAGAAAATCCAAAGTAAAACCTAGCAATGGACTAGATATTTCTTGCGGAGTTTCTTAGCTGTTAGTATTAAAAAAAAAATGTTTCTTTTGAAATGTGGGTAGAAGTGTGGAAAGGTGGTGTGTTCTAAGTTTAACTCTTGAGAAAAGCATGAATGCTATTCATCAATATATTCTTTGTTAATGTGACTCATTTCTATGAGTTACATAAAAAATAAAGTGGGCTTTGGAATAAGAAGAGTAAATGTCAGTTGATTCTTAAAATTAGTTACATTCTTTCTAATTGTGCTATCTTTCTCTTGTCTGTTACTGTCATTGAATAAAATATACAATAGCATACAATAGATTTATCTTCAAGGCGATACCTTTTTTGTATATCTTCCCTCAAACTATCCTTAACAAGATTTCCAGGAAAAAATTTCTTTTTACACATTTGAACTTGACTTTCAGATAAAAGATTTTATCTTTATATTTTGTTAATGTGAACTTTGATTTGTTCATATATTATAATATATATATATATATATACAGTTAATTAGTTACTGATTTATGAAGTTGGTGTGGTGGTGGGCTCATATTTTGTATTGTTAATTAATTTGATAGCCATAATGATGTATGAAAAATGTTGCAGTTTTCTGTTTATGCTAATTTTTATTTAAAAAATTGTAAACTAAAAGCAATTGAGGAAATAGTGGAGTTGGCTTGCATGATATTGGACCTCACAAACAAGATGATGCAAATCCGAGAAAAAATGATTCGCTGCTCTATATACTCACCAAACCCATGTCTTAGAAAAAAATAATATACATGTTAAAACACTGGTGGTGGTGAAGATAGGAAACTAAACCATTTTTTTTTCCATGTTTATTCTTCTTCCTCAATAAATCCCTTTTCTGATTAATGGGCTATTATATTTTAATGTCAGAAATTTTGTAATTTACTGTAAGTTAGAACTTACTTAAAATAAACTTGATAAACCAATGGAATGGCCTCTTTGTGTTTGTTAAACCTGCTAGAAATAGAAACCATATCTCTCTTAAATCACACCCTCCCACCTTCAGAAAATGAAAGGGGCACAGCACATTAGGTAATGTAGTTCTCGATATTTACAAAACCCAGAATGTCTTTGATAATTAATCAACTCAAGCAAGCAGCATTGATCTAGGGCTAAACAACAAAGGAAGTTATTTAATAGTTCTTATGTTAGGTATGAAGGCTGTGTGGTAGAACACACATGCCCAAGGTGCAATGCTGTGGGATTGAACCCAAGTTCACATTGTTGTGAAGCAAGCTTCTTAACCACACAGCCATGCTTTTAAAAAAAAAATTTTTTGCGCCTATTTTAAAGCGTAGCCAAGGCTCAAGGGCTCGGTTTCCCAGTTTCTATGGCGTATGTGTTTCCTAGCTGGAGGGGACGCCAGTCCATTGCAGTGTTACTCATTTTTGCCCGCTGAGTGGACTGAGCAAGAGCAATGTGAAATGAAGTGTTTTGCTCAAGAACAACGCATTGCCTGGTCCAGGAATCGAAACCACAATCTTATGATTATGGTGCTGACACCCTAACCACTAAGCCATGCGCCTCCACTTTAAATAAATTACTGCTGTGTTAATTGTATTTCATTTCAATGTTATATTCGGCAAAATCAGACTGGAGCCTGGCGCAGCCTCCTGGCTCCCCAGAACCCGGTCGAACCGTCCAACCCATGCCAGCATGGAAAACAGATGTTAAACAATGATGATGATGATGATTCTGCTACAGAATACAACTATAACATCTTTCTTATTACATACAATGTTGGCAAAAAGCTAATGATATATTATGTAATTTAGTTTAGCATCTTTTTGTCTTACATTGTATTTCCATTGATTTATTGTGTAACCACCTTCAAATATCACAGTCCTTTGGACTTCAGAACAAGTTTAAGAGCATTGAAGTTCTGTGTACATTTAAATAAAAAAAAAAAAAAAAATATATACTTAAAAGACTAGTTCTGGTTTCAAATCCAGTTAAGGTATTTTTATTTATTACTAACCAAGAATATCAATTATTCTTCACAAAGTTGGTGGGGGGAATTAACTTATTTTTATGTTGAAAAAATAGTTCTGTGTTAGAAATATAATTTGGTTTTGAAGCTCAAAGTGGAACGAGATATTCACATAGCTATTTGTAAGAGTGTTCCATATTTTAGGAACGTAATTTGCTATGTGTTTTCCCACAATTGTGAGTTGATCATTGGTACTGGGTAAACAGTACATCAATTAACATTAATTTACTATAAAGGTTGAGTGCATGCGAGTTGAGAAAGTGACTAGGGCATCAAAGACATTGACTGATGCGTATTAGGGGAGAGGATGATATTGGTACAGGCACGAGATATAAATAGACGATACATGCTGAGTGAAAATTTGTTCAAAATTATTTATTTAAGGTTTAGTCAGAAAGGGCTGTGAGCATGGTCTTTACAAGCCTTTTTAGACATGATGTGAGATTGATACAGTTGGTGCTTAATTTGAACATGTACATGTTGACATTTGTTGGAAAAAACATGGTTGGAAAGGGAATTCCAGAGGGCCAATGTCCTAGAAAGGAAGAAATGGGTATAGTGGTAGTTAGTGTAGGTTCTTGGGAGTGGGGTGCTGATATACAGAGTTGGACAGGCATTGGTAGAAGTGGTATGCAAGTAGCTAGTTGAAAATAGTAGAGGCTGTTGTTAGCAAAATAAGCAGACAGCATTTAGTTGTAGTGTGTTGGTGTGTTGGTAACCCACAATTGAGGCAAAGCTGGAATGATTTAAGTAAAGTATATAAGCTATAAAGATTTGAGAAAAACCATTATTTCTTATCTATGTGACAATACTGAACTGAAATACTGTATTGCTAGCTATTTCTACTTCATTCCAAATATGAAAGGATATACATTAAAACATTGATGATGATATAATACTGCTGATAATTTATTTTATGTCAGAAACCAAAAGTGTTTATTTTGTAAGTCAGGACCAGTTTTAGTAAAATATATATTGACACTTGCCCAAGGTGCTATGCTGTGGCACCATGGGCAAGTGTCTTCTACAGCCTCTATAGCTTTGTGAATTGATTTCATAGATGGAAATTTTTTTTGTGTGTGTGTGTTTTCCCCTCTCCCCACTGTTTGTTTACTTCCCCATAACTTAGCAGTTCACCAAAAATTGACTGATAGAATAAGTACCAGGTTTAAGAGGGAAAATAAGTATTGGAGCTGATTGGATTAAAACCCTTCAAGCTGGTCTCATGGCATGGCCAAAGTCATGACTGAAAAAAGTAAAAGAGTAGAATAAATGCTTTATTTCCTTGTTTTCTTCCTTTTTTTTGGGCCGGGTGGGGTGTGGGGGTGTGGGTGTTAGTGTGAGGAGTTAAAATAAGTTTAAAGTACATTTAAAGGATGGTTCATTTATATTTTTCTTTTAGGTTCTATTAGACATATTATTGATAGAACTTTAGAGCATGAGGCCAACACTTAGGAAATTGAGACTCCAACCTAATTCTGATTTCCTCTTGGGGCTAATTCACTTAAGTTATTAAATACAGGGCTTTTATAAAATTTTATTCTCTTTCTCATGTAAGTTTGTACCTAAGGAACAAGCAATTATTCTTTTTACGGAGACAGGCAATGGTGCAGTAATAAGTTCTTGGCAAACTTGGTGGGTTTTATATTCTGATTTTGATTTTTTTTTTTTAATTAAAGTCTCTACACTTGGGAAAGGCATGAATGTCACAATATTTCATTTTCCCCTCCTTTATAGTCAAGATGCATATAAAATCCAGATGTCATTTAAAAAAAAAATTTTTACACTTTTATCAAAGTTATGTTAAATAGGTTACGACTGCGTCATTTTATTTAATATCCACAATGAATGGCTTTTGCACAAAAGGAAATTACAGCTGACAACTGGAATTTAAATCTGCTTCTTCTGCTTTCAACTTTAAGCCCCAACTTCTTATCCACTAGGTCATGTTGACATTTTCCTTACTTTCCACAGAAGTGAAAGGTGCCACTGGCAAAAAAACAAAACAAAACAAAAAGCCTTACTAAACTATATTATTAGATGTTTACTGTAACTAATTTACTGTTTCGTGTCTTTAGCATTTAAATCCAGCAAATGTTGACATTTTTGATCAACCATCCAGGATCTCATAAGTGTGGTTGACTCAATTAATTGTAGTTCATCCTTTTATTGAAAGGCCAGTAGGTTTAGGCAAAATATTTTCTGGAAAAAGGGGGAAATAAAAAAGTTCAAAGTTTAAAATTTTGGATGAAAAACAAAGTTGACCTCAGTGGGATTTGAAACCAGAATGTAAAGAGCCAGAAGAAAAACCACAAAGAATTTTTTCTGGTGCTCTAACAATTCTGCCAACTCACCACCCTTTTTATAATAATAATGGTTTCTAATTTAGCCACAAGGCCAGCAATTCTGAAGGGAGAGGATTCATTGATACCATTGACCTCCATCCCCTAGTACTTGACTGGTATATTGGAGGAATGAAAAGCAAAGTTCTTTCCAGTTCTTTATCTTCAGAATTCATATCCTGCCAAAGAATTTGAGTTAAAAAAAAGTAAAGGGCTGAAAGCAATGCCAAAAAGCTTTTTGTAGATGTAATGATTTTGCCAGCTTATTGTCCTCTTTATAATAATAATAATAATAATAATAATAATAATGATAATAACAGTAACAATAATGATAATAATAATTAATAATAATCCTTTCTGCTATAGGCACAAGGCCAGAAATTTTTGGGGAAAGAGTAAGTCGATTACATCGACCCAGTACTCAGCTGGTACTTAATTTATTGATCTTAAAAGGATGAAAGGCAAAGTTGACCTTGGTGGAATTTGAGCTCAGAATGTAGCGGCAGACAAAATACTGCTTAGCATTTTGCCTGGCAAGCTAACAATTCTGCCAGCTCACCACCTTAATAATAATAATAATAATAATAATAATATTAATAATCCTTTCTACTATAGGCACAAGGTTTGAAATTTGGGGGAGGAGGCTAGTCAATTTCATCGACCCCTGTGTGTAACTGGTACTTAATTGATCCCGAAAGGATGAAGGCAAAGTCAACCCCAGCGGAATTTGAAGTCAGAATGTAGCGGCAGACGAAATACTGCTAAGTATTTCATCTGGCATGCTAACGATTCTGCCAGCTCACCACCTTAATAATAATAATGATGATTTCTAACTGGGATAAATTCACAGGCAAAGGGCATATTTATGAAGTGATCCATCCAACTACAGTGACTGCAAATGAATTTGAACTCAGAATGCAAAAAGGCATAACTAAGTATCATGAGGCATCATTTTACTGATTCTGTCACTTTTATTATTATTATTATTATTATTATTATTATTCTTAATCTACTGAGATCAGCTTTACATTTTTTATCCTTTTGAGGTTGAAATAAGTACCAGTTATGTCCTGGGATCAATGTAATCAACTAGTTGCCTCCCACCAAATTTTCAGGCCTTGTGCCTATAGTTGAGAGAATTATTATTATTATTATTATTAAGGTGGTGAGCTGTCAGAATCATTAACACACTGAGCAAAATGCTTTATGGTATTTTGTCGATCTTCACGTTCTGAGTTCAAATTCTACCAAGGTTGAGTTAAGTTAAGTTAATTTTTTTGGCTCAAAAAGCAAAAAGCAAGGCCATGTAGGGGGACATGGAGTTATGTACAAGGGTGTTCATGCAAAGAGTTCAGGCCATTTCTGGTCAAGAGAGACTTTGAACCGAGTGGTCGTCGGCATCTTCACTATCTCGTCCGGCAGCTTATTCCACGGATCTGCAACCCGAACGGAGAAAGCCCCTCTCCTTCGATTGAGATGAAATCGTCGCAGATAGAGCTTTTCGGAGTGACCCCGCAGCCTACGCTCTGGAGCAGGCGTGAAGAACAGCTCTTTCGAGAGGTTACACTTTCCGCTTATGATGTTGTGAGCAAGAATAAGATCACCATGGCGTCATCATTTTTCTAGAGAATAATGGTCGAGCGTCTTCAGCCTTTCTTCATAAGACAAATGCTTGAGATCAAGAACCATGCGGGTTGACTTTGCCTTTCGGATTTTTGGGGGTCAATAACAAAAGTACCAGTTGAGCACTGGGGATGATGTAATTGATTCACCCACACCCATGATCTTGCTGGCTTTGTGCCAAAATTTGAAATCAATATTATTATTATTAATCCACTGAGGCCAGCTTTGCCTTTTGTTCTTTTGGGGTTGATTAAATAAGTACCAGTTGAGCACTAGGGTTGATGTAATTTACTGTCCGCCACCCCACTAAAGAATTTGCTAGCCTTGTGCCAAAATTAGAATTTAACAATAAAATATGAATAATAACTTCTCTATTTTCCACAAGGTTGACAAATGAGGGAATGTTCATTATTAGGACAAATTACAAAACTGGTGTGCAGAAGAAACTGGTATAAAAAACAATATTTATAAAAGGAAACTAAATGAAAGTCTCGATGCCAATTAGAGAGCCCCACAGGTCCAAGAGTAGTGTTACTGCCTGGAGAAAGTCTCCTCCCTCAGCTCTATGGATACTGAATGTAGGTCCTTTCTCTCTGTCCATATTAGCCACTATTACTCACTTTTCAGCAAATTTCATGGTGGACATCCTCTTCCCCTTTACTTTCAGTTTCTTCCAGATAATAAAAATAAGTTATGATCCAAAGAAACAATAGTGAATTCATAGTTAACATTTGGCTGTATAACTTCTCATTTTAATGAATCTAGGTTGATTAATATTGATATTTTATTGATTTCTAATATCATCATTTCAGTCAATAAAAATGTAGTAATAATAATAATGTTTGTGTCAATTTAATAAACTAAATACTCTCTCCTCTGCAAAGCTATGGCATTGTACTGAAGTAAGCCAATATTATCATACCTCTGGGTTGATATTTAGCTTGTAGGAGCACATTGTTCAATAGAAGTCCTTCCCTTTTTTCCTAAAACAGCATAGTGTGATTTGAGAGAGATTTTGCTGCTGTTTCTAGCAGGCTAAGTGACCATGTGAAGGCTCACTCTCTTGTGTTTTCTTTACTTAAGATTTGGTCAGGTGTGATTTGAATAAAATTTAGCTGTCAACTGCTATTTCTAGCAGGTTGAATGGCCATGTGCAAGTCCTTGTTGGTTTGTCAACCATTCACTTATGGTCATACTGGGGCACTATTCAACTTCATTGTTTGATTTTTATTTATTTACATTTTTAAGATAATTTTTTTAGTGGAGGCTAAACAGCTACATGAGAGAGTGTATTGACAAATTCATTGATTAATGACTTTTTGAAATCAATAACCAAGTGTTCAGATAATTAATTAAATATCACCAGCATTTGCTGTACAATGGCAATGATATTAAGGGGCTTTACAGCTGGCATAATTAGAAAGTAGGAAGGGCGTTTAATTGTTAAAAACAATTACTCCAACACCTCATGCTAACCTGGGAAGTGACTGTAAAACAGTAAATAGAAGACCATGTTTGTGTGTGTGTGTGTACACCTGCTTAAGAACTTGATTTTAAGCTTACTGGATTCAATTTACTTAATCAGACAGGAGTCTGGTGCAACATTTCAGCGTGTCATCTTGGTCAAACTGTCCATCCCATGTCAGCATGGACAACAGACATTAAATAATGATGATAATGATGATGATGCAAAGTAAATAGAAGCTATGGTTTCAGTTTTGATGCAGGAACAATTTTTTCATTATAAAAAAATGCACAGAAAGCAGTTTTTAAAAATTTTTCACTGATGTTTATAGATTAAAAAGAAAAAACAAACAAACAGAAAACAGCAAAAAAATGCACACATATACACAGTAAGCTTCTACACAGCTTCTGTTTACCAAATTCTGCTTACAAGATATTGGTTAACTGAAGGCTATAACAGAAGACATACTTGTCCAAGATAACGCTTGGTGGGATTGAAGTGAAATTCTTTACCATACAGCATTGCTTGCACCTGTGCCGTGCATTCTCTTTGTAAAAGAATTTGCATTCTGTACTCTCAAAACTATTCATCAATTTATATAGCAGTTCCACTGAACCTATAATTGTTTTTATCTACTTTGTAGTGGTGGAGCAGGGACAATGTAAAGAAAATTGAATCTTGTAAGCTAAAATAAACACACACATATGCATACATACATACACATGCATGTACAAATATCCTTTTCTATTCTAGGCACAAGGACTGAAATTTTTGGGGAGGGAGCGAGTTGATTAGGTTGACCCCAGTATGCAACTGGTATTCAATTTATCGATCCCGAAAGGATGAAAGGCAAAGTTGACCTCGGTGGAATTTGAACTCAGAATGTAAAGACAGATGAAATACCGCTAAGCATTTCGCCCGACGTGCTAATGTTTCTACCAGCTCGCTGCCTTACACACATACAAATATTGCATCTGAAATGGGATTTCAAAATGTAGCAATTAACCCGAATGGGATTTCAAAATGTAGCAATTAACCCATCAACTGCCAGTGTCATATTTTGGGGGCAGATTTTAAATTCAGCATAAGTAATGTTATAAAAACTCTTGTGTTTCTATTGTTATATAAAATAAAAGATATATGAAATAAAAAAATAAGCAATATAACACGAGAAGTATAATCAAAGAGTTCTTAGGAATTAAGAAAATGGAAAAAAAAAAATTATAAATAACATTTGTAGTTGAATTATGGTCTTCAATGAATTAAAATAGGCTTCTTTTTATTCTTACTGTTTTATTATCACTTTCAGGTTAGCATGGGATGTACTATTTCTTCTTCATTTTCTCATAGCATTCACCCAGGGTGGGTTGAGCTGGCTTCATTCATCCTCAATGCTGCATCTCTCACAAACGCCGACCAGGCTTGGCGATTTGAGGTTAATGACTGCGTGATCTCCAACCACTCTTTATTCCAGCGGTGAACGACGTAGATATGGGGGCCTAGGTTGGGTTCCAGATCAGCCTTGACTGTCATCAGCCAGGTTTTTCATTGTCCACCACATCGCTTTCGCCAATCCTGAAGGGGAGCTGGGGCAATTGCTTCGTAGATGAATTCTTGTTGACGACGGAGGGCATGGCCCAGCCAACGCAGACTTGTCGGAGGGTGGTGGTTCTGCACTGGTGTCGCACCGAATTGTTGGAGACAAAGTGATGTCATCGGACATGAAGGATGCGGCGTAGACAGAGGTGATCGAAGGATTCTAGTCTCTTAATATCTTCCACCTTCATTGGCTGATGTACTATTTATTGCTTGATGGGGAAGAATTGTAGAAAATGAACACAAGCTTACGATATGATATGACCTATCAACTATTTGACCAGTAGCTGACTCTTGGTCAACTTGGTCAGTTGTGACTTCAAGTCAGTTTCACCATGCTGGTAATTGTGTCACTTACAATGAGCTAACTTTAATTTCTTATTAATTGGTCCTTGTTATTAGCGGTGATATGGTGGAAAGCTGTCAAGAATAAAAGCAAGTGAACAATACCAACCATTTATTTTTCAACAAATAACCATTTCTGTTTGAGAAAGCAAACATTCTACTTACCTAAGCTGGCAGGGTGCCATATTTGTTTAGTGTTAGTTCAGTACAAATCATTTAGAAAGTAGCCATTCTAGGTGTAAAAACTATGTTGATCAATATATTGGAAATGTTTTTTTTTTCTTTTTTAATGGGCTTGGTAAATTACTCAAAAACCAATTCAATCAGGATAAATATTTTATCTTAGACTGTTCTTGTAAGATTTTATATTTATGTTTTTTATTTTTATTTTTCTCTGTGTGCTGGTGGTGTTTGTCTGTCTTATTGCTAACTTAATTGAAAGACTTGCAAACAAGATGGCTGATTTGGTAACACATTCCAACTTGTTCTCATTCCTGATCAGCTATGATTAAACAAATCTACATCACTGATCAAACTAATCAACTGAAGCAAATGATCATTATTCCTAACATAATGATCTCATCTATAATGAGATAAGCAATCCTAAAATTTAATGGAATTCTTTAACTCTTTTGTTACTGTATTTATTTTGAGATGCTCTGTGTTTCTTTCAATTACTTTAAATATAACAAAGAATTTAGTAAAATAACTTAGTTATCATTAAGCTAGTGTTAGGAACATAAATTTTGACTAAGGTTTGGTGGAAGATTTTAATTCGAAACTTATGAAAACAAGACATTTGTACTCAGAAACAGAGCCGGTTTCAGCCGGGTTGGAAGTAAAGGGGTTAAATATGAGGTTTCATTTACAAAATGCTACTTGTCAATATCAGTTGGCTCAGTTAACTAAAGAGAAGCTCTTCTGTTGTTCAGTTCTAATTTATTTATAAATAAATGGAGCACAATACAGCCCTATGGTGCACTAGATCCTGCTGAACCATCTATGCCAACGTGGAAAATGGATGTTATATAATGATAATGATGGACCAATGGCTTTTAAGTTGTCAGTTATTCTTGCTTGAAGCAAATCCCATACTGTACATCTTTGAGTCATCTGTCAGGAAAGAATATAACAGTTTCATTCTTTGTTAAAAGTTGTATAGCGGTGGTTCTCAACTACTGTTGCTCAAAAACTCAGTTCATGCATGTTAGGCTCAGTCTTAGTGTTAAATGAAGATCTCTTTGGACAAAACTTAAATGGTTACATGAGCTTGACAGTAACTGTACCACTGTACTGAACTCCTCAACAAAATACAAAGTCAGAAATGGCATCAGAATCTTCTTTATAACTTACTAGAGATTAGGGCACTTACACCTTATTATGTGCTTGGTCAAGAACAGTGTAGCCAAGAGAATTGTAAACCAATAATTTCTTCTTGTAAACAATCATCCATTGTGCCCAGATTGATTGAGAATGGATCAATAATCCATTTGGGGATGATCATACCAAGCAGATCATTCACTGGATTATTATGACTGCACAAATGATTGACTTAATAATAATTAGTTGCCTAATTGAACATGAACACTGTGGCAGTACTAATTGCTATCATATATTACACATAAAATTTTATGTATTAAAGTTATCTTTATATAGTATTTTATATCTTTCACATGACATCTCACCTTCTTCTTAGTAGAATAATAGCCTTAGTAGAATAATAGTATTGTTCATTTTTTTTTTTATTCAAGTCTACAAGTAATTAATATTTATTATTTGATAATGATATGTTGTGTGAAAATTTGAATCCAATTAAAAGTCTAGTATTTTGTGGAGGCACATGGCTTAGTGGTTAGGACATTGGACTCATGATCATAAGATTGTGGTTTCAATTTCTGGACCAGGTGATACATTGTGTTCTTGAGCAGGACATTTCATTTCACATTGCTCCAGTCCACTCAGCTGATAAAATTAATTCTGCAATGGACTAATGTCTTGTCCACAGAGGAATATATACACTGGACAAATCAGAAAATCAGCCTTATGTTCCTTACAGGGCAATGTGGACTAGCCATTTTGTAATATATTTACAAAAGCACTTCTTCCTGTCCTCCCATTATCCGTATTAACCCTTTAGCATTCAGATTACCTTGTCAAATGTAATGATTGTTTATTCCCATTGTTTTAAATTTAGCATTCATTATCTTGTAGCTTCTATATGATGTGATTGTGAGACAAAGTGGTGAGAAAGGATCTACAAACGCTGGGGCTCACAGAGGAGATGACAGGGGACTGAGACTGCTGGTGGTTTGCCATGCTTAAAAACACATGCTAAGCTAAGTAAAGCATAGTTCCCCTTGCAGCCAGGCTCATCCCTTGCAACCCTCTCCAGCTGAACATCCCTGATCTTGTGGGCTCTGAAGTGTTGGTGCCATGTAAAAAGCACCCATGCCAGTGCTGTGAAAAGCACCCAGTAGACTTTGTAAAGTGGTTGGCATTAGGAAGTACATCCAGCCATAAAAACCATGCCAAAGCAGTCATGGAGCCTGAACAGCTCTTCAGCTGGTCAGCTTCTGTCAAACTGTCCAACCCATGCCAGCATAGAAAACAGATGTTAAATGATGATGATGATGATAATTGTATGGTACATGTGAGAAGCCAGACCTGTTTGGTCTGAATGTAAAACTGGTAGAATATTTAGGCTGGATATGGCCAGTTTCACTTCTAAAGAGTTAATCATCCTTGTAAAGCATTGCTCCTGAAATTTTATGAAACTCTCTGCTAATGCCTGTTGCTCATTGTTTCCACAGATTTTCTTTAATGCTTCTAAATTGGTGCTTACAGGCTACTTTGAAAAATATTGGCCGGTTTATACTTTTAATGAACTTTAGGTTCATGAAAAGAGTTGCATCATGTGCTTTAATCATTCTGAACTTGTCTAATCATATGTGGCTTGTATTTTCTCTTGTCTGAGTTGGAATTTTATAGAATCACATCTCCTACAAGGGTTGTGTTGGTTGGGCAGAGATCTCGACAGGTTTTTGAAGCAACCTTAAAGTTAGTTGCGTTTGTGTTGGTTGGTTTCGTTAACAAAAAATAAGAGAGAGAGAGAGAGAGGCAGGAAAAGTGAGAGAGAAAGAGAGGCAGAAAGAGTGAGAGAGAGAGGCAGAAAGAGAGAGAGAGAGGCAGAAAGAGAGAGTATCCTTTTCTAAGTGGGCTATGAAAAAGACACAAAGTGCTTAATGGCTATGATGAGTTACTTTCTGAGTTCAAATTCCACCAGAGTCAACATTGCTTTCGTCACTTCATCATTTCATCAGTAAAATACCAGTAATATACTGGAGTCAATGATACTCTCACCCTGAGGCCTTGTGCTTATATTAGAATTCATTTTTTATTTTTATTACTAGGTCAGTGCAGAATGAATGGAGTATGGAATAAAATAATTTTTGGTATTTAGTTATGTCACTTGGAATTTAGGTAATAATTTGATTTTCATTCTTCTGGTATTGATACAATATGTTCTACTCGTATACTGGCATTGATATAATCATATATTCCATCCAACACCAAAATAAATAGAATAAATTGTTGCTGTTTGTAAACATCTTAGTAACCATCATTATTAGCATTGTCCCTGGTTCCTCAAGACAGATTGAATTTTTGGATTCACTTGTACTTTCTTGGATGGTAATTTCTGTTTGCTTTCTGCTTCCCTCACCTTTCCTAATTGTAGTTAGAGCTTACGGTTGGAACAGAGTTAACATTTTTGTATAAAGCTATATAACAGAAATGTCGCAAGTGAGAGCTGTTAACTGCCAACCATCTCAACTGCATCTATTAACCAATAAAATTTCCCCAACAATATGTAAATGTACAAATTTGTTAAAAGCATTCCAGCTATATTAGAATGATAAAATGGATGATAAACAGCTACATAAATCTTTCCTATGAATAATTTTTTTCTGTCCACTTGAGTATTGAGAAATGGTGAGGGGTCTTATTGAAGTAACAAAGAAGGAAGAAAGAAGATGGTGAGTTGGATGGAATCATCTTGGTGTAAAATGCAAGCTTTTATAACAATGGCTATTGATTTTATAAATCAAATAGTGCAGAACATTGAATTATAGTACTTTGTTCTTTAATGTTTCTCTCTTGCTTCATAGACAACCATTTATTATTCTACACTACCTTCCAAGATTTAATCCTTAATCTTTACTCTTCAGTGGATTAAAAATTAATGAGTTTCTGTTTTCTCTTTTAAAAATTAGTTTTTCTTGTTCTTCATCCTTATCATCACCACCCACATATTTCTGTCTTAGAATTTTAGAAGTTTCTTATCTTTTACTAAATATAAAGAAAATATTGTTTTACTATGGTTAAATTCTGTTTTTTTTTTTTTAAAGTATCTTTTAAATTTTATCACCTAGTAAACTTAAATATTGCAAACATTCTGTTATACTACTGTTAAATATTTTTCAAACACAATATATCCAGAACTACATTATCCAATATTTTTTTAATGTGGTAAAATGTGGTTTGAGGGAAGTTTAGATGCTATTTTTATCAGGTTGAGTCTCTTTTAAATGCTTTAAGACATTGTCATTGTGTTCCTTTTTATCCCATCTTTTCTCTTTATTACTTCTAAACATCTGTTTGAGCGGTTTCACATCATTGCTTTTCACTTTTAACTCTTTAATTTCTAGCCACAATCAATCCCATTCATCACTCATGTGTCATCTTATTTTATCATCTGTTTAAGGCAGGTGTTTTTGAATTGTTACATTAAACACTAGGATTCTGAAACAATTTCATGAGGTTTTACGAGAGACTGAATGAAGCTGTGAAGTTGGATGGATTATCATTCATCATTGAAAAATTGCTGCAAATTCAATCATGTTGGTTTTATGTATATAGATATATTCAGTGAACATGAGTTTTTTTTTCCTTGTAACGTTTTTGAGAAGAAGGGTAACATCCATAGCTTTTTTAGGCTTTCATAGATCAGGAAATGGGAACAGGGATAAATGGGTGAGGTTGGTGTGATTGATGTTCTATTTAAATTTTCTGCTGGCTGTGGGGATAAGGCTTAGTCAATGCTTGATATGAAGTTGAGAAAATAAGGGCAGTGAGCTGGCAGAAACGTTAGCACACCGGGCGAAATGCTTAGCGGTATTTCGTCTGCGTTACGTTGTGAGTTCAAATTCCGCCGAGGTCGACTTTGTCTTTCATTCTTTCGGGGTCGATAAATAAAGTATCAGTTACGCACTGGGGTCGATGTAATCAACTTAATACCTATGTCTGTCCTTGTTTGTCCCCTCTGTGTTTAGCCCTTTGTGGGTAATAAAGAAATAGGTATTTTGTTTGTCTTCATGTTCTGAGTTAAAATAGGTACCAGTTGAATACTGAGGTTGATGTAATTGATTTATTCCCTCTCCTTGTGCCAAAATTTGAAAACAATGTGAAGTTGGGAAAATGGTGCAAGGCACAGTAGGACATTGAGATGCATTGAGAAGGTTTAAGAAGTACAGAGTCAATAATTTGAAAGAAACCTATGAGAATTGTGACAGGGGGATGAAACTATACATGGGTAATGGGGTGCTAGTTGTTGTTGGACCCTTCTGGTGTTGGTGCCACATAAAAAGCACCCAAGTTCACTCTGTAAAGTAATTGGCATTAGGAAGGCCATTCAATCATAAAACCCTACCAAAGCAGACAATGGTGCCTGGTGCAGCTCTCTGGCTTCCCCGCTCCTGTCAAGCCATCCACCCCATACCAGCATGGAAGGCAGAGGTTAAATGATGATGATGATGAAAAGCCTTGCTCTTAGGATTTTTGGTTTTAAACTTAAATTTTGTAAATAAGGGGGAAAAAAAAGAAAAGAAAAGAAAATCCTTGGTGGAAACCAGAGATGGGAAATTTGTACGTTTGAAGCATTTCTTGTTCCACTGGCATATTTTCATTTTCTTTCTTTTTATTCCTTTTACTCCCAATTGCCATTACATTAAATTGTTGAGATTCATATCAATTAATTCCTATTATTTCCTCTATTGAACAAAGTGCAGTTTATTGCATAAATCTATGTACATTTGTATATGTATGCTGCTTACATATTATATATACATTTCTATAACCTTAAACAATTCACTAGTAACCATAATAGATTGCAAAGTTACATTATTAATATTTCATATGGTAATGTATTACTTCAACACAAGGCCACACATTTAGAAGTGAAAGGATTGAAATTGTTTGACATTTATACCCTTTGTAAATGCATCTCTGTGAATGGAAAAAAAATATTGTGTTAGCTGTGAATTGAAACTGACTTGTGCACTTGGCTTGCTGGGAGTTTAACTCTTATGAACATTAATAAAAGAGAGAGTAAAAACAATTAGATTATTTTGTTCTTTTAGTAGTTTTTTTTCTTTCTTTTCCCTTTTTCTTTCTCATTCAGATTATTTCTGGTCATATTGTAAAGCTTATCAATTGATTCTGTGAAATTGCTTTTTTTATAACATGCATTTTCATTGGGTAATTTTTGTTTTTGTCTGTTTATTGAAGGAATTATTTTTACAGGATTTTTAAAGTACACAAGAGGGGTGTGGCAGCGTCTATGACCTTTGGAGGCTGGTGAGATTGACGTGTCTGACATAAACAAAAACACAGACACATTCATGAGTATGCACATACACACAATGAACTTCTGTAAAGTTTCTATTTACCAAATTCCTCTTACAAGGTATTGTCAACTTGAGGCATAGTGAAAGATACCTGTCTAGAGAGATTGAAATTAGAATCACTTGTTGCAAAACTGACAACTTACCCATACAGCTATGTCTGTGCCTCACAGTCTATTTCTGCAATCAATCTATACTAATGCTTGGTAGTTAGAATGTTGGTACTAATAGTGGATATAAAGTACTCAACTATTATACTTACGAATAAATAATAGGAATGGTTTTACAACCTTATATTTTTCAGGATTTACTAATGTGTTTATTACTAACTAATGACTTTCTAAACACATTGAATCTTCTCTGTATCTCTACCATTTCTACAACTATTTCTGCAAACAAGGATGTCGATCTGCAGTTAGTTGGTAGACCTCTTAGAAACAAGAATCAAATCTGCCTCAATATTATACATCCTTAAAAAAATGAAAGGAAAGAAATATTAGTTACTGTAGTCTTGGATAATATATATCTGAAAAAAAAAAATTGATACAGGTGGAATATCTTTGATTGATCATAGGCCTGCTCAATCAGGATTGCCTTAGAGCTTAGCAACAACAATATAATACTGGCTCTGCAGAGCTAGTAAAAGTACATATCATAATAATCTTATCTGACCAAATTCACCTACTGCATTTATCATTCCTCTTTGTCATCTTTGCGTGTGTCATCCTAGAAATCTAATTTATTTGATATACTTGACCCATTTTTTCTCATGAGTATCTCCCTTCTCATATTTTTAGATACCACACTGAATTGTCAAACTGAATATCATTCTCCTCTTGTCTGAGCTGGCTGTCAAAGGGACAGTAATACTATCTCTCCTCCTCTTACACCTTGGGCTTATTTGCTTATTGTAGTGATTCTCAACTTGGTGGGGGTCCACTTGACCCTTGGGAATTCATGTATGATTTAGTAGTTAAAACTTATATGCAGATCAGTTACAATTCTACAGTACACAAAGTATTTTAACAATTTTTTAAATAAAAAGCACCATACGAGCGAGCGAGGTTGATGCCAGTGCTGCCTGACTGGTCCTGTGCCGGTGGCACGTAAAAAGCACCATTCGAGCATGGTCGTTGCCAGTACCGCTTGGCTGGCTCCTGTGCCAGTGACAAGTAAAAAGCACCATTTGAA
Source organism: Octopus sinensis (assembly GCF_006345805.1). Taxonomy (NCBI): domain Eukaryota; kingdom Metazoa; phylum Mollusca; class Cephalopoda; order Octopoda; family Octopodidae; genus Octopus; species Octopus sinensis. Next base: position 170,268,310 of record NC_042997.1, read on the forward strand.
TGTGGTCGATGCCAGTGCCACCTGACTGGCCCCATGCTGGTGGCACGTAAAAAGCACCTGCTACACTCTTGGAGTGGTTGGTGTTAGAAAGGGCATCCAGCTGTAGAAATCTTGCCAGATCAGATTGGAGCTTGGTGCAGCCACTTGGCTTGCCAGTCCTCAGTCAAACTGTCCAACCCATGCTAGCATGGAAAGCGGACGTTAAACGACGATGATGATGAATTCCTAATAATATTTAATTATAATAGTATAATGGGATTTTTTAAATCTTCAAATAGCTATGGGATTCCAGTAGAGGAAAATAGGAATTAAAGGGGTCCACAAGCAAAAAATGCTGGTTTATTGGCTTCAGTCATTGGACTGTATGATTATGGTGAGTACTGTCTTCACAGATTTTTTTCTTGGTAATTGCTTAGATCTCTCCCCATTCCAGTACTTATGTCAGTCTTGTACTTATTTCATCAATCTCTGTCTACCTTTGTCCATAAATGGACACAACTCGACACTCCTGAATACACACACACACACTTACTTTCTCTCTTTCTCTCCCCCATTTCTCTCTCACACTACAGGCTTCTGCACAATTTCTGTGTACTAATTTCCACCTCCAAGCTATTATTTAACCCAAGGCTGCAGTACAGAGAAGCCTCTTTCATTAACTTGCCAATAGCATTGTGTTTTTTAAGCCAGCCAAATCCACCCAGTTTGAATATTTAATATTGAGTCTTAAGCTTATCAGCTTTTATCATTGTCATAAATGACTGAGTGATCTCTTGATTGTAACTCTGTATTTGTCTGTGACAAATATAATCAACGCCAAGTTTTCATATCTTGATGATTAAACTTTGCAAAACTCTAGTTAGTCTTTTTTTTCTTTTGTTACTTCTTTTTCAGTGTTTACTCTATTATTAATGCGTCAGTTAACTTTGCTATAACTAATACATATTCCTTTTGCAAATTGTCTTCTTCTGTCCCTCTTACTGAGGTGTGTTCATGGTACACACTCCCATACACACTAAACGCACACACATGCATCCAAAGAGAGACACTAATGTATAAATGCAGAACTGGATACAGCAATTATGTGAGGGGACACACAGACACACACAAACACATTTGTATATATATATATATACACATATATATGAGAGAGAGAGAGAAAATTAGCATTTGTGGAGCAATGGAATGCTAATTTAATGGACTGATAAATTCAAACTCAGCAATTATTATAGTTTGCTTGATATTATCTGTTCTAGTGAAGGAAGTAAGCTTATGGTGTTATTTTGCAGTCATCTTGCTTCGGCAGTGTAGGATTTAATGGTTGTCATAACTTTACTCATCATCTTTAATATATCTGATTGTGGCAGCTAGCTCCAATGGTTCTGTATATTTGAGAACTTGATAGAACTCTTAAGATGCAGAAAATGGAAATGATATTTCAATTCACCCACAAAATACTGTGGAAGTTTTCTTTTGCTTTCTTTTTACCTTAATTATTCTTTAGCCACAAATCAGACTTGGTCAAACAGACATATGATCAGCTGTGAGCATCTGTCTTTTTTTCCCTTCAAGTATAGTGTACTCTTCATTGAGCTACTTTTATCAGTATGTTGTTTTTATATGGTTGGATGATGGTGTGATATAAAGAATTTGGTTACTATTTCTAGCAGGTCAAGCTCCCCTTTGGCTCATTTCTATTTTCTTTGCAGTCACGAGTGTGATAGACTTTGGGCAAGAGGGTCATTTGTTTGTATTTGTGTCGCAAACACTATTTAGTTTCCATAGCTAAGACAACCGTTTACTGGTCTAGTTCACCTTATTTCAAGTAGGAATAGCTGAAAGTATGACATAATTGATGACAGTTTAACCCTTTAGTGTTTGCATTATTCTGCCAAAGTTAATGCTTCTTCATCCACATTGTTTTGAACTAATCATGCATTATCTTGTAGCTATGAGATTTTGATGAGGTGGCTGTTAATTTTTAAAACAATATTGTAGGGTTGGTGTGAGAGACCAGATCTGGCCTGTTTGAACATAAAACAGGCAGAATACTTTTGGCCAGATATGGCCAGTTTAAATGTTAAAGGGTTAAATGACATGCTGTGCTGAGCTCAAATCTCATCATTGAAAATAATTTCAAGATTTATTCTCTTGAAATCATCCAATTATGGACTCATCAGTTTCTGAAATCTCACAACAGTTGACCCTTCTGCCCATATTTCCATGAAATAGATATGCAATTGATGAATTGATTACTATGACTGCATTAGTGTAGTTGATTAGGGTAGAAACATAATGAAAATATTCTGAAGTCATGAAGAAGTACTTTGGTTTTCATAAACATCAGTATTTTGTTGTTGATGTTATCCAATCACAAGTCAGCTCTGATCAAGCATACTTTTGATCAAAGGCACTCCAATCCTGACTATCCTTGTCTTTATTTCTAGCCATTGTGTATCTATGATTATATTCAGTATGTACGAGGTCTGATTAGTAAGTATCCAGACTGTTGCTATAGTAACATAGCTAAAGCATGCAGAGTGAAGCCACTTGGCAAAGATTAAACCTGAGTTCTGCTGTGCATGTGCACTAAGTTTTAATGTTCTGGCTCACTTTCGCTGTTTACAGCAATGCTAGGAAAGAAGGTGTGTAGCATGTAATCATAGCACTGATCATGACAGAGAAAGCTATCATGGCGATACCTGCTCAGAGGCCTACGTAATGTTGCAGAAAGTGTATGGAGAGCTGCACACAAGTGTATGAGTGGTTCAGACGTTTCCAAGAGGGCTGAAAAAGTGTTGATATTGACGAATGTTCTGGGAGATCTGCATCCAGAAGAACTGAGAAAAACATTGCAGATGCGTGTGCAGCTGTGGGGGGAAATTGTTGAATTACCATCAAATTGTTGAGGATGTGCAGATTAGTTCCAGTATAGTTCAGTCCATTATTACTGAAGATTTGGGTATGAGATGTATGTCTGCCAAGTTTGTGCAAAACTACATTCAGCTGACCAAAAAGACGCTTGGGTTTCAGTGGCACAAGATCTCTTTGATTGTGTTGAGAATGATGAAAATTTTTTGATAACTTTGCATAGGCCTCTGAGAAGGTATTACCAAGCTTTTGGCAAAATTTGATGCAGATTCTCTGCTTAACTTTTTCTGTCATGGTCAATGTGATGATCACACGCTGCACATCTTCCTTCCAAGCACTGCTGTAAGCAGCGGAAGTGAGCTAGAACATTAAAGCTTAGTGCACATGCACAGCAGAGTTCAAGGTCAATCTATGCCAAGCAGCTTCACTCTGCATGCTTTAGCTTCATTACTATGACAACAGTCCGGATATTTATTCTTCAGACCACATACTTCCCATTTTTAGGTGGTTGTGTATTCTTTCAAGGAGATTTCAGTTGATATTCCTTGCAGGCCAAGTGACTGCATAGATGGTCCTTTGTTAGGATCTGTGTTTATTATACACACTTAAATTAGCATGTGAGTATCTGTGTGCTTATAGAATGACAGTAGCTATATATTCTCTTTAGAATATTGAATGTATAACTAATGTAGCTATCTCCTATATTTTGTGATGATCATTAATGTTCATTTAACTTGATTTGTAGTAAATTTTTAATGGACTACATGATGAAGCAATGCTTAAACCTGGTTTTATCATATATATATATTTTTTCACAGTAGTGTATAATTGATTAGTTGACTGAATGACATTTGTTTTATGATTGCAACCTCAACACAGCTAATTTGTTTGCTTGGTTGCTTGCTGTACTATTCATTGATCCAAAAGTGAAATTGTTTGAGTTTCACATGAAGAAATATCTGTGGATAAATAGACATGGGCACTTTAGACTCGTGAACAAATATGTAAATAACTTGTTCAAAAATCAATTGTTTAATTTTCACATTGATTTCTAACTCAAGTAAGCAAAAAAAAAAAAAAAAAACATTTATGGAAAAAAAACCCCCAGAAGATATGTTCCATCTCCAAGTGATGTAGATTAGCTTTGATTGGATATTGAAACCGATTTACAGACTTAAGCTTCATGAGGAGTTTACTACTTTCTTGCTCTATGGTGCTTGACACAACTCTTATGTTATATTAGATATTTAAGTTGTTAGTTCTTCCTGTTGTCTCCCTCCCAATTTTATTCTGTATCACTCTTTAACATTTAAAGATCTTGAATATAAAATTCAGTCCTGAAAACTTTTATATGTATTGTATTTTCTGCCATGAGAACATTTGACTGCTGATAAACCACATTTTTTTTTTTATCCATCACTCATTATTCACATTATATCATCATTTTACATTCCTATTTTATGCTGGCATAGGTTGGATGGTTCAACAGGATTTGATTAGCCTAAGGGTTGTGTTGATCTCCAATATCTACCGTGGCAAAGTTTCTATGGCTAGATACCCTTCCTAGCTCCAATCACTGTACATCAATCACTTGATGCTTTTTTTGTGGCACCAGCACTAGTGAGGTTGCCAAGTAATTTACAAAACAAGACTCCTTGAAAGAGTTGAGGCATAATATTAAGGGAGGTGGCTTTGAGCTATGAAGTTTTCTCTTTCATATTTCTGATTGTCTGATTTTCTTTTAATCCTTAGCTATTCCTGCATTCCACTTGTTTTAGTCTTTCATTTAACTTTATAAATTCAATGGAATGTGCTTAACTCATTTCTAACCCATATGTACTACAGATCTTCAACACTTAATGCCAGTGTTTCATTTACCATTACAGCAGTCACAGGGGTTAAACTGTATCTAGCTCAATGAAGAATATCATGATTTAATTTGATATAGTTTTTAAATGACATCCTTAGCATAGGTGTGGCTCAGGGATAATGCCGCTTCGGTAGGCAGTGCTTACATTCAATAAAATAGATCGATTGCAACATTTTCCTTCTATGACAAAATATTGCTTCCACACCTGAAACTAAGGAAGGAGCTGAGAACTGATCCTTGGTGGACCCCTATTCCTACCTGAAATTCTTCACAAATACTTGTTGCCAACCCTCACCTTACAGTGTCCCTGTACATAGCTAACTAACCATTCATCTATCCCTAGTTTCTGCATTGACCACCAGATAAGGGATCAGTGGACCTTGTCAAAGGCTTTCTCCATGTCAGTGAAAGCCAAGTACAGAGCTTTATCTTTGGCGAGGAATTTCTCCTGCAGCTGTCTTACCAGAAATATAGCATCAGTGGTGCTTCTCCCTGGCACAAACCCAAACTGCACCTTGTCTAAACTAACTCCTGATTTGTTGGGGTATGACCTTCTCTGTGACTTTCATCACCTGATCCAACAATTTGATACCTCTGTAATTATTCTTATCTAATGCGTCATCTTTTCCTTTGTAGCAGTTGACTATGGTGCTGGTACACCAGTCATTGGGTATGACTCCATCATGTATCACCTAGTTGACTATATGGGTGAGTAGACTATAGCCTACACTGCCAGATATGTAGAATCAATGTAGAATAAAATGCTTTTCCTCCAGAATTGCAAAGAAACAAACCCCTGCAGTGTAGTTGAACTCCTGACCCATGGTTTTACTATATGATACTTTATTCACTCACTCACTCACTGCTGCTTATACAGATATATATGTAAATAGTAATTACTCTATCAGACTAGTGTCTGCTGAAGCTGAATGTATGTATACCTTCCTCTGTTTTTTTTTTGTTTTTGTTTAAATTCATTTTTTGTTTGTATATTTATATATAAAAAAGTAATATCATGGCTTTTGATTAAATAGCAAACAGAATCTTTTTTGTCCCTGCTGATATGGTTAATTGATAGCAGTGAAGCAAACTGCTTTAGGAATGGTTTATCCAAAAACTACTGTTATCAAATATGTAACCGTGTGGGTGTAGCAACCACCCTTTCCTCCTTGCTGTAGAATAGAAGCTATTGGCACAATCACTTCTACCATCATCACTATCGTCATTGCAAAACATTATCACATTTGTTATTGTATTTGTTGCTGTTGCTATTGTTGTAGTCTCTATTGTCATTATGGATCATTTGTAGGAAAATGAGATTATGTAATGTTCATGTCCTACTCAAGGGTGTTAATGCACAAAGACTGTGAAATTAAATGATGGTATTACAGCTTTAAATCAAATCAAATTACTGAGAAAGCAAGTATTGAAAGACTGGTTTGACAAATTGTCAGAATTGTTAGTGTGGCAAATAGAAGGCGGCGAGCTGGCAGAAACGTTAGCAGGCCGGGCGAAATGCTTAGCGTTATTTCGTCTGCCTTTGCGTTCTGAGTTCAAATTCCGCCGAGGTCGACTTTACCTTTCATCCTTTCAGGGTCGATAAATTAAGTACCAGTTACGCATTGGGGTCGATGTAATCAACTTAAACCATTTGTCTGTCCTTGTTTGTCCCCTCTATGTTTAGCCCCTTGTGGGCAATAAAGAAATAAGATAGAATGTCTTGTAGTATTTGTTCCAACTAACTGCACATTAAGTTCAAACCTCACCAAGGTCAGCTGTTTTACTTCCTTTCATGGTTGATAAATAAAGTATTAGTTTGATACTAAGTTGATTCTTTCTTTCTTCTTTGCTGTTAGCCCCATTGTATCATAAGAAGGATTGAGTGAAGGGTCAGCAATCTTTCCGTATCGAAAAACCGACATCAAACTGGTACCATCCAAGAACGGTTAGATGTGCAGTACAGCATTGAACTGAAAATAGAAGTGTTGCTACATCACTGCAGACTGGTTCTTCAAGTTTGCTTGTGCTATATTCCTTCCTGATAATATCTGGGTTAATTTCTTCCTGGTCTTTCTAAATTTAGTCACCCAAAATACAATACATCATTTGTATCTATGAAGTAACAACCAGACATACATATTCTCTCTATTTCTGCTTAAAACATTTGGATTCAATATTTCTGATTATCATCAGAAATATTGAATTTAGAGTATTTATAACTTCAGGCTTTCATAGAGCAAAATAACTGAGAGACAAGCCAATTGAAGAATCTCTACAGGGAGCCTTTAAAAGCTAATTAGAAATAATTTTGCATTTAGAAAAGAACAATATTAGTGAAAGACTAATATCATTTAGTGTTTTTTTATTTTAATATCTGGTAATATATTTTCTTTTATATTTATATCTAGGATAGATAAGATGGCTAAGTGCATTGAGTATATAATTAGCTACCTTATTGGTTATAACCAAGTTTAATGCTGGCATTTTGTTGTAGTTATTGTTTTTAGTTTCAGATCCTAGATTAACCCTTTTGTTACTGTATTTATTTTGAGATGCTCTGTGTTTCTTTCAGTTACTTTAAATATAACAAAGAATTTAGTAAAATAACTTGGGTATCATTCAGCTAGTGTTAGGAAAATTAATTGTGACTAAGGTTTGGTGGAAGATTTTAATTCAAAACTTATGAAAACAAGACATTTGTACTCAGAGCCAGAGCTGGTTTCAGCCGGGTTGGTATCAAAAGGGTTAGACTTACAGTCAAAAGTATTCCATCTATGGCCATCCCACCTTTTTCCTTTATACACAGAACCTGTGATCATATCAAGTGTGTCCTTTTAGGTGGAAGAATTTGTTTTTGTATGCGTGTATGGGGCAAAGATGTGCATGCATGCACATGCACACACACAAAAATGGAAGATCATGTTAGGAATATCATCGGTGTGTGTGATCAGGGCTAACTTAGGATAAACAACAATAGCAGAACCTACTTAAATGATATACAGATTTATATATATAATATATAATGACATTATTGTATACAGTGCTCAGGTGCACCACAACTTGTCAGAGTATATGCAGTAATGTACAAATGTCTGGAAAGCGAACAATGCATGAGTCAGATACATGCTTGTGTGTCTATGGAGGGGAGAAAATCAGGTGTAGTGTTGGCGAATCTCAGGAAGCATGGAAGTTTTGAAGGATGCAGTGCTCTGACAACTAACAACTGATGCTGGCAGTTTGTTCCATGCTTCAGCAACTCTCAGCGTGAAAAAATGTTTCCTGAAGTCATGGGAGGTGTGCTGTTTTCTGACTTTGTAAATATGTCCACGGGTGTTAGATGGGTGGAGTTTAAAAAGGTGCTCAGATTTATTGTTGGTACCATGGTTGATAATTTTATGGGTGTCTGCCAAGTCAGCTGCCAGACGTCGGAGTTTCAATGTGTCCATGCCCAGGGAAGAAAGGCGTTCAGGATATGGCAAATGCCTGATGGAGGGTATTCTTTTGGTTGCACGTCGCTGAACTGCTTCCAGACGATTGATATCCTGGGCAAGATAGGGGTTCCAGACTGGTGATGCAAATTCCAGGTGAGGTCTTACCATAGCTATATAAAGCCGCAGATAGATAGTCGGAGAGCGGCTCACAAAGGATTTGGTGAGTGATGCCAAGACACCCTCAGCCTTCTTGACAATTTTAGCGATGTGTTTTGTCCAACGCAAATCACTGTCGACAATAACACCCATGTCACGTTCACGTGAAGACTTTTTGAGACTAGTGTTGTGGAGGGAGTAGGTGGACGCTGGGTTTCTCCTCCCAAAATGCATGGTGGTATATTTGTCCACATTATGCAGTAATGTACAAATGTCTGGAAAGTGAACAGTGTATGAGTCAGATACATGCTTGCGTGTGTATGGAGGGGAGAAAATTTGAACATTATCATCATCATTTAATGTCTGTTTTGCATGCTGCCATGGGTTGGAATGTTTGATAGGAGCTGGCAAGCTGGATAGCTGCAACAACAGGCACCAATCGTCTGTTTTGGTATCTACTGCTGGATGCCCTTCCTAACACCAACCACTTTACTATCCTGTTAACCTATTTATATAAAACTGTAGATTTGCTGGTTAATTGTCTGTATCATGCAACTGTGTTTATTACATTTCTTCACTTTATTTAAACTATTATAAACTCAACAAGAATATTAAGATTTAGCAGCTCAGATAAAATTGTTTTCTTGGATCATGTTAACTTATAAAAACATACTTGGGTGTGTAATGAAGGCAGTAGTAGGACCCTGAAAATGGAAGATAAGATTTTAGTTGTATTTTTCTGCAACAGTTCTTAAAATTTTACTTGAAATTGTTTTTAAGTTGAAATTAATCTGAAATATGTTTACAAAGAAAATACTATATGTCAACCACTTTGCTCCCAGATCTAACCCTGTTTTGTTTGCTCCCTTTCCCACTCCTTATAAAGTTGTTATAGTTTTTAGATAAACACATATGCAAACATATGTGGACTACAAACAAATACACCCAAAGTTTTAAGAGATAATTTTTCACTAGCTTGAATAAAGAGGATGGCAGTGATGATAACGATGATGATGATTATAATGACAGAAATAATAATGCTTTATTACTAAAAGGGGCACAAAAGAAGAAACATTACAAAGGTAAAAACTAACAAAAACAGTGAGAAAATAAAATGTGAAATATTTACTGTGCAAATAAAAACTTTTTGAATAAATTTCGAATCAACATTTTTGGTTTTCTCTCCATTTTGTCCATATTATTATGTAATCATCATCATTATTTTTATATAATTGGTCTGTCAGTAATTGTTATCACTCCCAGCTATTAAAGTCAATCAATGAACTTGGCGTCAAGTCATCATCATCATAATGTTTAAACTATGCTAATGGTATTTGTTTTGGTTCAGTGTTATTTTCATGTTTGCTTGAGTGGTGTCATCTTTTCTTTGTTTCATCCTCTCTAGAGACACAGCAAATGTGTATTAAGAGACATCATAACTACAACTAACAAAAATATCAAGGGACATCATAACTACAATGCACAAAATTATTAAGGGACATCATAATTACAATTAACAAAGGAGTTAAGAGACATCATAAGTACAACCATTGTGCTTAGAGACATTCAATCATTTTGCCTCTTACTTTTTAGCATTTTTATCAGACAATTTAAAAATCTCAAATATGTTTAGTTGCTAGATGGCATTACAAAAATAAAGTTTATTTATCTGACCCTTAAAATTGTGTTTTAAGGGCAATAATAACTAAAATGTGAAAATCAAACTGTTCTCATGATTTATAGCTGGTGGTGTGGGAAGTGAATGAAGGACATTTAAATAACTACAGTGTCTAATTACAAAAGCTAGAATGACTCACACACATAAACACTGTGTGTGTGTGTGTTGATGATACAAATTTATGAAACATTGAATGTTTCTTTATGAAACAGGAAATGCATTAATAACCTCTGTTTGCCCTATGTTGACTTGAAATGTCAATAACCACACCTGTAGATAAAAAGTGACACACCTAGAGATCCAGTAAATTCATTTTAAGGAAAGAAACATCATGACCTTTCTAAATTATGTGTATTCCTCTCTTGAACTTATCATTATCTTCTAGTTGCTTGAATCATTAGACTGCGGTCATGCTGGGGCACTGTTTTGAAGGGTTTTAGTTTTAACCTATTGACCACAATCCTTATCTTTTTTCTTTTTGCAAAGCCTGGTACTTATTCTATCAGTCTTTTTTGCCAAATTGCTAAGTTACAGGGATGTAAACTCATCAACACTGGTTGTCAAATGGCACATACACAATGACACACACACACACACACACACACACAGAGGTATGTATATATATATATATATATATATATATATATATATTAGACAGGCTTCTTTCAGTTTTCATCTAACAAATCCACTCACAAGGCTTTGCTCAGTCTAGGCTATAGTAGAAAACACTTGCCAAAGGTGTCACATAGTGAGCCTGAACCCAGAACCATGTGGTTGGGTACCACACTTCTTACCACTTAGCCACACCCATGTCTATTATTAGATAATCAATAAACATTTTTTCCTCCGTGAAATACATTTGGTTTAATCTCCTAACAGTTGAATACTCACTAATAATGCTCTTGTGATTCTTTGATGGCAGAGTTGTTACAATGCTGGATAAAATGTCTTTCAGTGACTCTGCACTTTGAGTTCAAATCCTGCTGAGATTAACTTTGCTTGTCTTCATTTCAGTGTTGAGAAAAAAAAAGGTACCAATCTAGAGTAGTAGATGAGTGGAACTGTCAGAACATTGCAATATTTATTCTAGATCCTTGTATTTTAGGTTCAAATCCATCTGTGGTTTACATGTATAGGAGACTTAATTTGCCATCTAGTTTCATTCTACCACCTGGCATCTTGAGTGCCTTTAGTGGAATCCACTCTTTCATGAGCATTTGGACTTAGCCTCCAGTTTGAAGGTACCATCCTTCTTATCTCTCTCCCACAAATCTTGGAGACCCTGTAAAGGGTCATGGACATCGTCTTTCCTCCTGATTAAAAAATTTAAGAATTACTACAAAAAAGAAATTAAAAATTGCAAAGGAACTCTTAAGCCTTTTGTTAATATATTTCTGCTGAAAAACACTTTCATTGTTTCAAATGATTTTGAAAATAATGAAGAATTTAGTAAAATAGCTTTGTCATCATTAAACTGGTGTTTCGGACATAAATTAACACAAAACTTTGATTGAAGATTTTAATTTAGATCACTTTAAAAAAAGGAAATTTGTATCATAGAACCAGGAGCAGCCTCAGGCAGGTTGGTATCAAAAAGGTTAGAGACTTTGTGAAGTTATATAATTCCATTCCATATATATATAACTGGTTTCTATAAAATTGTTTATTAAATTTTACTGTTATCAGGATAATTATAATGGCTATCTGCAAGTGCAATCCCTATGAGTCAGAGTGGCTGTTTCAGTGTATCTCCCTAGCCATTCTCTGGGGCAATGCCTTTTCCATTTTGTCTACTGGGACCACAAAGCAGTCTGTCAAGCCTTTTTAGATATTTCTCTGATGTGAGGAAGAGGAAAGATGCGATGACTTAGGAATATTATGGCAATTGTAAAGATGACTAACATAAACAAACAAAAGTGAAAAAAATGTTGATATCAACAGCAATATATATATATATATATATATATATATATATATATATATTATATATATATATATATATATATATATATATATATATAAAATATCACAAATTCTCTCTATATAAATTTAGTACTGATGTGAAGGAATTCTTGCTTAAAAAATCTAAGTTAAAGAATAAATCTGAAAATATATCACAAATATCTATTCTAGTAAGAATTCTGTTTTTGTAACAAAATAGCATTTCTGTATGTGAGAGAATATATCACTTGTATGTATTAGACATTATATTTTAAATTGAAGTGAAATAGTGATCTTAAGAAGCTTTGAATAATAAAAAAAAAAAAAAAGAATTTCTTTCCAAGCAAGATTAAATATATTTGCTATGTAAATTAGGTCAACAAAATCGAGCTGTATTATTAACAGGTCAATTTGTGAATTTATCTTTTTAGTATTGCAAGAAGGATTGTGAGTCATCCACAAAGCACTCAAGTTTTGTGAGATTAGAACGAATCTGTTTTTTTGGTCTTGATAAAATAAGAAAATTCTTATTGAGCTGAATCTATTACCCAGTTTTGATTCCTGTTTGTATAGATCTTTTTACTTTTTTACCTGTTCCAGTCACTGGCTGTGACCATGCTGAGACACCACCTTGAATGGTATTAATTGAATAAATTAACCCCAGTATTTTAAATTTTTTCTTTTAAGCCTTGTACTTATTCTATTGGTCTCTTATAATACTGAACTGCAAATTTACAGGGATGTAAACAAACCAATACTGGTTGTCAGGTGGTGGTGGGAGACAAACTCAAATGCAAAAACACATACACGTGGATATATACATACTTGTTTCCGTCAGCCAAATCCCCGTTCAGAGCTTTGGTTGATCCAGGGCTACAGTTAAAGACATTTGTGACTGAACCTGGAACTATGTGGTTGAGAAGCAAACCTCTTACCAAACACCCATGCATGTACCTATAATTCTTTAAATAATTCGGGTATCATTGTCATTAATTGTCATGTCTGTATCTCTGAAGATCTATTGATTGATATATTTTGAATTCTTTGTATAGGCATAGGCATGGCTCTGTGGTTAAGAAGCTTGTTTTGCAACCATGTAGTTTTAGGTTCAGTCCTGCTGTGCTGCATCTTGGACTAGTGTTTTCCACTACAGCTCTGGGTCAAACAGCTGACCAATGCCTTCTGAGTGGATTTGGTAGACAGGAACCATGGAAACCTATTGTATGTGTGCATTTGTATTTGTTCTCCAACCAATACTTGACAAATTGTGTTGGTTGTTTACGTCCCCATAACTTAGCAGTTCAGTATAAGAAACTGACAGAGTAAGTACCAGACTTTAAAAAAAAAATTAGCACTTGGGTTGATTTGTTCAACTAAACTTTTCAAGGCAGTGCTCCAGCATGGCTGTTGTCCAATGATTGAAAGAAATAAAAGATAAAGATTAAAATCTATCAGATTTAGCAATTAACTTTATCATGTCTTCATGAAATAGCAGTTAATTCTTTTGGAATATTTTATTTAAGATTTTCAGCATATAATGACATTAGACTTTATATGTGCCAGTTTGAGTCAGAAAAGAGCGAAAGACTTGCCAGTAGGCCTGCTAATCATGTGTCTCAAATTAGATAAAAGTATTGATTTATTGATTTTAGTATACTGGATTTGGTGAGTAGTAGGAAGAGGTAATATTGTAGTGTGACACAGTTGATTAAACCAACCATAATATTTGACTAAACATGGCATGGTGAACTTTGGTAGGATTTGAAGAAAATAAAGACATAAATAAACTAGCCCTGGTTGTCAAATGGTGGGGATCAAACACAGACACACATATTTACACATCATCATCATCATCATTCTTTAACCCTTTCGTTATTGTATTTATTTTGAGATGCTCTGTGTTTCTTTCAATTATTTTAAATATAACAAAGAATTTAGTAAAATAACTTAGTTATCATGAAGCTAGTGTTAGGAACATAAATTGTGACTAAGATTTGGAAGATTTGAATTCAAAACTTATGTAAACAAGACATTTGTACTACAGAGCCAGAGCAGGTTTCAGCTGGGTTGGTAACAAAAGGGTCAACGTCTGTTTTCCATGCTGGCTTGGGTTAGACTGTTTGACTGGAACTGGTAAGCTGGATGCCCTTCCTAATGCCAACCACTCCACACATACATTCATACATACACACATAATAAATATACACATACACACAGACACTCATACACATGACAAGCCTCCACACAGTTTTTGTCTACCAAATTCACTCAGAAGGCATTGGTTGGCCCCAGGCTTTAATAGAAAACACTTGCCCAAGATGCTATGCAGTGGGACTGAACCTGAAACAACATGGTTACAAAGCAAGCTTCTTAACCACAAAGCCATGTCTGTATAATCTGTGTCTATGTATAATTAGTAACAGTTTGACTGGACTTCACATTCTTTTAACCCTTTAACATTTAGTTTATTCTGTCAAAAGTAATGCTCATTCATTCATATTGTTTTGAATTAAGCGTGTTTTATCTTGTCACTTAAAGATTTCAATGATGCGATTGTTTATTTTTAGAATGACATGGTAGAGTAGGTGGGAGATAATCGATTTAGCTGTTCTGAACATAAAATGGAGAATATTTTTGGCAGATATGGCTGGTTGAAATGTTAATGGCTTAAATAACGTGGAGCTGAATCAAACTATTTTAAACTTTTAACTGCTACATGTGCCACTGGTGGTTCATCACAAACTTCACACAATTGCCATATGCACCACCCATGGTACATTTTCATAATTTGAGAAAATATTTAATTCTGTATCTTTGGCATGGTTTTGAGGATGTTTAACCCTTTAGCATTCAAATTATTTTGTTGAATATAATGCTTGTTAATTCACATTCTTTTAAATTTACCATTTTCTATCTCATAGCAAGAAGAGCAATAGCAGGGTTTGAGTAGATTTGTGTAGTACTTGAAGTAGCAGTAGCAGCAGTAGTAATAGTCGATTGAAAATTCACCATTGTATTTAGTAGTGCCATTGAGAATTCATAGAAGAAGTTTCGTGGGAATATGGATTTCACAAGCGGTCCCCAACAATCCCACATGTAAAGACATCCTGTTTGCCGCAGATTATCTGCAGACGCAGGGACAGAATGACCGAGGAGCCGCCGGTTGCCGAAACAGACACTCTAAGGATTTTCACCGGGTTGTCGCCCTAATACCACTCGGTGTCAGACCAATCCGCCTTGGGTGGCCCTACCAGGAACCGAAGTTCCGGACAGCATAGCTCTGACACTACCTGTTGCCAGCGTCCCCGCCACAGTGAGGAGGGGATGGACTTTGGGGTTTAAGATTTCACTGATATGATTGTGTATTTTTAGAATGACATTATAGGCTACTTGTGAGAGGCCAGATCTGTCTGGCCTGAAAATAAAACAGGTACAATATTTGGGGCTAGATATGGCTGGTTTAAATTCTAAAGGGTTAAATAACATGAGTGCTAAATATTAAAGTTTAATTATGAAATACATTAAAAATGCCAAAAAATTACATTTCCTTGTAATTAACCAGTATGCAATGTGACTGCAAAATATGTGGCATGATCAGTAAGTTCCAGTTACAGGTTGTGGCAGTTAACATGTTAAACCCACATAACACATGTGTTGAATGCTACTTTTTTTTCCATTTGTTCATCCACTTGTGTGTGTTTGTGTGTCCTTGTGTTGACAGTTTGAGCAAAAATATAGCAGCACTTGTTTCTATCGTTTGTAAAGACTGTGTCCTATAAACTCAGTAGTTTCAATATATAAAGGAGATCAGTCAAATGAAAAATAAGTTAGGGTTGGTAAAGGATGACTAACTGTGTAGAATACTAACTTCATAAGATACATCCACCCCGTGCCAGCATGGAAAAAGTGGACATACAAATGGTAATGGCATGTGTATGTTGTAACTTTCCTTTGACATTTTTTCCTGGATTGTATCTGTCTCTTTTAGATAGTTGTTAATACAAAGGACTTAAACATATACAGACAGATTAGCTGTGATTTATCTTGTCAAAACACTGTGCTAAAATAAAATCCATTCATCTTTTCTTTCTTCCTTCTTTCCATTTATACTTTTAAAAGAACTTTCTTGTATCTAATTCTGCCAGGGAGCAGCCATTTGATAAATATTTACAGCCATTTGCTGAAACACAAATTAATCTTGTGTTAAGCTGTCTAACAAACTTGTCTCCATATCTGCTGATAAAATACTGACACATAGCTTCAGTGCATTCATTCTTAATGCTGGTAATTTGCATCTAAAATCCACATTAGAATTTTCAATTGAATATTATCTGCAACAGTTGTGATTGCAACTTATTTCTTTTACAGTTTGTTTCTTTGCATTTCTCTCTATCATCCCTGCCACTGATTTCTATGTGTGTGTGTATATAACTAATTAGCTATATTGATTTTTAGGGTTGTAACAGGGGTATTCAACATGCCTGTTGCCCTTCCTTTTTCCCCTTTCTGTGTACATAGATGACTCACTGGAGTCTATCAGTCTGATTCACCTCTGTTCTGCTATTTCTATTCAAATATTTTGTTGATTTCATGACTTGTTGCTTTATTATTATCATTATTATTGTTATTGTTATTATTATTATTATTTTTATTATTATTTTTATTATTATTATTTTTATTTTTATTATTATTTTTATTTTTATTAGCAGCATGCCTATTCCTTTCTAACTTTTTTTGTTGTTTTTATTATTATCCACATATTTTATTTTTTCTTGCTCCCCAACCCCTTATTTTTTCTTTCCTCCTTTCAAAAGGGAATTCGGGAAGGTTGTGCATTCCAATACGGATATATATTTTTAAAACTTTGATTGTTCATGTGTTTTTTTTTTGAAGAATTTATTAGGAGTTATTCCTGATACAAAACACAGAATTACACAGATTGCAGTATTCTATATTTTTGCTGATTCTTTTAGCAAAATGCATTACTGGCAGTTAGTTTAGATATATGCCTTTTGTTTATTATGTGGAAGTATTGCATGCATTTTCTATGATGATTATGACTATTTAAGGTAGCTACCAGTTCAATGTTAGAAACTGGCTACTTCATTGAATACAGCTTTTGAATGTAAAGGAATACATGTAACTATAGCTTTACTTGGATAAATTTAGTGTGACACATCATTGGCATTGCTGGTTAATAACATGACCCAGATAAGACCAGCTTGGCTGTGAGGCTTTACTGCTACAGCAAGAATGAAAGAGCTTCTGGATATTAATGATAATAATCCTTTTTACTATAGGCACAAGGCTTGGAATTTTGGGAGAGTGGGCTAGTTGAATGCATTGACCTCAATATTTGACTGGTATTTATTTCATTAACCTCTGAAAGGATGAAAGGCAAAGTTGACCTTGATGGAATATGAACTCAAAACAAAGATTGGTGAAATACCACAAAGCAATTTTGTCCAGCATGCTAATTCTGTAAGCTCACCACCTTATTAATGCCAATAAAAAAAAAAAATTAACAAAAGCAGGTTATAATGGTTTTTATAAAAGTTTCTGTAGTAGTGGAACCCATTCAATTTGAGGAAATATTAACATTATAAGAGATAAATCTGTCAAATTTTGGTTCAAGGCCAACACTTTCAAGGGAGGGAATAAGTATGAAATAGCCTAGCTATGGAAAATGAAGGTGAAGATAGTGCCAATTATTGTTGGGTTCTTGGGAACAGTATCAGAAGGTATCAAGAGGAATGTAAAGGAAATAGGAATAGAGTGCCCAGTAGATTTGTTACAAAAGGTTTGCCTCCTTGGCACAGCTAGAATAATCAGGAAAGTATTAGATAGTTGAAAAGAACAGATAGCATGGTACCGTAGGCTGTAGGTAGCAAGCCCACTACGCATGCAAGACTCCAGGAGCTCCAACAAAACCTGTGATAAAGAGAAATAAAATTAATAATAATATTAAAAAAATAACAAAAACAGAATTATAATGGTTATTAAAAGTTTTTATAATAATGAAATCCCTTCAATTTGAAGAGATTTCAACATTATAAGAGATAATGCCACTGGTTCATGCCCAAAAAGAAATTGATAATTTTGACAATCATTTTCAGGGATTACATATGAGTCAGTTTCTTTTTTGTATATGCATTGATAAGATCAAATGTAAACTGATGAAACTGCTTCCATGTCATCCAAAATCAAATCGAATTTCTGGAAGAATGGTTACGAGTATTAAAATTGGTTTAAAAGCATATTCACCAAGTAAATGTTATTAATGCATATCTCAGTCACATGTTTTTTTGAATTATCTAACAATCTCTTGCTTAGCAAGATTCTATTCTAAGTCCTTCTGCTTTGGAGGTCAAATTGATCGTTAGTGACAATGTCTTATGAAATTGGAGCTCCAATTTGGTATGTATGCAGAAGAAATGAACTACAAGCTCAATTTGAATCTTAAGCAGGAAATACTACAGCTGTGATTCTTAAGGGTTAACAAATTATGCTAGATCATGCAGAGTAAAATATACAATGACACACATATTGATAGTAGACAAAATGCTGATATAGTCTCTCAGGTTTTGAAAATAAATGATTCTGTTAATAAGACTGATAAAAGATGATTTAGATGCAGTTCTTGTTCAACAAAAGGAATTAAACCAGTTCATTTCCAAGATATGTGATGTCATTGTTATGCTAATATTACAAGCATTGCATGTTTTACATATAGTTTAAAGTAAATACCAACTTAGCATCAGAGCTTAGTTTATTCAGTTGTATAAAACTTCTGAAAATAGTCATGTGTAACATGTACTTTACTTCGATAAACTTAGTATCACATAACAGCTTACATGCCTGTGCATGTGAGGAATATCTGCGCGTGTGCTTGCATATGCACACACACGCAGACATATGCACATTTATAATCATCATCGTCATTTATTGTCCAAATTCCATGATTAGGTCAGAAGACTATTGAGCTCCATTGTCTGTTTTAGCATGGTTTCTGCAGCTAGATGCTCTTCCTAATGCCAACCACTTAAGAGTGTACCAGGCGCTTTTTCATATTACTACTACTGGTGATGTCACCAAGTTGCTCACAACACATGATTCCTTAATTGAAGGGGTGTAGTATGGAGAGAAGTGGATTATGCTAGCTGTTGAGAGGTAAGAGTATGATAATGGGATACAAAGAGGTGTTTTGCTATAGAGGAGATACATGGCTACCCAGGCTGGAAAAGGAGAAAAGAGAGTCATGATAAAGTGTCAGGGTTCACGAGGGTGAATGGAGACAGAGGAATGGGCACAGCGTATGAGGTCAGAGGATCAAGTAAGTTTGCAAGAATGTGAAGTGAGCAATAGATGGTTGGAGGGAGGGAATATAGGGATGAATGTGATGCAGTGAATAAGAAGGGAGGGTTATGGTCTTTGAATATCAGTGTGAAGCTATATATATATATATATATATATATATATTATATATATATATATATATATATATATAAAAAGGCACATGGCTCAGTAGTCAGTGTTTGGCTCACAATCATGAGGTAGTGAATTTGATTTCCGGACCAAGCTGTGTGTTGTGTTATTGAACAAGACACCTTATTTCATGTTGCTCCAGTTCACTCAACTGCAGAAAGGAGTTATGATGTCACTGGTGCCAAGCTGTATCAGCCTTTGCCTTTCCTTTGGGCAACATTGGTGGCATGGAGAGGGAAGGCCGGTGTGCATAGGCAGCTGCTTGTCATAAACAACCTTGCCTGGACTTGTGCCTTGGAAGGTAACTTTCTAGGTGCAATCCTATGGTCATTTATGACCAAAGGGTGTCTTTATGTATATTTCACTTGCCTCAATAGGTCTTTGCAAGCAGAGTTTTGTGTCCAATGAAGGAAAGGTACGTATAAGTGGGCTGGTTACACCCCTGGCATAGGCCACGGGTTATGGTCTCACTTGGCTTGCTGGGTCTTCTCAAGCACAGCATATTTCCAAAGGTCTCGATCACTAGTCATTACTTCGGTAAGGCCTAATGTTCAAAGGTCGTGCTTCACCACCTCATCCCAGGTCTTCCTGGGTCTACCTCTTCCACAGGTTCCCTCAACCACTAGAGTGTGGCACTTTTTCACACAGCTATCCTCACCCATTCTTGCCACATGACCATACCAGCGCAGCTGAGAGACGACTGTGCAATACATACATATATATATATATACATACATACATATATATATATATATATACATACATAAATATACATACATACATATACACATATATGCATATATATATAGATACATATATACATACATACATATATATATAGATAGATACATATAACATACATACATATACTTTAATATATAGTTATATATAAGAAATATTCTAGGCAGTTAATTTGTTTCTTCTCATAAATTCCAAACTGAAAATTTTGATGGAATTCCTCTTCAGTGTATATTGTGAACATCTGCATTCTCAAATAGTTCTTCAGATTGCTGGCACCTCTTAGCTTTGATGAATTTTTCATCATGATGCAGAGTCTAATGCTACAATATTAATATTATTTCTTGAGCTTGGAGCTTTTAAATCTGTTCATGCCTTAGTATTTATTTATATCAAGCAGTATGTTTAAGTTAGACATTACTTGCTGTTCTTTAGTTTCTTTTGGTCATCACAGCCAAGACCATGATGGAGCACCACTCATGAATATTCATTAATGTATGTCAGCAGTTTTTTTTCCCCTCTTACTATACTAGCAATCATTTTTCATTTTGTACAATTTGAGCTTAGAAGGAAGTTAAATTGTTTTAATTGAAATGAGGTGTAGTTCAATCTACTAGTGACTGCAGCCAAATCTCCCTCAAATCACACTCTACTGTTTTTGTAACTTATTACTTTAGTTACACTGCTGGGTCTATTTAGAATATTATTGGGTATTCTTATCAATCCTGTGGAGTTTCCACAGGTTTTCTATTGAACACAGAACTTTAGTTGTTTGTTAGTGTGGTGGTTATAATAATGGCAAATGGCAGGCAAGAGAAATAGACAGACAGAGTAATAGGAAATCATGACAAATGTTAGATGAGGTGGTAACAGTGAAAGGTAGGAGACACAAAATGAAATGTTGTTAAATCGCTACAGACATATAATCATACATGTACACACACACACACACCACACACACACACACACACACACACACATACTCATACATACAAACATACTTTGAGGATTATAATAGTTTGTTGTGATGATGCTATTGGTAGAGTGTTTAGTTAATGAAGGAGGTGGTAGTGGATTTTTTTGTTTGAAGGAGTTGATAGCAAATTATTTTTGTGAAATGAAATTTGAAAAAAAAAAATTGCCATATGATTTGACTTATATGGCTTAGTACAAATAACCAACACCTCCACAACTATCAACAAATAAATATAATCACTGTCACCTCCACCATTTGCAGTTATTTCTTATTTTTCTATTTATTTTCCTGTTTTATTTGAAGGGATCAGTGAAAGTTGCTAAGGTTCCATAATTAAAGAATTGCAAAAGTTTAGAATGAAACTATTTCACTTAGTTCTTTAGCCCTTTTTATATCAACCTGCCTGAGACTGTCCTTGGTTCTATGATACAGAATTTCTGATCTAAATTAAAAACCTTCCATCAAAATTTCATGTTTATATGTGTTCTAAACAACAGGTTTATGATGACAGTTATTTTATTAAATGTTTTCATTATTTTCAAAATTCATTAAAACAAAATCAATGAATTTCAGCAGAAATATAGGAACAAAAGAGTTAAATTCTCCTTTTATATCTCAGCAGACCTTATGTTCTGTAGGGTTTCAACATTTATTTGAAATTCTGTATAATATTGGTACAAAGCATGTCTTAAGTACAGGTAGTTCTTAGAGTAAAAAGGCAAATATCATACTAGTGTGAAGTAGCTTGTGTAGAAGTTAGAGAGGTTTGTTTAAAATGTTTTACAGTATCTAGTTAAACACCATCATCATCATCATCATCATTTAACATCCGTTTCCATACTGGCATGGGTTGGGCGGTTTGACTGAGGACTGGCAAGCCAGGAGGCTGCACCAAGCTCTAAATCTATTCTGGCAAGGTTTCTACAGCTGGATGCCCTGCCTAATGCCAACCACACTCCGAGAGTGTAGTGGGTGCTTTCGGAGTGGTTGGCGTTTGGAAGGGCATCCAGCTGTAGAAACCTTGCCAGTTATTATTTGAAACATGATCAGCTAAAAATACCCCTCCACCTCCAGTAAGCACCGGCTATCTGCTGGATTTTAAATCATCTGCCATAGAACTAGAAACCTATTTCATATGAAGAGGATTGTTATAACCCAATTTATGATATCAGTAATTCACAATATTCATGGATAGCTATGTCAAGTTGACCTCACTGCTGAGGTTATGGTATTTTAGCTCCGGGTCAAGCCTAACTGAGGAGACCTATAATCAAAGACTGGCTCGCTGTGACCATCCAGTCCTTTTTATTTCAGGGAATACATTGTTCTATATGTACTTCTTTAAGGTGGTAGGCTGTGATTTGAAGGAGCTTTAGCTGCTCTTTCTATTAGTTGAATGATCATGAAGAGGCTCTTGTTGGTTAGACTTATAAGGTTGAATATATATATATTGTATATATATTGTCAACAGAAAAAGCAACCCAAATATTCTCTTGAGAGAGAGAGAGAGAATTGACTCTGGTACTTATTTGGCAACTTTGTAAGGATGAAAAGCAAAGTTGACTTGGGAAAGATTTGAACTCAGAATGTAAAAAGCTGGATTGTAACTGCAAGGTGTTTTTCTGATGCCCTAATGATGCTGCCAATTGGCTGCCCTACATGTATGTATATTTAGTATATAAAAATAGTTTTTTTCCCTATGTAAGCTCAAGGTCACAATTGGGGGTGGAGTTGAGTCAAATAAATCAATCTCAAAGTTGACTGGTATGAATATGTATACGATTATGTGTACATTTTGATGTTTATTTGTCTGTGTTTGTTGCATGCGTCCATTTATGATCATATTACATCATTAATTCAAACATTTTGTAATTTCTTAAAGAAGATATTTCACCTGTAACACCAGCAAATTAGCAATATATATATATTTTTTTATTCTAATAAACCTCTGCCAGCCATCCAACCAATCAGCCTACTTTATATGTGTGTGTGTGTTTCTTTCTCTCCTTCTCTCTCTCTCAAGTTCAACACTGTAGACTCCCTTGCAAGCATAAAGCTGTCTGGACAACTTAAGAAAATAAATCTAGGTTGCAGGCAGGGGAGCCTCTTGAGGTAAAGAAAGAATATGTATGTTGAAGGCAGTGGTGGGGAGATTTGTTAATAAGTGGGGGGGGGGCAGAATTGGGCAGGTAAGGATTTAAGTGTTAGAGTGAAGAGTGAAGGCTGTCTGGGAAGAAATACATTTACCTGAATTTCAATATTTTTTTTTAAAGACCATTTTTTTTATCACTAAATATGAAATAGAAAACTTTTGACAGAAGGAAAGTATTAGTGGATTTGTGTGTGTGTGTGTGTGTGTGTAAGAAAGAAGAGAAAGAGTTGCAGTGCAACGCCCAGCTAAAGTTTTGGCCGGCTGTTAGCCATGCTCAGGTAACAAAGTACTCATTACCCACAACCGACTTGATGTTATCTATTTACTACCACTACCACCACCACCACTACTACCACCACCACCACCACCACCACCACTACTGCTGCTGCTGCTACTACCACCACCACCACCACTACTACTACTACTACCACTACTACCACCACCACTACCACCACTACTGCTGCTGCTGCTACTACTACTACCACCACCACCACCACTACCACTACTATTACTACTACTACTACTACGACGACCACCACCAAAACCACTTCTACTACTACTACTACTTTACATTATTGCTGTCTCTATTATTACCACTACCTCTGCTACTGTCACTGCAACCTTTACTGGCAATGTTAGCAACCAGTGGTTGTTACTACTGTTAATACGTCTGAAGAAGAACAGTTCCCACCGCAAGCAGGCAAAAGCAGGCAAATCGTCACCACCTTTGCCAAGATGACAAAAAAAGCTAAATATACTGTTGCATTTTTGTTATTGTTATACTAGTGACATGACACTATCAACATGACTTCCCTTCCACTCTCTATTGTTACCTTTGCGTTCTTTCTCTAGTAGCAAACCCCCCCCCTCCCCGAATACTATTACTAATAGGATGAGCAGTTTTATGACCTCCAAAGAAATACTGCTTTTGGTTATTGGCTGACTAGGTCAGCCTGAGAGTGGGCCACCTCAGATTGAGTCCCAAATTTCAAGGTGTAACTTACATTAATGACAACCTAAGAAAACTGAATGTGTATTGAATTCTAAATACAAACTGACATCTTATACCTACTATATCTTGAGTGACTGACCCAGGATTGCTTGCAAAGCTTCTAATTGGTTGCCTTCATAATAAAGGCTCTGCTCAATGAACAAGTAAGCATAAGCAAGTATGACATCTTACAAAGTTGCTTAAACTGCTAAGAATTGCAGCCAAATTTCATTCGACAAAACTTTCCTCTGTCCTTTCTTCTGATAGTAAACTTGAGTCCTTATAGTGTTAAAGTCTTAAATTTTAGAACAGCATGTTAAGACTGGATGGTCATGATTATTTTGTTCAACTATTATTATTATCATTATTATTATTATTAATAAGGTGGCAAGCTAGCAGAATTCTTAGCACACTGGACGAAATGTGCTATGTTCTGAGTTCAAATTCCACCAAGATCGACTTTGCCTTTCATCCTTTCAGGGTTGATAAATTAAGTACCAGTGAAGCACTGGGGTCGATGTAATCAACTAGTCCCCTACCCCACATTTCAGGTCTTGTGTCTGTAGTAGAAAGGATTATTATCAATAATCTTTTCCACTATAGGCACAAAGCCTGAAATTTTGGGAGAGGGATCTAGGCAATTACATTGCCCCTAGTGCTCAATGGTGCTTATTTTATTGACCCCAAAAGGACAAAAGGCAAAGTTGACCTTGGTGAAATTTGAACTTGGAGTATTAAGCTGGAAGAAATACCACCAAGCATTTTGTCTGGTATAGTAAGGATTCTACCAGCTTGCCACCTTAATATAATTATAATGATAATGATAACAATAATCTTTTCTACTATAGGCACAAGGCCCGAAATTTTGGGGGAGGGGAAAAGTGGATCACGTCGACCCCAGTACGTGACTGGTACTTAATTTATCAACCCCCAAAAGGATGAAAGGCAGAGTTGACCTGGGTGGTATTTGAACTCGGAATGTAAAGATGGATGAAATACTTCTAAGCATTTTACCCAGAGTGCTAACGATTTTGCCAGCTCTCCACCTTAATAATGATAAAATAATAATAATTATGAAACATTGTATTTATAACTTTGAAGCAGATCATATCAGATCCTTTTTTTCTTTTGTGAACGTTTTTAAACATTTCTATGAAAGTTTTTTTTTTTATATCCATCAGCTGATTTTAATACCATACCATGCCAGGCCCTTAAGTACCTTTAGCAGAGTCCTTTCTGCTGTATGCATTTAGACTAGGCTTCCAGTCTGAATATAACTCAAGATCTGGATGTTCTGCATCCAGCTGTGACTCATGGTTTTTTCTCTTCTCCTCAACCAGTTTCAAAGGCTCTACAAAAAGATTAAGGGTGCTTACACTTCCTCCTCTGACTAAGCCATAATAATAATAATAATTACTCCCTGTGAACAGAAACTGTTATTTCAATTTCCAGCCAAAGCTATTTTACTTTACTTGTGCAGCTGCAGGTTTTGGGAAAGGTGTGAACATTGCAATTTTGATGTGTTTCCTCTTCCTAAGAAGTGTTGCCCACGTGTTCTATCAAAAGGAACCAATAAGGCAGCCAAAGACAGTTAACTTTTACTGCAGATATTGGATTTCTTCATGGTTGCTTTAAGAATGATATAAAATGAAATGAAATGAAGTTAATAATAACAATAACAATAATAATAATAATAGTAATAACAACAATAATAATTTTATTATTTTCTTTATTTGCATCTTTGTTGTTTTTCTGAGTGTTTCTGATAAATCTTTGTCAGGTTATTTCCTGGTTTCTTTTAGAAAAGAACAACTCCCAGTTGACAAAAGATTTCTCTCTCAAAATGGATTGTTTTTGATATTTTGAAGAATAGAAATAACATTTGAAAATGTAACAGGGAGAAGCATTTTAATAAAAAGACTGCTTTTGCTTTTTTAATAGAAATGTTTTGCATATGGTGCATATTGCAGTCTCCATTGTTTCCATATAATTGGTTAAATCATTGTCATTGTGTGTGTGACTGTGGAATTGGTAACAATCCAAGCCTTCGTTATTTTTGTCTTTGTTGTGATTTTAGTTTTTTTTGGTTGTTGTGATGCTCCTTTTTAAAATGATATTTTATTTAATATTTTCTATTGTATTCCACTTCACTGTTACATCAATGCCTCCTTCATGTTTTGTATTTCCTTCTCTTCAGTTATTTATGATGTTATTTATTTATAAAAAAATAAGAAAATGAGGTGGTGGTGGTTGTAGGAAAAATTCAACAGAATTATTTAACAGCTTTTTAGTGAATTGCAAACCAAATTTAGCAGACCAAATGTCTTTGATATTTAGTTGTATCCCTCATGGATTGGCAGAATTTATAAAATTGATTATTTTTCATCTCTGACAAACAGTAATTTTTATGCTGTTTTATTTATTGCTATTTATTGCTCAGTAAATAAAGAATAAAGACAAATAAAAAATCATTGTGGCATATAATAGTTACGGGTAATGGAAAGTTTAGTGTCCTATATTCTCTGAAATAATTAATAATCCTGTTGTTCTAAGGTAATTATTTAGTTTAATTTTTAAAATTATTTCTAGCCACCATAAAAGTTGTGAATTGGTTGAATTGGTATTGCAGCAAACAAAATA
Organism: Octopus sinensis; assembly: GCF_006345805.1. NCBI lineage: Eukaryota > Metazoa > Mollusca > Cephalopoda > Octopoda > Octopodidae > Octopus > Octopus sinensis. Next base: position 170,295,239 of record NC_042997.1, read on the forward strand.
TTTTTTGATATGTGTGTCCCTGATGGATTGACATAATTAAGAGAGCAGCAGACCAAATGTCTTGTGATATTTAGTTACATCCCTCCTGGATTGGAAGAATTAGTAGAACAGCAAATGAAATGCCTTGTGGTATTTAGTAAGTTCTGATTTCAAATCCTACCACAGTCAGTTTTTATCTTTCATCCCTCTGGTTAAGTATTTGATAAAATAAAATAAATACCCAACAGTTCTACTGTATATTCTCGCAGATAGGTTGCACTTTTTTTTAACAAAGATTTCAATAAAAATCAGGGGTGTGACCTACCTATCCACTTGACATCACAGGGATCTGAAGTAGATGGCACCATATCAGTAGTCCAGGCATGTACCCTGGGCTTAGGCTTTTCAGTTTTCAAGTTGCTATGGAAGCATTTTTGTGATGTGTGCTTACTAGAAAGTGGGAACCAGAAGTTTGCATATTAGTCTTTTCGACAACATCGGTTCAAATATTAGTTATATTTACAATAAAAAAGGGCCATGTAACTCCCCAGATTATAGTGCGATCTATCTGTGAGTCAAATACAAATACCTACTTTGACAACTCTAAACTAAGGGTGTGATCTATATGTGAGTATGTATGGTATATTTCTTAAGATGAATTTACATTATGTATACTGTTTATATTTGTTCAACTAGTGCCCTCTGATTGTTGCTTTCACAACAGATGAAATGTAGTGAAAGTAACAATTAAGATGAGAACTCCAGTCTGACTTACTGTAAATCCTCGAGTATACTCCACACTTTTTTCTCAAAATTTAAAGGTCAAAATCCCTTGTGCGTACTATATACGAGGTTAAAAATGAAAACTATTTTCTAAGCAATGTCCGAGTCTCTATTTGCTGTCCGGCAATGTTTATTCTGACACATTTTGTGATGTCAGGCATGAAAATACCTTAAATCACCCATAACTTGCAGTTAGCAACATTTATTAAACGTTATTACTGTTATTTCTTTATTTTCTGCAAACAAAATGCACAAAAAAACTACAAGTTTGCATTATGTTATATATACGATAATAATAAAGGACGTTACCGTATACATTTTTACAAACCAAGGATGTTATATAGACCTCCTTGACTCAAATTAGAAAAGGGGTGTGTATTATACACAAGGTTTAGGTTTTTCAGAGGTACAGCCCCCTAAAAATCTCCTGCGTAATATGCTCAAGGGTGGACTATACTCAAGGATTTACGGTATATAAACAGAATACATAAATACTCAACAGGTTTTTTACATTTCTTTGGCTGTGTGGTTAAGAAGCTTACTTCCCAACTATGTGGTTTTGGGTTCAGCCCCACTGTGTTGCACTTTGGGCAAGGCTGACCAGAGCCTAGTGATTGGATTTGGTTGATAGAAACTGAAAGGAGCCTGTTGTGTGGCGTTTGGAAGGGCATCCAGCTGTAAAAACCATGCAAAAATTGACCTCACCTGTCATGTCATGTAAAAAGCGTCCTGTCCACTCTGTGGAGTGGTTGATGTTAAGAAGGGCATCCAGCCATAAAAACCCTGCCAAAACAGATGCAGTAGCCTGGGGTAGTCTTCTGCTTGGCTGGCTGGCTCCTGTCAAACTGTCCAACTCATGCCTGCATGAAAGGTGGACATTAAACAATGATGATGATGGTGATTTTATATATATATATATATATATATATATTTATTTATATGGCGACCAGGTGTTCATGATTGAAGATGAGCAAAATAGCTTGAAACTGAGTCATTCTCGCGATCCTGCCATCTGCTGGGGGCATACTTGCAATATATATATATGTATATATATATATATATATATATATATATATATATGTATACATATACATACAGGGAGCAGTGCTGCACCAGTAACCAGCTGGTGGAAGATCTGTCTGAGGTTAAACTAGTAGTAACATGGAACATCCACTTTGATGTAGTGATTAACTTCATTTGTTAATATAGTTACTACTCTCATCTCTGCTTGAGATTTTACCAACTAGCTACTTTACTTACACACACACAGATCAAAACAGTTTGATTCAGACTCCTTGGTACTCGGAGTTTCAATCTTGTGGCTAGTGTTTGGATGGCCAAAGACAAACCACATGCTTGAAACTCGCGGTCTTAAAGCGACGAAAATATTTTGACAAATTAAACTTAAATGTTGAAGTGAATCGAACGGCTTTTGTGTGTTTCTTAAATGGCTTACAAACACCTTCCACACTGCAATTGTTTATATATATATATATATATATTTAAAATATTAAAAAGAAGGAATCTTCGGATTCTTTTTAATATGCTGGGCCACTGGTTTTAATTGACTAATATCAATTTCTAACCTTATTAAATTTTATATATATATATATATATTATCTGGATCGATTTGTCCCTGCCCACTACTAGACAACTAGTGTTGGTTTATTTATGTCCTTGTAACTTTGTAGTTTGGCATAAGAGATTGATAGAATAAGTACCAGACTAAAAGAAAAAAAAAAAAAAGCACTGAGGTTAATTTGTTCAACTAATCCCTTCAAAGCAGTGCTTCAGCATAGCTGCAATCCAATGACTGAAACAGGCAAAAGATGAAAAAAGAAAAGTTTGGATACAGATTGAACAGGCTTGTTTCACCATGCTTACAACTCATCAGGATTTAATGACAGCTCCTCAAACTAGCAAATATTAGCAGTAGAAAGATACTTATCAAAATCTAAACAAGACTGTATCAGACACATTTCATTTACATAATGTTTCAAGGTTCACTGCATGACATTAATTACTAGACTAGCAGGGATTTCTCCCCCCCCCCCATCACCTCAGTGTATTTATCCTCACTGTGAAATTGGGGCCTGTGATTAGCCTGCTCTGTAGTAGTATTATGTGATATGAGAGAAATGTAAATCTGATGCAGTAACAAAATGCTTGCTGTTGATTTGAACTCATGATCCCTGTGGTGCATTAAGGAATTAGATTACCGTTTAGAATTAGCCCACAGGGATTGCCCCATCTACACTTATGTGTAAGGTTCAGTTAGTTTTGTAATATATATATATTCATACACTCAGTTTGACTGGGATTTGTTATGTTTTAATATAGTAATTACATCAGTTTAAATTAATTGAAAACTCTGTCAGATTCAGATATAACCACAGGAGAAATATGGAGAAGTGGGGCTGTTTGTCTGTTTAGTTTCTTACCTGTAAAAATTTGCTATATTCTCTCTCTCAGTAATATTAATTTCCCTCCCTATTTTCCATGACAGCACTGAGTGCCAATATTTACATTAGTCAAAATATCAAATGTTAAATCCTGTGAACCCCTGCTTGTAATTTGATCTGTGGTTTCCTTTTGGGGAGGAGAAGGCTATTTATTGTTGTTGTTGTGTCTATCATCATCATTATTCTATAAAGCCAACATTTTTTTTCTCATTTTGGTAATGTATCCTGTGTACAGTAATGTACAAGCAATGTGTGTAGGATTTAATTGACAGGGAAGGACAGTTAAATCCATGTATAAACTTAATCTCTTGCCCTCTCTCTCTCTCTCTCACACACACACACACACTTGTACATACACATGTTTATATAACTACTTTCATAATCAGTCATTTGTTTAATTCTGTGTCTTACTTTAAAATTTTACTGTTATTTCTTTCTACTGTCAATTATTTAAGAAATTTTAGTTTCCTAGTATGCAATACATGTAAAAGCTTACTTTGTGTATTGCTTCAGTATCACTAAAGAGGAGAATTTATGACTAATTAAAGAAATTCCACTGAGGCCATCATCTGACCTGATAATGTCTGAAGTGCTGAGACTTAACCTGAAGTGCAAATTCATGGAATAGTACCATGAGCATTGGTCAGTGGGCAGGGGTGGGGAGCAGTGAGTGAGGGTTGCTTTGACATAGTCAAACTTGTTAGAAATTGCAGCCAAATCAACCTCAAATCATAAATTATCATCTTAAAAAAAAAGACATAATGAACAGTGTGTGTGTGTTGTCGTGGTCCTAGATATACAAAAAAGTTGATAGTGATGTCTGGGTAGAACTATAAAACTATATTCAATCAAGGTTGAAACAGCACTAAACTACTATTGCTGCTGTTGCTATCACCACCACCATCACTACTGCTGTATTTCAAGATAAGTGTACTGGGTACATACAAGCAGCTGTGTGGGGCTGGTTGGCAATCAGTATTTCTACATTAGTTTTGATGTATAGACACAAGCAGGTCCTGTAAAGTGAATGATAATCAGATGTGTCATAATTTAGTGATAAACATTTAATCGTTCTTCTTCAACACTATTTTATCTTTTAGAAAAGTCTAGAGAAGTGTTATACTCTTCTATCATTCTGAGTTCAAATTCTGCTGAGGTTGACTTTTTACCTCTTGTCCTTTCAGGGTTGAAAAAATAGGTACCAGTTGAGCACTGGCATCAATATAATCAACTAGCTTTCTCTGCTCCCAAAATTTCAGGCCTGGTACCTATTGTAGAAAGACTTATTATTATGGGAACTTTTTGAAACCATAGACAGGTATTGAAAATCTTTGCAGACGATTTCAAACTCCAGAAGGCCATAAGTGGTATGGGAGACCGAACATGCCTTCAATCGGATCTGTTTGCTGTTGTCCAATGGGTGGGAAAGAACAGTATGCTTCTAAATGAAAATAAGTTTAATTTGATCCATTTTGGAAAAGAGGATACACTGAAACTACCATATGCCCTTCCCTCGGGCGACTCTCTAGTATCATCAAACAACACCAGAGACCTTGGAGTAATTGTTAGTAACAATCTAAGCTGGAGTTCCCACGTAAACAGCAAGGTTAACTTGGCTCACAAGATGCACTCCTAGATTCTGAGAACTTTCTGGTCTAGAGATGCCCTCACCACCAGCCTTCTCTACTCTACTTTTGCTTGACTCCACCTTAAATACTGTTGCCCAACACGAAGCAACTCATTATGAAAGTGGAAGCACTCCAGAGGTCAATAACAAGATAGATAGATGGCATGATAGGCATTGACTATTGGGGTCAACTGAAAAAACTCAATCTCTACTCTCTCCAACTCCACTGGGAGTGCTATATCATTTGTATGTTATGGAAAATATTCCATCAATATTTTCACAAATGATGTTGGCATCACTTTTAAAATCCACCCAAGATTTGTCTCTTGTGCTATCCGCTTGGAACACATAACATTACAACACAACTACTTTACCATAACTGGTCTGGCTCTCTTTAATATCATACCAAAATACATCAAAACGGAAATGAATCCCATAATATTCAAAAGCTCAATGGAAAATTTTTTCAAAAAAATTCTGGACCAACCTCCTACACCCAGATATGACTCCAACAATAATTACTCTTTGCTAGAGTGGGCCATGGTGCCCCATATATGACTAAAAGACTTCACCAGGTGATACAGTTAAGTTAGACATGGCCTGGGCCTATACTGACCGAAACCTATCAAAGTCATCAAAGTTAATATAGAATTTTGAAAGTAAGTATTAAACAGTTTAGATTGAAGTGTATAAATCATCAACTTAGATAGGATTCTAGTTCATTCCCTTTTATACTGTGGGCAGAATTTATTACATCACTGAACGACAATGGACCCTATACATTATTCATCTGTATTTCAAGCCAATACTTGTTTTGCTGGTTTGTACAGTGAGATATTGAGTTGAGAGCCTTTGCCAGGGGCATAGTATAATAATGGTGCTTGACTATAAACTGATGACACATCAATCAAAAGTTCAGCACTGATGTCTTAATTTTTGCATATTTAACTGGAAACTATCTTGATTTAACCCTGGCTAATTTTTTTTTTTAAATCTATCTTGAAGCAAAGAAAATATAGAAAAACATCCATGAAAGTTGATGGGTAAAGAGAATATACTTTAAGATTTAGTTTATTTCATAAAAGATTTAAGATTCAAAATGTCCTCGTGTTATATAGATCCTCCTCGTCTTTTTTTTTTATTGATCAGAATTATTGATGAAACTGTCTCTTTCAAAAACCTGTTCTAATAAATGGGGGTAAATGTATAAACTGTTTTATTTATCAAAAGTAAAAGTAATTCTGTCTCATTCACGACTAGCTACCAGCATGGCTGACTGAGTTGATGACAACAAAAGCTCATGAAAGGGGAGAGGGGGATAGTGGCTGCACATATGTGGCTACTTGAGTTGCTAGAAATAGTAACCAAGGATCATGCTCTACTGTCTTTAAAAAGAAGAGAAAAATACATTGGATAATGTGTAAGTGCAGGTATGGCTCTGAGGTTAAGAAGTCTCTTTTGCAACCACAATGGTTTCAGGCTAAATACTACTATGCAGCACCTTCGACAAGTGTCTTCTTCTATAGCCCTAGGCTGATCACTGCTAATGATTCAGCGTGCTAATGATTCTGCCAGTTCACTGCCTATTATTAATAATAATAATAATAATGATTTCTAATTTTGGTATGAGCCTAATAATTTTGAGGAGACCCTAGTATTTGACTAGTACCCTGAAAAGATGAAAGGAACAGTTGAACTTGGTAGGATTTGAACTCAGAGCATAAAATACAATAATAATTATGATTTCTTTTATAAAAAAAACACTAAGTATTTCTGAAGTAGATGTTTAGTCCATATCACTCCATAAGGAGCATAGGGCTGGTTTCTCAGTTTCTTTGGCCTATATATTCCTTCTTGGACAGGACACTGGTCTATCGCAGGCTTACTCATTTTTAGCAGCTGAGTGGACTGGACCATCGTGAAATGAAGTCTTTTGCTCAAGAACACAACACATTGCTTGGTCGAGGAATTGAAACCACATGCTTATGATCATATGTCCAACACCCTAACCACTAAGTCATGTGTCTCCATGAGTTGATACAAGGGACAAATTTGAAGCAAGAGAATATTTCATTGAGTCTACTTCACTAATTGACTGCTACTTATTTTATCAACCTCAGAAGGTCGTATCTGGTAGGATCCAAATTCAGAAAGTAAAGCGACAAAAATAATTGAAATGAAATAGCTACAATCAAGTAATTGAGGCTGGGTTGTGAACTTAGCTCACCAAAATCTTTCCTCCTTCCATACCTTTCTTAACCTTACCTTATCGTCAGTTCACGTACCCCGCTGATTGTTGCTGCATTACTTAATACTTGTAGCTAATTTAAGAACAAACTGAGTCTAGTTGTTAGTTGTCAATTAAAGAAAAGAAAAAAGAAATAACAAACCAGAGCTAATGATTACCTGCTTGCATTTAAAATATTCATCAGAGACCCATCCACTCCTACCATTTATTGTTGCTAGTGGCTTCGATTCAAGTACTTTAGATATCCAACTTGATGTCCAGCTGGTCAGTAACACTCATGTTTCTTGATGGCCTGCAACCATGTACACAGTGTTATTGTCCGTCTGTCATGTAGACTCCACAGATGGTTCAGAATGAGGAAAGCAAAGAAGAAATTTGCTCAGTTATGGTGATCATTTCTCAAGCAGTTTTATTTTTTTGCCCTTGTTTTTGATTTTTGCAAATTGCATCATTCTTTAATTGTATATTTTCTTTCATTCTTAAAATATTTTTTTTTAGATATACTTCATAGTTTTTTTAAAACTCACATTAAACTCTCTCTTTTCCTCTTTCTGTCTTGTTTGTACCTCCTTTCTTTTTTCTATTGCTTCCCTCCTTTTCTTTTTCTGTTTCATCCTCTCTCTTAATTTCTACTCTTTCCTTTCATTCTCAAACATTATCTCTCTCTTTCTCTTATGCTCTTGTTTTTGCTATCTTTATCTCATTTTCTCTTTGCTTTTTACTCTAGTGTTTTGTTCCTCTCCTTTTCTTTCCTTTCTCTTACATGTTCCCCTTCTTTCACTTATGTTCTCCCTCCTTCTTTCACTTTTATATTCACCTTCCCTCTTTTAGCTCTCCTATCTCTCCAACATTATCGCTTTTCCTCTCTTCCTTTATAATTTGTTCTCTTTCTCTCTCTTTCACACACACACACACACACACACACACACAGAGACTCTCTCTCTCTCTCTCAGTTATTTAACAGTTGTCCTTAAGCATTACTTAGTGTACTCCTGATATTCCATCATCATCAAACCCACTGTAACTATCCCTCATACTAACACCACTACTATCCACTCATACCACTATCACTAAAGTTACCACCACCTATAACTAATCATCATCATCATCATTATTTGATAGGTTCTTTGACATTTAATCCTTAATTAATAACTTCCAATTCTTAAATCACAACTTGAGAGTATGGGTGTGTGTAAAATTCTGCTTGTTTTTCTTCTCCCGTCCCTTTTTCTTTTTAGAATTACTATTATCATTATTATTTTAATATTTTAAACATTTTATTTAATTTCTCCAATTTAAATGTTAAAAATTTTTTGTTATCATTTTGTCTGTATTTTTCCTCTTTTTTTTCCTCTCTCTCTTCATTTCTTTTACGTTTCTTACTGTCTCACTCTAACAATCCATATTCCTGTGCATAATATCACCCATGCTAAGATGATAATTTTATCAGTTACTTAAACTAGGTTTAGAATGATTGAAATTCTTTGATAAACTTTTTTTTTGTTTTTCTTTTTTGCTTTTTCTTAACTTTGTTATTTTTAAAAAATTCTTTATCCAATAATATGTCAGTGTATCGAAGTAGCAGAAACAGTATAATGTTAGGTGAAACACCATGTGGTATTTAACTATATTTAATTGTCCTGAGCTGAGTTCAAATTTTACTGAAGTCGATGTTGATGTTAATTTTTCTAGGATTGACAAAATAACTACCAGTCATATATGAGACTGGGTCTGGCAGGGAACTCAATTAAATTCACACTGCCCTACTCTTTGAAATGGCGTAGCTTTGTGTCAAAGTTAGGAAATCAATATTCGGGTAGCCGATTTCGCCTTATCATCACCACTATTATTGACATCATCACTGTTATGTCATTAATAGCTTCTTCATCCTCATCATTGTCGACCCAACTATTATTATGACCATTGTCATTATAATCCTCCCTACTAGCACCAACACTGTCACATCATCATCATCATTATCAACACAACTGTAATCACCACCACTAGTGCCAACACTACTATCATCCTCAACACTGTGATGACAACGACAACCACCACCACCCAAGCTTGAACACTGCAATATTATCATCACTATCATCATTGTCAACACCACTATTATGATGATCATCATCATTATCACTATCATCAGCTCTATACATGTACCAATACTGCCATATCATCATCACCATCCCCACTAGCTGCTGTTATAGTTATCAGTCTGTTGTCTTTGTTGAAATGTCAGTCTGTGAAAATGTTACTGAGAATTTTTTCCATATCTTATCTTCTTTACTGCTTATATATTTATTATTATTAAGGCGATGAGCTGGCAGAATCGTTAGCTTTCCAAGTGGTATTTTGCCCATCTTTACGTTCCGAGTTCAAATTCTGTCATGGTTGGCTTTACCTTTCATCCTTTTGGGGTTGATAAATTAAGTACCAGTGGAACACTGGGTTCAATGTAATCAACTAGTCCTCTCCCCTTAAATTTCAGGCCTTCTGCCTTTAGTAGAAAGTATTATTATTATTATTAAGGCAGTGAGCTGGCAGGATCGTTAGTGTGCCAGGTGGTATTTTGCCCATCTTTACGTTCTGAGTTCAAATTCTGTCATGGTTGGCTTTACCTTTCATCCTTTTGGGGTCGATAAATTAAGTACCAGTGAAACACTGGGGTCGATGTAATCAACTAGTCCTCTCCCCTTAAATTTCAGGCCTTCTGTCTTTAGTAGAAAGTATTATTATTATTATTATTAAGGCGGTGAGGTGGCAGAATCATTAGCATGCCAGACAAAATGCTTAATGGCATTTTGTCCATTCTTATGTCTTGAGTTCAAATTCTGCTGAGATTGACTTTGCCTTTCATCCTTTTGGGGTCAATAAAATAAGTACCAGTTGCGTATTAAGGTTGATGTAATTGACTACCCCCACCCCCAAATTTCAGGCCTTGTTCTTTGTAATGTCTTTTTTAACCATCAGCCCTC